>NC_081369.1:44201250-44524915 GCF_030684315.1 Stegostoma tigrinum | reverse complement strand
TTAGGGAGGCAGGGACAGGTTGGACTGGTTTTGGGATGCAGTGGGTGGAGGGGAAGAGCTGGGCTGGTTGTGTGGTGCAGTGGGGGGAGGGGACGAACTGGGCTGGTTTTGGGATGCGGTGGGGGAAAGGGGAGATTTTGAAGCTGTTGAAGTCCACATTGATACCATTGGGCTGCAGGGTTCCCAAGCGGAATATGAGTTGCTGTTCCTGCAACCTTCGGGTGGCATCATTGTGGCACTGCAGGAGGCCCATGATGGACATGTCATCTAAAGAATGGGAGGGGGAGTGGAAATGGTTTGCGACTGGGAGGTGCAGTTGTTTATTGCGAACCGAGCGGAGGTGTTCTGCAAAGCGGACCCCAAGCCTCCGCTTGGTTTCCCCAATGTAGACGAAGCCACACCGGGTACAGTGGATGCAGTTTACCACATTGGCAGATGTGCAGGTGAACCTCTGCTTAATGTGGAAAGTCATCTTGGGGCCTGGGATAGGGGTGAGGGAGGAGGTGTGGGGGCAAGTGTAGCATTTCCTCTTTGGGCAGTTGTGACGGGGGCGGGGTGTGAGGGATGTGTTGCGGGAAATGCGGAAGACACGGTCAAGGGCGTTCTCAACCACTGTGGGGTCCGCCCAAAGAGGATCCCCCTCGTCTCACACACCAACCCACCAACCTCCGGATACAACGCATCATCCTCCGACACTTCCGCCATCTACAATCCGACCCCACCACCCAAGACATTTTTCCATCCCCACCCCTGTCTACTTTCCCGAGAGACCACTCTCTCCGTGACTCCCTTGTTCACTCCACACTGCCCTCCAACCCCACCACACCCAGCACCTTCCCCTGCAACCGCAGGAAATGCTACACTTGCCCCCACACCTCCTCCCTCACCCTATCCCAGGCCCCAAGATGACTTTCCACATTAAGCAGAGGTTCACCTGCACATCTGCCAATGTGGTATACTGCATCCACTGTACCCGATGTGGCTTCCTCTACATTGGGGAAACCAAGCGGAGGCTTGGGGTCCGCTTTGCAGAACACCTCCGCTCGGTTCGCAATAAACAACTGCACCTCCCAGTCGCAAACCATTTCCACTCCCCCTCCCATTCTTTAGATGACATGCCCACCATGGGCCTCCTGCAGTGCCACAATGATGCCACCCGAAGGTTGCAGGAACAGCAACTCATATTCCGCTTGGGAACCCTGCAGCCCAATGGTATCAATGTGGACTTCACCAGCTTCAAAATCTCCCCTTTCCCCCACCGCATCCCAAAACCAGCCCAGTTCGTCCCCTCCCCCAACTGCACCACACAACCAGCCCAGCTCTTCCCCTCCACCCACTGCATCCCAAAACCAGTCCAACCTGTCTCTGTCTCCCTAACCTGTTCTTCCTCTCACCCATCCCTTCCTCCCACCCCAAGCCGCACCTCCATCTCCCACCTACTAATTTCATCCCACCTCCTTGACCTGTCCGTCTTCCCTGGACTGGCCTATCCCCTCCCTACCTCCCCACCTATACTCTCCTCTCCACCTATCTTCTTTTTTCTCCATCTTCGGTCCGCCTCCCCCTCTCTCCCTATTTATTCCAGAACCCTCACCCCATCCCCCTCTCTGATGAAGGGTCTAGGCCCGAAACGTCAGCTTTTGTGCTGCTGAGATGCTGCTGGGCCTGCTGTGTTCATCCAGCCTCACATTTTATTATCTTGTACTATACAGCCTTCAGGTTGCAGTTGGCACTGCTGATATTAAGCCAGCATTATGGCTGACAGAGCTCAGATTTGCGTACTACGTGTAGCTTTGAACATCTTTGTGATATTGACACCAGCATCTTTACTGCTGGTGTTCTTTTGGGTCTGAATCAAGCCTGAAAAAGCATGTATTACAATGCAGTCTTCATATTTTTGACCATGCTAATGAATACCAGCCTTTTGGACAATCTAATGGATACTATTTACAGCTTCCATACTTAATGTTGCAATGAGTTGAGCACTTGTGTCAGAAGTCACAGAGGAACATGTGTCCTGTTCAGTAGCTCTCCCAAGAAGCCTTTGGCCTGTGCATCCCTTTCATCAGATGAAAGAATTAGATACCGGGGTGCCACGAAAGAGGGAATTGAGAAAATATAGTACGAGGCAATAGATTAACTTCAGTGGAGAGAACTCAGAGTTAACGATTCAGATCGAGTGACCCTTCCGCAGAAGTCACTTAACCCAAAACGTTAACTCTGACTTCTCTCCATAGATGCTGATAGACTTGATGAGCTTTTCCAGTAATTTCTATTTTTGTCTCTGATTTACTGCATCCGCAGTTCCTTCAGCTTTTAAATCAATTTCAACGTTGCATTGATGCGACTACCCTTCCCCCTTTATTTCTAAGAACAGTCAAAATAAATCTGTTTTAGCAAAATGAAGGCTGTGAGCAACACTTTTACATTCACAAGGTCATTTTTATCCTTTGCTGTATTTTTCAAATTGTATTTAGGAAATTTGCCACATATCTACATGTGCAGTGATTCGTTTTAGTGGTTTCCATCCACAGGATCAGTGTCCACAAACTGCTGAAGATAAACTGATGCCTCAGTTTTGTGACATGTCCTTATTCCAATGGGAACCCAGTAATTCTCCACAAAGCAGAGCAAGAGTAATAGTGGTGTGTGTATATACAATTGAAGACTACAAAAGTCCTTGATCTGTCCCTAAAATCAATTCACAACAATACAAAGAAAGGTTTATTCTGAAATATAAATCGTTAAGTACAAATAGTTTGCTGTAAAGTCTGGCAAATACCTGGGTATAAATTGAAGCTATAATCCCATCAGACATTTACTTCACTCGAAGTACAAAGTAGCAAAGATGCAAAATGGGCAGTCGATTCACTGTCATCATTCTACACTAACTTAAAATTACAGCCCTTAGGTTTCACTGTATAGTTTGTGATGCCATCAAAAGCCCACAATTCAATCACAGCCCTGCATTTCACTCCTCCTGCATGTTACAAATGCAACATTCAGAGTTTACTAAACCTGTCACATATCCATACTGTTTATTTTGTTGTGATTTATCAATCTGGTTACTACATGGAAGGCAAACTTTGATGGATTAATATAGCTGTTTCATAAAGAGCCACATTTAAATTAAATGGCTTGAATGGGCTCTACAATTATGCAGAATCACCAGACTTTCTGTTTCATGTGATGCATGAAAGGTCTTAGTCTGACAGTCCTGTTTGGGTATTTTTTTAACCTTCTGGTTTGAAGAGACCCGATTTATAAACAAGGCAATCAGGCTATTAATGTCCTTCTTACAATTTCATTCATGCTTCTTGTAATGTGAAAATGGACAATAAGCATTCACACACATAAACGCAGATAAAATTTTGCTCTGTGAACTCTTTTCATAGGGCCTACCAAATCTAAACCTTATACTCATCCCTACTATTAACAGAATATTCTTACTGTTCTGGTTAGCAGAAACCAAAAGTCACTGTGTCCCGTCAAATGTTGGTACGTGTCTGGAACTTTTCATTCTACACGGTTTTGCAAATACATAAACCAGTTTAATGCAGTCACCCTCCTCCATTTCACATTAATAATTTCCAGTAGTGCTGCATGCGTTTTTTTTCTCTAGAAGATCGAGAATATTGTGAGAAGGTTGTGATAATGGAGTGAAGAGGTCTCCACACAGGAACAAGCAGTGAGAAACCCTATCTAATTCACACTTCAGCACAAGCACATCGGAACTGACATGTCTGGTTTACTGCTGTACTGTTTGACAGGTGTCAGGCTTCAACATTTACAAAACACACAGAAGATTCTGTAAATGAGAAACCCTGGCCAAACGTGAAATAACAAGGCATAATTCCCAAACAATTAACACCCATCCTCCAAGGTCTACACAGTAACTTTGCCAAAAATGATCATTGCAAAAATCTTTTACAAGTTCCTGGTTTTATTGTCCTCCGCCATTATTATGCTCCTGAGAACTGTCAAATACAAAGCCAGTTACTACTAATATAGTTAGACCTTTCTTTAAAATAAAAAGCATACACTGAGTGCTACACTGTGACGCTTGAGCAAAAATTTCACAAATGTAGAAAAGTAAATCTCTCTCCTGAAACCTTTTCCAGTTTGATCAATTAGTTTTGTTTAAAGTGTTATCAGAAGGAATTCCCAACAGTCATTATACCTCCCCAGCTGACCGTCTCTTTTCTAAACGAAATGTGCAAAGCAGGCAATGTGTAACAAAAACATATTTGCCATGAATTTGTGAACTGACAAATTGTTTAGAGTCATAGAGTTATAGGGATTTACAGCACGGAAATAGGCGCTTCAGTCCAGCTTGTCCATGCCGATCAGACATCCTTTATTCATCTAGTCCCATTTGCCAGCATTTGGTCCATATCCCTCTAAACCCTTCCTGTTCATGTATCCATCCAGACGCCTTTTAAATGTTGTAATTTAACAATCACTTGCTCTGGCAGCTCATTCCATATACTCACCACCATCTGTGTGAAAAAGTTGCCCTTTAGGTCCCTTTTATATCTTGGCCCTCTCAGCTTAAACCTAGCCGTCTAATTTTGGACTCACCCACCCCAGCAAAATGACTTTGCTGATTTACCCTATCCATGCCCCTCATGATTTTATAAACCTCTATATGGTCAGTCCTTGCCTTCCAATTCTCCAGGGAAAATATCCCCAGCTTATTCAGCCTCTCCCTACATCTCAAACTCTCCAACCCAACCCTGGCAACATACTTGTAAATCTTTTCTGAAGCCTTTCAAGTTTCTCAACACTCTTCCTATAGGAGGGAAACCAGAATTGTACGCAATTCTCTAAAAGTGACTGAACCAATAGCTGCAACATGACCTCCACACTTGTATCTTCAATACGCCAACTGATAAATGCAAGCATGCCAAATGCCGCCTTCGCCAGACTAACTACCCATGACTCTACTTTCAAGGAACTATGAACCTGCCCTCTAAGGTCTCTGTCCAGCAAAAACTCCTCAGGAATTTACCATTAAGTGTATAAGTCCTGCACTGATTTCCTTTTCCAAAATGTAACACCTCACATTATCTAAATTAAACTCCTTCTGCCATTCCTCAATCTATTGGCCCATCTGATCCAAATCCCGTTGTACTCAGAGATAACCTTCTTCACTGTCCTCTACACCTTCAATTTTGGTGTCATCTGCAAACTTACTAACCATACCTCCTATGCTTACTTCCAAATCATTTATATAAATGACAAAAAGCAGTGGACCCAGTACCTATCCATGTGGCACACCGCTGGCCAGAAGCCTCCAGTCTGAAAAGCAACCCTCAATCGCCACCCTCTGTCTTCGATCTTTGAGCCAGCTCGGCATCCAAATAGCTAGTTGTCCCTATATTGCATGTGATCTAACCTTGCTAAACAGTCTACCATGAGGAAACTTGTCAAATGCCTTACTGAAGTCCATATAGATCACATTTACCACTCTGCCCTCATCAATCACCTTCATTTCTTCTTCAAAAACTCAATCAAGTTAGTGAAACACGATTCCCCATACACAAAGTTGACTCTCTCGAATCAGTCCTTGTTTTGCCAAGTACATGTAAATCCTGTCCCTCAGGATTCCCTCCAATAACTTGTCCACAACCACTGTCAAGCTCACTGGTCTATATCTCCCTGGCTTTTCCTTACCACCTTTCCAAAACAGTGGTGCAACATAAGCCAATCTCCAGTCTTCTAGCACCTTGCCTGTGGCTATCGATAATACAAATATCTCAGCAAGTCACCCAGCAATCTCTTCCCTCACTTCGCACAGAATTCTAGGGTACACCTAATCAGGCCCCAGGGATCTGTCCACTTTGGTGTATTTTCAGATGTTCAGCACTTCCTCCTCTGTAATATGGACTTTTTTTTCTAGATGTTGCTATTCATTTCCCCACTTTCTCGAACTTCTGTATCGTTCTCCACAGTAAACACTGATGCGAAATTTGCATTTATATCTCCCCCATTCCCTACAGTTGCACGCATCGGTAGCCTTGCTGATTTTTAAGGAGCCTTATTCTCTTCCTAGTTATACTTTTATCCTTAACGTATTTGTGGAATCCTTTTGGATTCTCCTCATTCCTGTTTGCCAAAACTATTTCATATTCCCTTTTTGCCCTCTGATTTCCCTCTAAGTATACTCTTGCTACGTTTATACTCTTCTTGGGATTCACTTGACCCCTGCTGTTTGTATCTCACATGCACTACCTTCTACTTCTTGACCAAAACCTCAATTTCTCTTATCTTAACAGCATTCCCAAAACCTACCAACATTGCCCTTCACCCTAACAGGACTCCCGTTATCTTATTTTTGAAGGTTTAGCATTTTCCAGCTGCCCCTTTATCTACGAACATCTGCCCTCCATCAATTTTTGAAAGTTCTTGTTTAATACTAAGAAAATTGGCCTTCCTCCAATTTAGAACTTTAACTTTTAGATCTGCTCTATCCTTTTCCATCATTATTTTAAAACTAATCGAATTATGGCCACTGGCCCCAAAGTGCTCCCCCACTGACACCTCATTCACCTGCCCTGCCTTATCTCCCAAGAGTAGATCAAGTTTTGCACCTTCTCTAGTAGGTACATCTACATCCTGTATCAGAACGTTTTCCTGTACACTCTTAACAAACTCCTTTCTATCCAAGCCCTTAACACTATGGTAGTCCCAGTCTATGTTTGGAAAATTAAAATCCCCTACTATAACCACGCTATTATTGCTACAAATAACTGAAATCTCCTTACAAATGTGTTTCTAAGTTTTCTACTGACAATTAGGGGGTCTACAATACAATCCCAATAAGCTGATCATCCCTTTCTTATTCTCAGTTCCACCTAAATAACTTCCCTGGACATATGTCCAGGAATATCTTCCCTAAGTACAGCTGTAATATTATTCCCACTCCTCTTTTGCCACCCTTTCTATTCTTGATATGGCATCTGTAATCTGGAACATTAAGCTGTCAGTCCTGTCCATCCCTGAGCCAGGTCTCTGTAATTGCTATGATATCCCAGTCCCATGTTCCCACCCATCTATCTGCCTTACCTGTTCGGCCTCTGGCATTGAAATGAATGCAGTTAAATATATCAGCACTACCTCAGTCTCTGCTTTGTTCTTTCCTGCTCAGGCTGTTTGAATTACTCCTTTTCCCAACTCCATCAGTCCCAGACTGCTCTCTTTCCTCAGTATCTCCCCGGACACACCTCCCTGCCTTCCTAGTTTAAATCCTCCTGAGCAGCTCTAGCACATCTCCCCAGCAGCTTATCAATCCCCCTCCAATTCAGATGCAATCTGCCCTTCTTATACAGATCACTTCTACCTCAGAACATTTTTCAGTGATGCAAAAATGTGAATCTTTCACTCCTGCACCAGCTCCTCAGCCATGCATTCATCTGCCCTATCCTCCTTTTTCTGGGGAGTTCCTTTATCCTCTTATGATACCAGTGACCCAGTGATATTATTGCTGGACTGTTAATCCAGAGACCCAGGCAATGCTCTTGGGACCTGGCTTCGAATCCTGACACAGTGGAATTTGAACTCAAACAACATCTGAATTTAAGAGTCTAATGATGACAATGAATCCATTGTTGGAAAAAGGAAGTCTGGTTCAGTAATGTCCTTTAGGGAAAGAAACTGCCATCCTTACAGAGACCTGGCTCAGGGATGGACAGGACTGGCAGCTTAATGTTCCAGATTACAGATGCTATATCAAAAATAGAAAGGGTGGCAAAAGATGAGTGGGAATAATATTACAGCTGTACTTAGGGAAAATATTCCTGGACATATGTCCAGGGAAGTTATTTAGATGGAACTGAGAATAAGAAAGGGATGATCAGCTTATTGGGATTGTATTGTAGACCCCCTAATTGTCAGTAGAAAACTTAGAAACACATTTGTAAGGAGATTTCAGTTATTTGTAGCAATAATAGCGTGGTTATAGTAGGGGATTTTAATTTTCCAAACATAGACTGGGACTGCCAGTTTAACTCCCCCTGCCATTCCTCAGATGACATGTCCATCATGGGCCTCCTGCAGTGCCACAATGATGCCACCCAAAGGTTGCAAGAACAGTGACTCATATTCTGCTTGGGAACCCTGCAGCCCAATGGTATCAATGTGGAGTTCACAAGCTTCAAAATCTCCCCTTCCCCCACTGCATCCCAAAACCAGCCCAGCTCTTCCCCTCCCCCCACTGCATCACAAAACCAGCCCAGCCTGTCTCCGCTTCCCTAACCTGTTCTTCCTCTCACCCATCCCTTCTTCCCACCTCAAGCCGCACCTCCATTTCCTACCTACCACCTCATCCCACCTCCTTGACCTGTCCGTCTTCCCTGGACTGACCTATCCCCTCCCTACCTCCTCACCTATACTCTCCTCTCTACCTATCTTCTTTTCTCTCCATCTTCGGTCAGCATCCCCCTCTCTCCCTATTTATTCCAGTTCCCTCTCCCCATTCCCCTCTCTGATGAAGGGTCTAGGCCCGAAACGTCAGCTTTTGTGCTCCTGAGATGCTGCTTGGCCTGCTGTGTTCATCCAGCTCCACACTTTGTTATCTCTGCCATCCTTACCTGTCCTGGCCTGTCTGTGACCCCAGACCCAGAGCAATGTGGTTGACTCATAACTGCCCTCTGGGCAATTAGGGATGGGCAACAAATGCTGCCTAGTCAGCCACACCCTCATCCCAGGAATGAATAATCCACATATTACAATGCTTAAAGGCTTCATTTTTAAACTCCTGTCAAACTTCCTAAATTCTCTTCTCTGAACCATGCTCTAATCTCTTCCTATGTCTTTAGTTACAATATGTACAACAACCTCCTGCTGGTCCCTCTTGCCATTGAAAATATTCTGCACCCTCTCCAAGATACCCTTGATCCTGGCACCAGGGAGGCAACACACCATTCTGATGTCTCACCATTGGCTACAGAAACATCAGTCTGTGCCTCTGATTATCACAATCAACTGCTTGGAATCTGACATACGCCTCATTACATTAGAACCAGTTTCAGTACCAGAAACCTGGCTGTCAGTGCTACATTCCCCTGAGAGTCCATCACCCCCTACATTTTCCAAAACAGCATACTTGTTTCAGATTGGGATAGCCACAGGTTAACTCCTCTATTACCCACCTCCCTCTCCTACCTTTCCTGGAGGTCACCCATCTACCTGACTGTATCTTCAGTTTATTTCCCTTCCTACAACTGCCATTCATCACATCCTCAGCTCCTGTAATTTCGTCAGTGCCTTTAAGTGCTACCCCAATTGATCCATGTGGTCCGATAGGATTTGCAACCAAACAAACTTCCTGCAGACATAATCATCAATAATATTGAATCTCTCCCTAATCTCCCACATTCAACAGGAAGTGCACAACACTTGACTATCTTTGCAGCTTAACAATTTACAGATCCTGAAAATGGCACAGTCTTACTGCTCTAAAAACACTGCTTCAGGCTAACTTAAAACCTATGTCTTATATTTTTAAAGTTTAATTAAGAGACAGATCTCAATAAAATAAATCAAAAAGAACTAGCTCTACCCATTTTTGTAGATTTACAAATAAAAACTAGCCACTTAGCTGCTCACCTGCTGTGATCTCCCCACACTGGTTTCTCCAAGTTCGGCTATGAATTTTGATGTTTATTTTTCTTAGACAAACTTTGGTGTCCAGAGGTAGTTGAAATCAAACAACAGAGGCAATAGCCGTGAAGGTTCACTGCAGAGTCAGAAATTCTTTAAGATTTATTGAAGACTCACAGCTTTTAATTTGGGGTGGTCGTTGAGCCATTATGACAGATTTGTATGATTCCAATGTTCAAATATAGTAAGCCCCCACATATAAGGAAACCTGACAGAAATGCATCAAGTCCCATTTTAAACTTCCTTTTGTCTGGATGAGTTCATGTTGTCTTTTACCTTTTAGTTTAATGCATAAGACGGGGCTCTCTCTGGCCAGCAAGGCAATAGGTATTCACACAGCAGCCTAGAAATGCAATCTTGCTTTGCCCATTTCACAGGAGTAAAATGGGCACTTAAAGATCCAGTGTAGAGGATTATGAGTGAGAATTCATTCCATACTGAATGTGAATTCAGCTCTGCTACTAGTATCCAGGACATGCATCTGAAGAATATACGAGTGCCATTAAACTATGTGGTAAGGTGGCTCGGTTATTAGCACTGCTGCCTCACAGCACCAGAGACCCGGGTTCAATTCCATCCCTGGGTGACTGTTTGTGTGGAGTTTGCATATTCTCCTGTGTCTGCATGAGTTCCCTCTGGGTGCTCCTGCTTTCCTCCCACAGTCCAAAGAGTTGTGAGAGCATGGAATGCGTTGCCAGCAGCAGTTGTGGAAGCAAGGTCATTGGGGTCATTTAAGAGACTGCTGGACATGTATATGGTCACAGAAATTTGAGGGTGCATACATGAGGATCAATGGTCGGCACAACATTGTGGGCTGAAGGGCCTGTTCTGTGCTGTACTGTTCTATGTTCTATGTTCTATGTTCTATGTTCTATGTTCTATGTTCTATGTTCTATGTGCAAGTTAGGTAGATTGCTCATAATGTCCAGGGATGCACAGGCTAGTTGGATTAGCCACGGGGAAAAGCAGGGTTACAGGGTTACAGAGATAGGGTAAAGGGATGGGTCTGGGTGGGATGCTCTTCAGAGGTTCGCTATGGACTGCCACCCTCCCCCTACTCCCCACTCTATGTAGGAATTCTATGAGTTCTAAATAAGCATCCTATACTTGACTTGCCCCAGTGCTTATTTTGTCAAGTGCTGGAGTCACTTAGAATATCATACTTCTAACACCCATCAAGACGCGGGAGCAGCAACACATGAAGCATCATTTCCTATCTATGATTTCCTTGCTGGGGTTTTTTGTCTGTTGTGATGCACTTTCTGCCTAAGTCACCTGGCTACTTTGATGAGATAACAAAGTGTGGAGCTGGATGAACACAGCAGGCCAAGCAGCATCTCAGGAGCACAAAAGCTGATGTTTCGGACCTAGACCCTTCAGCTTGCTTTCACCAGACACAGAGGATTAAAGTTGCACCTATCTTTCTATATCATGTCACCCTGACAATGAAAAATCAAGTAAGGAATAAACATTTTCTCTGTTGTTCACAACTGCAGGTCGGTGCAATAATGACTGAATTAAATCTGACGCTGAAGAACAGACTGGCCTAATGTGCTGTTGTTTCTTTGTCCTATATCACAGGACAACTCCTGATATTGGGAGAAATCAGAGGTCACTGTCATGCATCTTCTACAGTCAGTCACAGACTAAGATTGGAAGATGCCATCACCTTTCCAAGTTGGAGAGCTAGGAGCTAAAGAAGGGTTAAGAGGTGGAAAATAAAGCACTTCAAAAAATTTAAAGTGCTGAAAGAAAAGAAAAATACATGAGAAATTTTGAATCCAAGTAAACACTTCCTAAATTATTGAGCATATTTAAGAATGGCTATTTGACTTCAAATGATGTATTAACTAGAAGTTGTAACAAACAATTGGAATGATCAAAGCAGTTCACAGAATCTACTGAAAAGAATAAATGTCCTCTGGAGCATGACTAAAAATATTACTGCATTTGTGCTTCCAGCATCTCAAGAGTTGGCTTTTGTATGAGGCTTTTGTTCCTGAAAATGCAAATTAAGTTAATAGCTGTTGATCGACAGAAGCCAGGGGTTTATAGTGTCTTCACTAGAGTTTTTGAATCCTTTGAAAATAAAAGCCAAACATTCAAGAATGCGGTTGCTATTGATGGTTTACAATTCCAATTGTTTGGAAATGAAACAATCTCTGAGGATTTCTCAGTCTTCTGGTTAACAAGAGATGTGACTTGAAGACAGAAAAGCATGTACGGATTTCCGAGGAGCACATACACTCTTGTGTGAATTGATGAAATTTGAGTGAATTTGGAGAAATTCAGGAACCTGAATAAGGTCTGTTCCGTTATCTTATGCCTTTTTCTTTACTGTTTATTTGCTATCATGCTAAATTTTTCCTTAGTTTTCTTTGGTGGTGAATTTTTGTGCTGATGAAGCTGACAGAATTAGTTGGTTGCAATAATGTAGACCATCTGCAGAAGAGTGACAACTACAGCAAAGGTAGCAATATTACATATTCTATTCTATCACAACATTCCTGAGTCAGATTACAGTCTAAAATTTGGAGATGCCATGTCCATTTCATGGGTGTAAAACAGGCACCACAACATCCAATCCATGTACCACACACGTACATTTTACAACAGTGTTCAGACCTTTGTATGTTCAAGTCTGACACCTGTTTGAGATCCACTCTCCAAAGTAGGTCTACTCTGCATAGACCCAATGTTCAGTAAAATCAAGTCTATAAAAGGTGTCACTTGTGATCACCAAATATAATGAAACTTAAGATATATTTCCCTGGATATTGAGCTGGGAGGAATATGAATGCTCATCATATTTCACATGTAGTGCTGAAGACAATTGTTAACTCCTGCCCGACCATATCTCAGATCATTTTGCACACCTCAGCCCCTCTCCACCAAATTCCAATCATCCACCCTTTTCAATGAGCAGCTTTGATATAGTTGATTCCTTATCCTTTCCCGATAGCCCAGATTCCGCAAGATCATTTTTCTTTGAACAAATCACTTCTGTGCCTCCTGATTGATCTGCCCTCTCTGCAGGAGCCTTTCCCTTCAGGTTAGTCCCACACTCTCCTAATTGTTCCCCTCTCCTTCTAAAAGCTGTCTTGAATATTTCTGCTGACCACAGACTGCATGGCCGAAATCCAATGTGAATTTACCAGCGAGCTTCTTGAGGACACTTAGCAAGCCTCCTCAGTTCACTTGTCTCATATAAGTAAGATCAAGGTCCAGTAAGAATGTATCTCAGGTCTCAACAAACTGATTACTGTACCAAGGATTGCTTCAGTGTCATTTTGAAATTACAAGTTGAATCTTAATAGTTAACAGTGACCAAATAGATGGAGATAAATTGCAGCCTGAAATAAACTAACCACATTTCAGGAGAGAACTGAGGCACAGACACAAAGGACTGAATGGCCTCTTCCTGTGCCATAGCTTTTCTTTTACTCAAATACAATAGTTCAAAGTTAAATATAAGCTTCTTGGAAATCAGTTTGACACAAATGAGAATGTGTCAGCATGAGGAAGGTAAAATAAAGAACAGTAGATTCTTTTTTTCATTATTTGTTTCAGTCTCCATATAGCATAGTCAGTGACTGGTTCACAGAATATCCAGGCTGTTGACTGTGTGACCCATATTAAAGTTTTTGACGATCCTAAAGCAGGTTTTATTAAAAATGTTTTGAACTACCACTGCAAATTGTTGATAGTTTAGCTCAGATATAATTTTACTATACCCTGGGTTCCCCAAAGTTCAGGTCTCAATGGATTTTTTTCTCTCTACTGCTTTGGATTAACTTGGGATATCCATTGTCCTTAAATCTTCTGGGACTTCATTGCTGTTGTGATGGTGCAGTTCTTGAACACATAGGGTGGAATTTTCTCATTTCTGGTTGAAGTTTAGTTGAACAAGATTCTTGGCTCCCAGTCCACTGTCCCATGAAGAAGAAATCTCATTTTCTCACGCAATCTTTGTCTCTGTGCCTTATTAATTACACAAGTGAAATCTTGGGTATCTTTCCTGGGAAATCACATGGTCAGAAGTGAGGAGTTGCAGAATGTTCTGGCTTTCATGCCTTTGATACCACGCCATATTTGACACCTGATGAAGGAGTAGTGCTTCGAAAGCTTATGATTTCAAATAAGCCTGTTAGACTATAACCTGGTGTCTTGCGACCCCTTTGACATGCACACATGGCCGTTTGCTTGAAGCATGTACAACGTCTTTACCACATAAACTGGTAGCCCATGCTGCAGATGTGATGTTATCATAGTACAGTGCTGCATGGTGACCTATCTATCCACTATGTAAGCATAGAAGCTGGCAGCCTGTAACTAAGCACCGAAGATATTATGTGCTGCAATTGTAGCATAATCTGCAGAGAAACTGGCGTCCTCCAAGGAAGTGATAAAATAAGTGAGTGCAAAGAATGCTAGTTAAGTGTCATAAATTGCATATGTCCATCTAATTACAATGGCATCCTTTGCAGATACACAAGATGCATATCTGACCCTGGGTGCCAAGCAACCTGGCAGACACTTACAAATCATAGGTGTCCCTGAGCTCCAAAATAAAGGGTTGAAAGGCTGCGGTGGTTCCCTTGTTGATCTGAGGTAGACATGTTGAGACTGGTGATTTGCCAAGACCAACTGTTTTGATGGAAAGGTTGAGGAGGAGGCCTTGCAGGGATATTGTTGTGAAGAAGTAGTTGCAAACACTTCTGATACACCTGTTCAGCAATGTTAGTACACCACCTCTGAAACAGGTTGTGACTTCAATACATTAGAGGCTATTGCATTACCACTGCACCACAACAGCGGAAGAAGCAGTTGTATGATGGTTGGGACAAATCTTAAGCCGGCTTCAACTGCCATATTCCTGTTTTAATTTCCATTTCAAGAATTTGCACCATCTAGTTTCTCAGAAGAAAAGCAGATTTGGATGTGGTGGCAAAATAACATGCGTTAGGGCTTTAAGAAGACACAAATACAAGGAAAATAGATTCTGAAGTCTCCATTTATAGCTTAAAAAATTGCATAAAACTTTCTCCATGTTGAAATTCTGATTTTTTTCATTCTCTCTGTATTTTCCCACATTTTCCGCCATTGTTCACATCCCACTGTTATTATTTCACAGTTGCTTGTTGACCTCTCTTCTAAGCTCCCTGTATGAATTTGTCCATTCAAGTTTCTGACCTTTCCTTAGCATTTAAAAAACCGTAAGCAAAGTTACAAATAACATTTTCCCTGACTATGACCATTATCCCTGTTCGTCTCTATGACACAATTAAATAAACCTTTCTTCTTGAACGCCTCTTCTCTGTTATTCTGCTTTGTCCTGCTTCACAACAACGAAAGGATTATTTACATCAAGCTTCCTCCTGATCCTCCCTCCTCTGAAATACCCCAACTATCTGTCCCCAACTTATTCCTCTTCCAGGTCTATGAACTGTCAATTGGTGAAACTATCCATAGATTTTAAACCCCGATCCACAAACCTCTGTTACTCCAACAACTTGGACATTTATTATATGCATTTGTACTCTCTGCCTTCCCTGGTATCCATCTAAGGATGAGCTGCAATTTCTTCCATCTTAACAATGGGAAGACTAAACTTAGGTTCCCTTCAGCTCCTGCCAAAAAACCTTGTATTGGTGCCAACATTTTCTGAGCCATTTTGTCAGACAGAGCCAGACTATTTACAACCTCAGTGCTGTTTCAACTCCGTAACCTTTCCATCTGTCTTTTTTCACTTTTTTTTACCTGACTTGCCTTTGCATTTACCTCAGCCTCTCTGTCACTGAAACCTTCATTTGTGCTTCTGGCACCATTTCATTCAATTAATCCAACACTCTGCATGGCTTCCACTCTTAGGAAACTTGAATTCATAACACTCAAACAAAACCCATACCCTAGCCTGCACGCTATCTCATTTAGTCAATTAATCAAGATGAAAAATTCTCATCTTTGTATTTAAATCAATTATGAACACGTACCACCTCATTTCTGTATCCTCCTTCTGCTCCATACCAAACTCTCCACATCACTGAATTATGAAATTGTTACAGTTAGAAAGAGACCATTTAACTTCTCTCATTCTACCTTTGTACATCCACCAACTTTACCCTATTAATAACCCTTCCTTCTACCATCTAGGCTCTATGTTCCAAAATTTCACTTCTGGACTCCTTACTCTGTCAATCTCGCTGTCTTTTTTTTTAAATCTCCTTAAAACTTTCATCTATTATCTTGCTTCTGATCACCCCTTATAATTTTTTATGGTGTGTAATCTTTGCATGTATTTCAGTTGTTTTTACTCTCTGCATAGAGTACAATATGGAAAGTTGTAGATTCATTGCATCAAGTTGCTGTTGGGAGACAATTTCCCCCAATCCACAATCCTCCTGCACAACCTCTTCACTAATGTGTACAAAGAATATATGGAGTTGCGGGGCGGGGGGGTGGGGGGTGGGGGTCGCAGTGGACAGGGTGCGAATTTTTTTCTCATGAACTCGTATTAATCTTTCCAGTCAAATTGCAAACAGAAGGAATCTACCCCCTCTCCTGTAACTGCTTTTCACCAAAACATGCAATGCCACGTGGATTTCATTATGAACTAGCCAATTGTAGCTTATTGTTCCTATTATACAACCTGCAAAGCATATTTAGGGCTAGGACAGGGACAAATGGTAAAGCACACTTTCAGTGTTTCATGCTTGGCTTGTTGTACATGCACTCATGTAATATCTTTGTAATAAATGCTTGGTTAGGGCTTTGAAAAGAAAAAAAAGTAACTTAAACTACAATTTTTAAGATGTTGACACAGAGGAGTTAATTACTAAAGCTTTATAACTGGAAAGAATAAAAACATTTATAAGGAACAAAAATGCATTCCAAGACCACTGCTAATCACATTAACATTTGGAAGAGTTTAATACTGTTCTTGTTAATGTCTGCAGAAAAAAAAACTGTAAAAACATTGATTTTGGCAAGAACATAATTATCAGCTGGTAAGGAACACAGTAAAAAAGAACCTTCTTCAGAAGAAATGAAAGAGATTCCCTGTTCAAACTTTATTCAGAAACTGAATGTGCTATTGTTTGCATCCTTTAAAATTGCTTCATCAGCATAAAAATGTTTATTTTTTTTAACTGAAAATAATCCATGCATACCTTGCAGGTAACTGAATCTCATAATCCATTTAAAAGCTGAAAACATCACTGTGTCTTTCTATCTTTTGTAATTGATCCAATTGGATAACAAGCTTTTAACACAATGAAATGGCATAATGCAGGCTACTGCTCTGCTTCAAAACAGTGTATCAAGTTGTCCTGAAAGGTGGGTATTTCATTGAAACTGTATTGGAAACAGAGGTTTCAGGAAGTGAATTAGTTACTGGCCTTTCAATTTCCAGTACCTGGTTCAAATCCAACTCTGGCTGTTGCAATAAATATCTGTTCTCTCTACTGGTTATAAGGTCCCAATGTAAAATGAGTCTTAGCAGTTCTTCAAGCTAGTTCCTTTAATGTGCCCCTAATTTGCACTAAATTGGGAATTTCACTGAGAGAGGCCACAGATTGGAAATGGAAAAAATGTCACATTGGCAGAATAGGAGGCATTGGGACCAAGCGGTAAGGGGTTTTGTTTGGATCCAACCTGTGGACAGCTGGCGTTGATTCTGGTTGCCAAAAATTCAGAATGTTTCATTCCCAAAATTACCATCATCATTTATCATTGCTAAAATTGCAAAAATAAAGCATCTGTGGCACTATAGAAATCATTATTGTATGTTCCTTGCAAAAATATCTTTTGTTTAAGCATAGCACTCACATGTTATGAATGTACATTTGCATGTAGAAAAATCTGTTTCCCATTAAGGGGGTCACTAATATGAAATCAAACGTACATTTCACTTAATTATTAACAAGGAATTAAACTTAATTTTAATAAGCCACTGTAAAACTCAAACATAATTCAGAAACTTTAAATAGCTGTGCTAGGTCTATTCATCTTGTAGATTGATGCTAGAGAAAATTTCAGCAGGAATACGTGCTATTGGGGATTGATTATTTAAGATGCCTACCACACTAACTCATTTGGGAAACAGGAACTGGAAAGAAAATGAATTGAGTACTTTCATATGTTCACATATGAGGGGCAGAAAATCACATTGAAAACTCAACTGCCTATTTTAAGTCTGTTAAATACCTGAAGCTGGCTTAATTCCAATCATAGTAGAGTTGAAAGCCTTCATCCCCTTCAAATATTGACTACCCAGACTGGAAGTGGCAGTGGACTCCTGTAGGTTGTAAGAGCAGCCACAACAAAACAAAGTGATGGTGAGACAGCTGGGATGTATGCTCTTTGACAGCCTGAACAAATGGGTCCGCCCCTGATAATCTCGCAGAAGGAGCACAATTCCTGTATGTAGTTTGCTGGCTATATCAGTTTTGAACAGAGGAGGTTTGCTTTTGCAAGTAGCCTTGGGAGTGATATTAATCCCTGTCTTTTGCCAGTGAAGCCAATCTTGGCAATCTGCACAGACGTTGCGAGCTTGCGTCCAATCTTTGGTGTCTCAGTTTGGGCAAGTGCTCTATTTGTTGGAGATATAATGAAATTTAAACATCTGCTGGTTTATTGAAATTAGGCAAACCACTTCCCTTGACAAATGTTCTGAAAAAATTGAGTCCTGTTTGTTTATTTACGAATCTTTAAGTTTAAGCGCAATTGATAACTTCAATAGAATTTGTGGTTTTCTTTATATTGTCAGTGTTTTCTGTTAGTGCCAGTTTTGCATCAATTTTGGAGCACTTTCAGTGGTTTATGTACATGTCATTTCAATTATAATTAGGAATTTTAAAGGCTGCCAGCTAGAAATAGCATTCTATTGCTTTGAAAATAAATTGCACCGTCATGATGCTACATATTTCATGCATCCATAAAATGTCTGTAAAATATATACATTGCCAGAATCTAAGAATATGTTCAATCACTGCATGTTCATGAAGGGCATTTAAATAATGATCAATAATCATAAAAAGTGAGTTACATATCCCACAAGTTGTGCTGCCTTCACTTCAAAAGGTCTGTTTTGTGAAGAAAATTATTTTGCTATGGAATCCAGATTGGATTTTGAACAAGAAGCTTTCCAATGATGGATAAGGAAAATTGTCTTTTGTCACTGTTGCCTAGCCACTGATCCCATCTCTTTCCTACCAAATACCTGACTCTGAATCACTCTGTTCACAAACTTAGTGTCAGGTTTGACTCCGAGATAAACTTACAAACGTATATGCATGGCTTCTCTCAGAGTGAATATTGTCCTCAGCTCAATCATCCTTGGCTGCTTCATCAATGGCCTTCTCTCCATCATACTATCAGTAATGGGAATAATTGCCCAAGATTCAGCACCATTTGTGAGTCCTCACATAATGAAGCAGCTAGTGCTCATAAGCAGCAAGACTTGAATAACATCTAGGCGATGACCATTTCCAACAAGGGCAGTTTTTGGAGTAGATCTGTAGCTCAGGTTGTGGGTGTTGAGGTTGGTTGGCTCGCTGAGCTGGTTTGTTGTTTTGCAGAAGTTTCATTACCATGGGGGTATCATCCTCAGTGCAGCCTCCAATGAAGTGTTGGTTTGTTTTCCTGCCTGATTTTTAAACTCTGGAGCCCATTGAGCTGGATTGCCTCATTTCCAGTTTTCCTTCGTAGTGGAATATATGTGGGGTCGAGTTCAATGTGTTTATTAATAGCATGCTTCGTGGAGTGTCAAGCTTCCAGGAATTCTCGTGCTTGTCTCTGCCTAGCCTATCCCAGGATCTTGGTGTTGTCCCAGTCAAAGTCCTGGTTCTCCTTGTCCATGTGGATTGAGATGAGCGAATATTAGTCGTGTCTTTTTGTAGCCAGCTGGTGTTCATGTACGCTTATTGTTAGTTTCCTTCCTATTTGTCCAATGTAGTGTGCCATTGTCCGTGAACACTTGGAAGAGGTATTCTTCTTCCTCTTGGTGTAGTTCCATGTTGCTGCCATGAGCTGTTGCCCTTTTAAATAGTTTTCGCACGCATCTTCGTTCGTGTGTGCTGGGATGGTTTCTATTGAAGTTCAGTATTTGGTCTGTGTGTGTAGCTTTTCAGTGGATAATCGATATCCAAAGAACTGGGTCAGAAGATGCCTACACAAACAACATCAGAAAGATTCTACATGCCCCAACACACTCATCACACTACCCTACATCAGGAACAAGTCAGCACTCACCACAAGACTCCTGTGACCGCTGGGCATCAGAGTGACACAAAAGCCCACATCAACCCTACTGCAAGTGCTCACCCGAACTGAAGACCCACTCCTCGCCATGGACAGGACCAATGTCAACTACAAGATCCCCTGCAGAGACTGCAAGAAACACTACATCAGACAAACAAGAAGGAAACTAACAAGAGTACATGAACACCAATTGGCTACAAAAAGACATGACCAATACTCACTCATCTCAATCCACATGGCCAAGGAGAACCATGACTTTGGCTGGGACAACACCAAGATCCTGGGACAGGCTAGGCAGAGACAAACATGAAAATTCCTGGAAGCATGGTACTCCACGAAACATGCTATTAATAAACACATTGAACTCGACCCCACATACATTCCACTATGAAGGAAAACTGGAAGTGAGGCAATCCAGCTCAACGGACTCCAGAGTTTAAAAATCAGGTGGGAAAACAGACCAACGCTTCATTGGAGGCTGCACTGAGAATGTTACCAAGCATGGTAATGAAATGTCTGCAAAACAACAAACCAGCTCGGCGAGCCAACCAACCTCATCATCAACAAGGATGAATTTAACCATCTCTCTTTTTAACATTCAATAGTATTATGATCACTGAATCTCCAACTATTTATATTCAGGGAGCTACCATCGACCAGACACTGAGCTGGACAAACTATTGAAATACTGTGGCTACAAAAGCAATTCTTAGAGTAGAAGTTTTATAGTAAGTAAGTCATCACCTGTCTTGCCAATACCTGTCCTCCATCGGCAAGGTACAAGCCAGTAGTGTCAAAGAGTACAATTTACCTGGATATGGACATCTCTGACAACATTCAAGAAGCTTGACACCATCCGAGACAAATAAACTCATTTGATCCATCTACCATATTGAACATTCACTCCCTTCACCACCATGCACACTGGAAGTAGTATTTTCCATCAACAAGATGTACTGTAGAAACCCATCAAGTTTCCTTCAACAGCACCTTTCAAGCTTCTGACCTCTACCACTTAATAGGACAAGGGCAGCAGAAGCATGGTGAAACTATCACATGCAAATTCCCCTTCAAGATGTACAGCATCTCGACTTGGAAGTATATCACTGTACTTTCGCTGTCATTAAGCCAAGTCCTAGAATTTTTCTCCTTAACAGCACTGTGGTGTATCTACATGTCAATGACCACCATTGGTTCAAGAATGCAGCTCACTATTACCTTTCTAATTCAATCAATTTCACAAGCTAGTCAAACATCAACCTGACAAAATCATACTCTTACATTTATACCTTACTGTCGTTAACTCAGTCAACACCATTTCCATCCTTGGAAATGTCCTTTCACACTGGCAGTACAGACCTTGGGAGGTGCTGGCAATGTGGTATACAGTCAGGAAAGTTGCCCTACAAGTCCACAACATTGATTCCAGACCCTCATGGCTTCAGGTCAATCATAGATGAGGCAACATCTAGCTGATTACTATGGAACACTATCCACTCCTACATGATATGTCGGGACTGCTCTATGCTAAATACTTCCTGCTGAAAACACTGAGGTGACAAGAACAGAGAATGTACTCTGGGTGTTATACATCAATAGTCTGTCACTACAAATGGGCGCAGCAATCCCCTACTGATTGAATTGCTCAAGTCCTAAAGAACACAACTGCTAGGCTCGGTCTGCAGCAGGTGGTGAGGGAACCTAACGAGGGACAAACATACTTGGTGCCATCCTCACTCTTCTGCCTGCTGTAGATCATCCTTCCATGACTTTTAGGTAAAAGTGGGCACCGCATAGTCCAAATGAAGGTGAAGACTCATCATCTACTTTTTTTGACAAATCTGTCCCAATATTATATTTTGTGGGTCAATGCCATATTTTGCTTTACCATCCCGAGTGAAGTGCCTTAAGAAATAGAATTACGTTATTATTATGTTAGAAGTACTATTGAAATAAAAGTTTTATTGCTGTGAAGTGTTAAAAATGCTGTCACTGGAGGTGACAGGAACTGATTTCATCAAAGGATGCAAAAAGCAGATGTTTACACAATTATAAAATTTTCATCAAAGCTAAACTAGTGAAAGGTTTAACAGCTCAGAATGTGAGGGATTCTGGAGCAAAAGAATATGTAAAACCTGAGACTGATCATCAGGGTCTTCTGTCCTCTTGTCTATTGCTGTATTAATATGGAATGTACTTTTCTATTCAGGTGCACTATGCATATCCCACGTTTCCTTTTTGGATGAAGCTGCAAGAGAACAAATCATATATGAAAAAATACATTTTTAAAAATATCTGAAATAATTCCGCAGAGGCTGGTATCCTGTCAGCAAGTCACCCTTTATTTACATGTGGAGAGTCCCTGACATTGATGCAGCTCCCTTAGAGCATTCCTGTTTTTATATATTAGCCAGGTCCCTCTGGTTAGACCAGATTAACAGCCCCAATCAGGGAACTCATATTCTATGAGGTCCACCTGGCTGACCTCGTTACAATCATTACACTACACACTTACGCTTATTCCACAGAAAGCAACTTAAATTGTGTTGTGTTGGGGTTATGTCCATGGCTTGAATAAATGAAATTTACTAACCACTGGAGGTTCCCCAGTGCATTCTTTGAACTTTAAGTAGCACAATTCCTGTCAAGCTCAGTGGGGCAAATAAACTAGTTTCATTTATTCAACAATATCATCTAACCATTTCCTGAAATTATAGGAAGCTGGCGCGAAATTATATATTCAAGAAAAGGGAAAAGAAATTCTGAAACTATAAAATGCAATACATGACTAAATTTAAAATATCAATGAGAGAATTATAATGTATAGAGGTTACCATACAATCAGATAATGTTGAAAATGCAAAGCCTGCATTACATGTTGATGATTTTACTCCATTCTCATTTATGTAAATTCACAGGACCAGTGAAAGCCTGGATGGCTGATTTGAATCTTTGTTCATTTATTTGTATAATTCTTGATGGTGCCAATTTGGTTCCGTTAGTAGCAACCTTGATCTAAGTCAAAGGATTGTGACTTTAGGCTCTAACCAGGATTTCAGCAAATAACCTTGCTGATAGAAAAACATGTAACCATGAGAGTAAACATATATACTTTTGAAAAAAAAATGAACTAAGACACTATTTTCCCATCCCATGGACGTAGGAAATGTTGTAACATTGCAAGAGGCACATGAGACTAGTTTAGTTTAAGAAACTTGGTTGACATGGAAACAGAAGGGTTTGTTTCCATGCTGTATATTCCTGTGACTCTAAGAAGAGCACAGGGTTCTCCTGGTGTCCTGGGACAACATACTTCCTGAATCAAGTGCTGCCAAAATACAGGCAAATTGTTCACTTATCTCTCATTTACTAATTGTGAGATTACTCTTCTCACAAACTTATAAGGAGTGAAATTGATTCACACCAATTGCACCCGTTTGGCACTGTATCATGTACCACTCCATGCTATTGAAGGTAATGGAAAAGAAAATTTATCCAAAGTAAAACAAACTGCCAATTTCTCATCCCACATCAGGTCCACAGACAAGTCAAATATATGGAAAACACGGCTGTGCTGGAAATCTGAAACAAGCTCTGAAAGCACTGGAGAAACTCAGTAGTTCTGTTCGTATCTGTAGAGAGAGAAACAGAATTAATGTTTCACCTCTGACATGCCTCTTCTTTAGAAACGGCAACACTGTTTCTCTCTCCACAGATGCTGTCAGAGCTGCTGAGCTTCTCCAGAACTTTCTGTTTTTATTTCAGATCTGCAGCATCAACAGTATTATGATTTCATAATTCTGCCAATTTCCAATCTGCCTATTTTGCACTTCTGGTTTTGAGACCATAGTTTATAATTGTTCTATTGTGATGGGAGCAAAGCCCTTTTGTATTTTTAAGGCAGAGGTAGATAACCTTTTACCCTCTTGCTTAACAAAAGTCTATCAGTAGCGTATTTGAGGTTACATTCAGATCAGCCTTGACCTTACTGAAAGTTGGAGCAAGCTCAGGGGTCTGAATGGCTGCTACCTGATTCATATGTTTATTCAGTTGTTCAGATTACGTATGCATTTTGACTGTTAACTGCACAATGTGAATGATAGTTAAGCCTGAGTGTCATCCCTTGGAGAGTTAGTGAGAGACCGAAGTGAAGCTAGTTGGTGCAAGCACGACAGCAGACATTTTGTGACTTAAACTTCTGCACATACAATTTAGAGTGTATCATAACATGTCTGCATAAATTAGGGGCATAAAGCACAAGAGAGAGAGTTCATCCCTCTGTGACAATAGAAAGTTATGATTTTCTTACGTGGTCTGGTCCACATGCGACTCCAGGCCCACGGCAATGTGGTTGACTTTTGATTGCCCTCAGAACATTTAAGGGGGGCAATAAATGCTGGCTAAACCAGTGATACCCTCGTCCCATGAATGAATTAAAAAGTATATATTTTTCACTTAATAATAGTTAACAGTCCTATGGTATACATACTATCAGTCAAGACCAAGTATAATTTTTAGATTGTACATTTAATTACTTGTAGTCATGCTTCCCACCTTTTCTGTTTTGGTCCCAACTTCACAATAGTTAGTTTTTGTTGTACACTTGTAATTTGGACTCAATTTTATAGGCAAATTCCTAATTCTTATTTTTGTATTTCCTTCCCTATAATCTTAGTCAAACTACTAGTGACACTTTACATAAGCAGTTTTCATCATACACAGGGCTTAGGGATTCCTATTGAAAAAAGTTGTCAAGATGTCCTTGCTGATGTAAATGTTTAATATAGTTACATATAAAGAAAAGAAAGATTTGCATTTATATAATGCCTTTCAAGGTGTCTCCACCATTTTACAGTCACTACTGTATCGTTTTTGAAGCATTTCACCAAAGCACTACAGTAAATGCACCAGGAAACTTGTGCATAGCAAACTCCCGTAAATAGTAAAGTGCTCAGAACAGGTGAAAAAAACAGAAAATGTTGGAAATAAAGGTGAAGCCAGGAATTGCACTCATGCTGTTGACATCCTTCTACATTGCAAACTGATTGTCCAGCCAACTGAACAGGCAGCATCTGTGAAGAGATATCGAGTTAACATTTCAGGTCAATGACCAGATAACCTGTTTTTATTTATAGCGTTGATTGAGCAATAAGTACTGATCAGGACACTCTCTTGCTCATTTTCAAAATCGAATCACTGGGCCATTTAGGTCAACACATGAGGAGGAGAAGGAGGAGGGCAGAGCTTGCAAAAGACAGCACCTCTGACAATGCAGCCTCATTACTGCACTGGGCGATCAGACTTGATTATTGTGACGAAGTCCTATAGCAGAATTTGCATCCAGAATGTTCTAATTCAGAGGCAAATGTACTACCACGTGAATGAGAACTGACTCATGTAAAGTGAGCTGAGCACATATTTCGTATCTTATTGCTAAACTCGTGGTCATTATGCTTGTAATATGTTCTTACTAGTGTATTTTACATTTCACATGAATCCATATCTTTAGATTTGATACCTTTAACAAATTTTACTTATCTTGTACCACTTTTGCTATGAAAACCACACCAATTACATAAAAGTAAATGTTTTAGAAAGCAAACTTTGTTTTTTTTTCTGACACCTATTCAGGAAATACAACATACAACACGAATAAGTGTCTGTGAATTCCAGGCTATAATTCAATATTGGGGTTCTGCTGACATTCATAAACTGCTCAAGCTTCGCTTGTCATTTATAACATCTCACAGCTCCCAAGATTGAATTACAACCTTGTAACTCACTGCAAGCTATCTATTATCCCACAAGTAATGTTATTTGGTGAAAATTATGATACAACATAGGTTTTATTGATATTACTTTTTATTTAAATATTTTTCCTG
Organism: Stegostoma tigrinum; assembly: GCF_030684315.1. NCBI lineage: Eukaryota > Metazoa > Chordata > Chondrichthyes > Orectolobiformes > Stegostomatidae > Stegostoma > Stegostoma tigrinum. Next base: position 44,499,110 of record NC_081369.1, on the reverse strand, counting down.
GTTGTTGTAACAATTTGGACTTTGGACTTATCAATAGCGGCTAAATGCATGATTTAGTTCTTCGACAATAAGAGCTTTGTTGTTGTGAACCTAGCTTAATTTTACAGCTCGTTCCTAACACTGATATTGGATCATGGAGGGCATTCAGTCTGTCATGTTTGGGCTGACTGTTTGCTCGAAAACAAATCCCATGATTCCACTCTCTCCCACATTCCATCTTGCCTTCCCATGCATCTGACACTTCCTTTCATAGCAATTTTTTTCAAAACAGGAAAGCTTTACCACTGAGTGTTTTACCATGTGTGTTTTCATGTTACAAATGGAGCTACTTCGTTGGTAAACTACAACGTCATTGGACCAACCAATACAGGCGTATCAATTAACACAAAATAATTACTAGCTGCTAAGCAACTTATGCAGTTTTTCAAATGTTCTATTACACGTAATTAATTTTCCAGCTGTCACTGATAAATTATATTAGTGAACTGAAATGACAAGGGGCTGCCCTTAAGAATAGGTTCAGGGAATCAGGATGCATGTAAAGCAACACCCATTCAGTATGATATAATCAGCTGTTGATTTTATACATCAATGGCAGCCATCTATGTCTGAGCACTAGAATGGAAATTGAGACTGTTGCCATAATCTCCGTTGATTACAGTGTGCATGTTTATAGGCTGTCACACCAGTCAGCAATCTATCCTCCACAGATTTCTAAAATTGTTGAGATGTCCATTGGAGGAGAGGTGGTGGTGGTTCCTTGCACATGATCCTCCTCTCCATTCTCTGTATAATAGCATTCATTCTCCCACTGTTGTCATTCTACCAGGTCCTTCCTGTTGCCTGTCAACTATCTAGTTGCCCCCAAACTAAAATGGTGCAGTCTTCAACCATGACTCCTAGGCCCAGAACTGCTTGAGGACATCTGGAGTCTTCTCCCAATGAAAGTCAGCAAAATCCAACAAGCATCCTGCATCCACTCGGGTAGCCCTGAAGAGAATCTTCCAACAGGCAAAGGGACACACGAGACAGACAATACAGGAATGCACTAGGCTGCCCAGGTGACAATAATGTGCAATATGGCATAATGTAATTTATAAATTTGGTTTGGGTTATTTATTTTGAAATGGCATTTTATTATTGCATTTTGGTAAAAGGACACAACAAAAAATATCAGGGGGGGAAAGGAGTGGGACTGTTCCTAATTGGAAAAATGGGTTTGTGGTTACCAGTATTGCACTTGGATGGGTTATTCCCAGAGGATCTAAGTATAAAGGAACTGTCTAGGTTGTGTCCCTTCTCTTCCCCTTCTTTTTCCTCCTTGTCCTCTTCTTAATGCTTCTTTAAAGAGATCACATTAAACTTTAGATAAAGATAATGTTCAACTGACGGTGAGGTGGTACCTCCTGCATCAGGCCATTTTAAATCTTAATACCTGTAAAAATGTTGGAATGATAACATTATCCCTGTCATATTTTGTGGCTATTAAAGTAAATAAAACTGTAACACTGCAAGAATAATGAAGTTCCTTATACCTCCTTGCGGTTTCCTGTTAGCTAATCATATTTTTTTCTTCATTCATGGAATGAAGGTGCTGTTGGTTGGGCAGCATTTATTGCCCATTCCTAATTGCCCAGAGGGCAGTTAAGAGTCAACCACATTGCTGTGGGTCTGGAGTGACATATAGGGCAGACCAGGTAAGCGTGGCAGTTTCCTTCCCTAAAGGACATGAGTAAGCCAGATGGGTTTTTCTCCTGAGCAATTGACAGTGGATTTGCAGCCACCATTAAATTTTTCATTCCAGATATTTGTTGAATTCAAGTTCCACCATCTGCCATAGCAGGATTTGAACCCAGGTCCTGAGAACATCTGGGGTCTCTGGATTAACAGTCCAGTGATAATACCACTAGGCCACTGCCTTCCCTTTTTATCCATGTCAGTATGTTACTCGTATTCCCTGAATCCTTACTTACCACAATAACCTGTAATCTGACATTTTATTGTCATGACCCCTAAAGTACATGGACTTTGTTCATTTTAAACTCTAAAATGTATATTTGTTTAAAGAAGGCTGGCTACAGCCAACAAAATAACTACAGATATAAATTTGATCACTGCCTGGAAACACCCTGTGCAGGAACGACATGATTTTGCACCTGTAGACTGTCAGGAAAACTTCAGTGAGAGGCAAATATAATAGGAAGGGATAAAAAGGGAGATTTATTCCATCCTCCTCCCCCACCCTAACCCAAGCAGAAAATTGCCTTTTGTAGATTATTGTGTTATGGCGATTCTTGAATATACGATAAAAGGTGTTAAAAACGGAATCTGACACAAGTCTACATGTGTTCATTGCCTGGTACCTTATGTGTAGACTGACATGTTAGGGTGATGATCACACATCTGAGACTAGCCATTTTAATACCCCAGTACTGAAGAATAGAGAAAAAAAAGAACACTGTCTCTTAATCTATGTTGTCAGTCAGCCACTACCAAAAGGAAAGACAACAAAAGTTTTGATCAACCTACAAAGCAAAGAATCTCAAAATTGACTATTCAACTACAAACATAAATAAGACTAATAACATTCACTGCAGCAATTGTAATGTTCAATTATCCACTCTTCACAAACATTTCAGGTACTGGTCTGTATATCTTTTTTTAAACATTTATCTTTTTGAGGTAACCTCTTACTTCTTTCTTGTTTGTTGTGTTATTATTTCTTCTCTTGTTGAGTAATTAATAAGTTGATTCCTTTTGTTAATTCAAAAAAACCCGTTTAAATTGGCTTCTATCAAAACATATGTTTGTTTGGGCATTCAAGAAAGCTATCATTTAGCAACAGATGCTTTGAAAATTAGTCTTGTTGCAAATAACCAAGGGGAAAGATGAGTATCCAAGGGAGCAGGGCGGCACGGTGGCTCAGTGGTTAGCACTGCAGCCTCACAGCACCAGGGCTCCGGGTTCAATTCCAGCCTCGGGTGACTGTCTGTGTGGAGTTTGCACATTCTCCCCATGTCTGCGTGGGTTTCCTCCGGGTTCTCCGGTTTCCTCCCACAGATGCTGTCATCCAAAGATGTGCAGGCTAGGTGGATTGGCCATGCTGAATTGCCCGTAGTGTTCAGGGGTTTGTGGATTACAGGGGGATGGGTCGGGGTGGGATGCTTCAAGGGGCGGTGTGGACTTGCTGGGCCAAAGGGCCTGTTACCACACTGTGGGGAATCTAATCTAATCTAATAATCAAGGTGAACAAATGTAGCATTCCTCACCTGGGTTTGACATACCCTGTCTGTCATCATAACAAACTGGGGAGCCTCATGTGAGGAAGGGTTGCATTATTATAAAATGCCTTCTGGAAATTTAACTTTGGTACATCCAGTGGATCTCCATTATCCACAGCTGGCATTACATCTTTGACAAACTCCAACAAATTGGTTAAATATGATTTCTCCACCATGTTATCTCTTCCTGATTATCTCAAATTTCTCTAGATTTCCTGCTGTAATGTCTGCAATAAGAACTTCTATTACTTTCTCTATGACAGATGTTAATTTACCATTAGCTAGCCAGTAGTTTTTTGACTTTATGTCCCAACAAAGGAGTTGCATTTGCTACTTTCCAATCTAATAGGACCTTGAAAAATTAAAGCCAGTACATCGACTATCTCATGGACATGAGAATGAAATCCATTAGGACCCGAGCACTTATTTGCATGCAATTCCAACAATTTGCTCCATACCACTTCTCCGAGGATTGTGATTCTCTTGAGTTCTTCTGCTTTCCATTTCCAGATTTGTTGCTATGTGTACAATGTTACTTATACCATACAGTGAGGACTGACACAAAATCGCTTTTGAATTCATCTGCCATTTCCTTATTTTCAATTAGTAATCCCCAGACTCACTATGTGTGGAATCCATGTATACTTAGTTGAGTCTTTTATTTTTAATTACCTACAGAAACTCTTACTCTCTGTTTTTATATTAGCTTCCTTTCTCTCATGCACAATTATCTCTCCTTTTTAATCTCTTAGGGGTTTTTGGTGTTTTGTACATTCTGTCTATGTTTATACCAGACACACATCTTTGTGCAACTAATATGTTGCCTTTATATTTGATAATATTTTTAGCATTTTTAGTTAACCTGCCTCCCCTTGGAATTTTTCTTTCTTGTTGAAATGTGTCTATTTTGTTATTCTGATTTAATTTGATTTGATTTATTATTGTCAGAGGTACCGAGATACAGTGAAAAGTAGTTTGCATGCTACACAGACAAATCATACCTTACATAAGTACATCAAGGTATTGGAACAGAATGCAGAATGTAGTGTTACAGCTACAGAGGAGATGCAGAGAAAGGTCAAAGGAGAAGTCTGTTAAAAAGTCTGATAACAGTGGGGAAGAAGCTTTTCTTGGTACATGTTTTCAACCTTTGGTATCTTCTACCCAATGGAAGAGGGTTGAAGAGAGTATAATCAGGTGGGAGGGGTCTTTGATTTTGTTGGTTGCTTACCTTAGGCAATGGATGGAAGTCTGATTTATGTGATAGACTGACCTGCATTTGCAATTCTCTATAATTTATTGAGATCTTTGGCAGAGCATTTGCCCCACTGAGCTGTGATTTATCCACATAGGATACATTCTATGTTGCATTTATAATAATTGGTAAAAGTCATTGTGGACATGCTGAATTTCCTTCGCCTTCTGAGGGAGTAGAGTCAATGGTGTGCTTTCTTGACCATAGTGTCAATGTGGATGGACCAGGATAGATTATGAAATAAACTCTGACATGCTGCCAATGCATTTCCATTGATCTCCACACTAACCTAATTTACCAGCTCACTTTAGCTAGCTCTGATATTTCATGTCCTCTAAATTTTCTCACTTAAATTTAAGGTGTTGTCTTTGACCCATTCTTCTCTCCAACATACAGGAAGTAAATTTACTGATGATCCAACTGATAATTCAGTTTGCTCACTGCTACCTAGAGCTGTCTTCATGATTAAAGCATTTATTATTCTACATTATTGCTCAATAACAGGTCTAGTACAATCTGCTCCCAGGTCAGCTCCATAATGTTCCATTCTAAGAAGCCATTCTGAAAACATACTAACTCATCATCAAGGCTATCCTTGTCTATCTGCTTATTCTAGACTATCTCAGGGTTAAAATCTCCCATGACTATTGCCATATCTTTCTGTTAATTATGTCTCTCTTTCTGTGACCATTAGGAGGTTCGTACAACACTCTTGCAAACGACTTCTTGTGTTAATCACTTCTTATCCCTAACCAAAACTGGTTCTACATTTGGTCTCTCTGTTATGCTAATTCCATTATTAATTAACAGAGTCACTCATCCACTTTCTCCTAGCTTCCTATCTTTTATAAATGTCCCATATCCTTCAACATTAAGATCCCCATTCTAGCTTATCTGCAGCCATGTGTTATTGGATACATTCTTGTTGTAATTGCTCCAAATTATTTCCACTAAAAATGGTCACGTTCAGAATTTATGGGAAGACCCATAAATCAACCACACACAAATGACAACAATGACTCAAAAGTCACAGCTAATATGTACCACCATATTGCATTTAAAAGCAAGACACTGCAGATACTTGGAATCTGAAATTCAAACAGAAAATGTAGGGAAAAAAACCAAGCAGGTCTGACAGCATCTGTGGAAATAGAGTTAACATTTTGAGTCCAATATGACTGTTCTTCTGGGCAGCAGGGTCATTGTCCAGCAGGAGATCTGAAGAACAGTTATATTAGACTGGAAATGTAAATTCTTTCCTCTCCATGGATTCTGCGTTTCTCCAGTATGTTCTGTTTTTGTCACAAATCTTCACGTTGCTTGACTTTCTGAGACCCTTAGTATCTAATACCTTTTATACACTACATTAAAATTACATATTCCCAGTATTGATTAAACATTGATGACATTTTGTTAAGATGTCAACTGTGTGACAGAACTTTACATTAGATAACTTTATTTATGGATCCAGCCAATATTTTTATAAAATCATGCAGGTGTATCTAAGATGGAGTCTGTGTTATATGAAGCCCAAAAATAAAAATGTTACTTTGCATTCAGTTTGAGGTAGAAATCTGGAATGTAACTTATTTTGTACCATATTGATGTAAAAAGTTATTTCATCAATTTGTGAGAAGAAATATGAAAATGTTGATCAAATTTTTTATGTTTAAATAAAAAGTACAGAAGAAGTGAGGTGCTGTAAATCGGAAACAAAAAGCAGAAATTTCTGGAAAAGCTGAGCAGGTCTGGCTGCATCTGTGGAGAGAAATCGGAGTTAATGTTTTGGATCCAGGGACCGTCTTCCTCAGAACCATTCCTGAAGAAGGGTCACTGGATCTGAAATGTTGACTCTGATTTCTCTCCACAGGTGCTGCCAGACCTACTCAGCTTTTCCAGCAATTTCTGTTTTTGTTTATTCTAAGTCGGTTTCCAAGCAATGAAGGCTTGATTGACAGATGGGCCACCGAATGGTTTAGTGAGTTCTGTATGCTGAAAATAAGCTTTGTGATGACAATTTTGTAAGGAAGCTGTTGTTGCATGTCCCTGTATTTTAAAGCCACAGAATATGATTTTAGTTATGAGAACGTTCTGAAAAGCAGCGCCAACATATCATGAATAGTTTGCTCATGAATATTGAGAAGGTCAGAATATTCTTTGGATGTGGACATTTTTAACAAATACCACACACAGTCACGCAATTTATCTATTTGCTTAACATGCATATATACTTTGCAGTGAGCATAAAAGCATGCTTCACCTTCTTTGAGTTGAGATCTGACAGCTACTTTCTTTTACATTAAGTAGTATCATTTGATGATAGCCATTCCAATGCAATGACATCGCTTAAAAATGAGAGTATGCATTAACTGTTTATTTTATGTCAAATGATAAAAGAAGTATGACAGAAATATCCTGAGCTCTACAGATATAGTGAGTGCGAATGTATGTAAACTGAAGGTTAACTGTTCGAAACAGAATTGCAAGATGTTATCTCACACCTTGTTTTACTACAATATTCACCACCCCCCACCCATATAGTCAAATTACAAAAGCATTTGTCCCAGAACTGGATGTTGATCTCCATATCCATGGACGCATTAATCTTTAATGAAAACATTTTTAAAATAAAACAAAATTAATTATTACTTGCCACATATTCTTGTTTAAGCATTTAACATATTCCTGCTAAATGTTAGACCTGGACAATATTCCCAGTGTTTACAGTTAAATGGGCAGCACTGAAAAGCACCTAAAATTGAGGAACAATATATCAGTCAAATAAATTTGCAGTGAAGACAGAAAATGCTGACTATGGTTTTGTTTCTGTACACTGTAATCACAGATGAGAAGGACTAATGATACAACACCGCTTATGGTGATCAGAGATGGATCAATCTGCTTTGAGGAGTAATTAACTATTTGCTAAACTTGCAGAATTGATTTCCAGTTAAAGTAAAGAGAGTGGCTCTAAATGAAGACCAATTTCATGGCTCTTATTAGAGGAGTGCAAAGTCAACGTCAGTGGATACTGTGCATGATAAATTGGGAGCTTTTAATTGGGAGGCAAAAAAATTGAACAAGGAATAGATATGTAAAATCCAGTTCTGCTTCCCACATCCGACATCTGATTGCTTGCTAATGTAATTATATATATAATACAGGCAAATTGATTCCTACTTTGGAGAGAAATAGATTCTCTGCAACACAATAACTGAAAGCCACTAACCAGAGAAGCATTTTGAATTAAAGTCAGAACCAATGTGCCAAGCAAATGGCATAAACTCAGATCTCCCTTGAAGACTACTGTGTAAATGTATCAGTTGAAGTAAGTGACTCATTGGTGGCGTAATTACGTTAGGGACCAATAAGGCCGGTTGAAAATCAATTCTAAGAGGCCAATGTATTTGGTAGAAATCCATGCAGCCAATTCAGTACTACATTAGTCTAGAGGTTCTCTCACTGACCTCTGGGGGATTAGGGTTGACACTCCAGTAAGGGGTTCGTTCAGGAAAGGACAGAAGTAACAGAAGACTGTTATCTCTTCTAAATTGGATTACCACTATCCACTATTTCAGTTTGAAGATGTTTGTGGTCAAGGGTTCCTTGTCCCTGACTATCTCTTGCTCCTTGCCTTTTACTCATTACTTTCCATTGTTGCTGCACAAACAATTTTAACTAATATTGTAGCGACAACTGTGATTGTTATTAATAATCATTAAGAGGAGTATAAATTACATTTGTTCAGAGCATTTAATTTGGAATAAATCCAACATTTGTGTTGCATGAGTGGTATGAGTGCTATCAGTTTGAATCCAGTTTAATTAATTTTGTAAGAACCAAAATCAGTACACAAAACTAGTAAAAACATCAAAGGTTACATTTTAGAGTTCACTCTAGTGATACCTGGACTGAAGAAATGTGCTCAGGTTTTGTAAGCAATGTAACATATTGAAGGCTTTCAGACATTGAAAACAGTGGGTTCTTAAACTTCCGAGACTGCAAGGAGTTCTGTATTGCACTGCTTTTGTTCACTGTGTCAGAGAAAAAGGACTGACATGAACTTTGCAATCGGGTGGCCTAATGGACAAAAAGCTAGTCATTTGAATTCTCCTTCTATTTACTTTTGAATTAAGCTTGATATTGTCCTATCAGAATATACTAATTGAAAGAAAAACAACATTATATGAAACATATTAATGTTTCGACAGAGAATTTGGAAATTGCTAAATTATAGAAAAACTTACTTAAAATCAGCCCACAGATCTAGACTATCCTTTTTTCAAACTTATTTTTCATTTGTGAGTGCATTGGCAAGGCCAGCAATTATTTTTCATCTCTAATTTGGATAATGGTGGTGAGTCACCTTACATTGGAACAGTGACAGATTACCTGTTACTTTTATAACATTCAACATTAGAGTTCATTCGGAAAATTGTCTGTTGATGTGAAGTAGAGAGTGCAAATGATTTGAGAGCAAAATTTTGACAAAGATTGTAAAATCTTAATAAAAAGTATTTAATTAGATAAACATAATCTACCAAAGTTACTTCAATCAAAAGTGATGCAAAATACATGTGAGATTAGCCAAATTTCCTTGTTTAGAATTATGAGCTCTGCAAGGGAAGTGATGTAATCCAGTGAGGCCAACGTCAGCTTTTGTGCTCCTGAGATGCTGCTTGGCCTGCTGTGTTCATCCAGCTTCACACTTTATTATCTTGGATTCTCCAGCATCTGCAGTTTCCATTATCACTGATGTCCATCATGGGCCTCCTGCAGTGCCACAATAATGCCACCCGAAGGTTGCAGGAACAGCAACTCATATTCCGCTTGGGAACCCTGCAGCCCAATGGAATCAATGTGGACTTCACAAGCTTCAAAATCTCCCCTTCCCCCACCGCATTCCAAAACCAGCCCAGTTCGCCCCCTCCCCCCACTGCACCACACAACCAGCCCTTCTCTTTTCCTCCCCCCACTGCATCCCAAAACCAGCCCAGCCTGTCTCTGCCTCCCTAACCTGTTCTTCCTCTCACCCATCCCTTCCTCCCACCCCAAGCCGCACCTCCATTTCCTTCCTACTAACCTCATCCCACCTCCATGACCTGTCCGTCTTCCCTGGACTGACCTATCCCCTCCCTACCTCCCCACCTATACTCTCCTGTCCACCTATCTTCTTTTCTCTCCAACTTTGGTCCGCCTCCCCCTCTCTCCCTATTTATTCCAGAACCCTCACCCCATCCCCCCTCTGATGAAGGGTCTAGGCCTGAAACGTCAGCTTTTGTGCTCCTGAGATGCTGTTTGGCCTGCTGTGTTCATCCAGCTTCACACTTTGTTATCTTGGATTCTCCAGCATCTAGAACGGAACGCTTTGCCTGCAACGGTAGTAGATTCGCCAACTTTAGGTACATTTAAGTCGTCATTGGATAAGCATATGGACGTACATGGAATAGTGTAGGTTAGATGGGCTTGAGATCGGTATGACAGGTCAGCACAACATTGAGGGCCGAAGGGCCTGTACTGTGCTGTAATGTTCTATGTTCTATGTTCTATATGCAGTTCCCATTATCACTGATGTAATCCAGTGTTTTGCAGCTAGGATTCCTAAAATGCTAAGATCGGTTCTGTTGAAGGAATCCCAATGTGTCTCCATTTGTCATCAAAGTTGAATGTTCTCCCCTGTACAGTGGTCATAGAGATACTGTTGATCATTTCATTTCAATCATCAATTACTCAACAATTAATCACGGCAATAACACTGTGGGCAAGAAATTCAACTGAGTGGCAGGTGCGTAACAGGTACCCAGGAATTTCAAACTGAGTTTGAGATCGCACCTATATTTTGTGGTGGGAATTCATTGCAATCCGTTATGGTTGGCTGTTCTGTCGGCACCCAGGCCGCATGCCAGACAGTTTTAAACATAGTACATTCATTCTTCGAACACTCTTTTAACTTCTTTTATTGTTACAAGTCAAATCCTCATTTCATTATAAATGGAATGACCAATACCAAATCTGTATCGTAAATAATTTAGCGAGTAACTCAACTGCTTCTTCAGATAACATTTTATGACAATTACGAGTAGTCACGCTTGTGAAAGCCCTTTATACTTGCCTTACATGTTCACTTACTTGCCTGATTGCTCTGGCTATAGTTTATGGAAAGTTGCTGAGCTTCTATTGAGGACACTTGAGTGTCAGCTGCAGAGTGGAGCATTGAAGGGCTGCTACAATGTGGAGTAGCTGGCTGGGCAGCATGGGTGGCCGGGTGGGTGCTTTGACGGCGAGCTTTCTGATGCCTGGAGAGATGGCATCATGAACAAAGTCTACTCTCCCGAGATTCTGTCCATCATCCAAGTCTCCGCATGATCAGATATTACATCTGGTATTGCATTCTGGAAGACTCTGTGAACGTCACCTCTCAGAATAGAAATGCTGGTTACCTGAGTTATTTGGACATCAGTATGCTTTGCCACAGAAGTTGCCAGAGATGTTAACAGATGCTCCATCCCTGTCCACAATGCTATCCTGATCATGGATCTGACTGCTGTTTTCATTCAATATCATGTGAAGCGATAGTCATAGATTCATAGAGATATACATCATGGAAGCAGAAATGTTGGTCCAACTTGTCCATGCCAGCCAGATATCCTAAATTAATTTAGCCCCATTTGACAGTTTTGGGCCCATATCTCTCTAAACTATTCAGGCACCCATCCAGATGCCTTTTAAATGCTACTTTTGTACCCGCCTCCACCGCTTCCTCTGGCAGCTAATTCCGGACACACACCACCTTCTCCACGAAAAAGTCTTGCCACTTAGATCTAATGGAACAGGGGACAGGTAATAGACATATCAGTTAAAGTTAATGGGGTATGAATTTGTTGTATAAATATGGGGACCTAGTAAACAGTAGCAACTGAACTTTATGAGTCTAACTTAGGCAAAACTCTCACTGAAGGAATGAACTTGGACTCTGCTCAAAACATCTATCTTCTACTGTATAACAAGCAGACTCTTCATGTTGGGCATATGACATTCATGTTTTGTGTAAAGTCAATCACAAGTTGAAGCTGTATTCCTCTCTGCGCTGAATGATTGTACTCACAATTGGTATGTGAAGGGCTTTGTTTATCTGGTGTATACAACAGAAAAAAAACTGAAAATTCTGGAAATATTCAGAGTCAGGCTTCATCTGTAGAGACAGAAGCAGAGCTAACATTGCAGGTTTGATGACTTTTTACCAGAATTAATGAAAGCCTTCAAGATGTAAGTGGTTTTAAGCAAATACAGAGGCAGGGAAAGGAGAAGTGGAGGAAACCAAGAGTGGAAGGCAGAGAAAGACAGGAGAAATCAAATGACTAAAGACTTGGTGCAAGCCAACAAGAAATAGCAATGAAACACAAAACAAAAGACCAGCTGAGAGAATAATAGCTCAGTCATCACCATGAGCAATCTTCCAAGAAAGATTGTGTAGAGGTAATGAGCTGAAATTGTTGAACTCAACATTGAATCTGGAAAGCTGCAAAGTACATGATTTGATGAAGACAGACTAGGAATTGGTCTGGGTCTGGCTTTCAGGTGCGAGAAAGATGATTCGTGATCTGCCCACAGCCATTACTGCGCAGTCAAAACAACATGCAAACCGAGTGCTACCACCTCATTTATGTGATTGTGACATTGGTCTAAGTATCTGTAATTTGTGTTGCTGCCTGCCTGCCCTCTTCTTAAAGACAGTGATCTCCCCTTAAAGGAAGCTGCACTGAATTACAGAAGATTACTGCTGTAGGTTATTGGTACAATTCCTAAGAAGTGAAATGGAACACCAGTGCAGTGAGAGGGCTGAAACAAAAGCTGAATTTTCTGAAGAAACTCCTATGGCAGCATCTGTGGAAAGAAAGCAAAGTTAATGTTTCAAGTCCGGTAACTCTTCATCAGGCAGAAAGCTCCTAGATTTGCATTAGTGATATCATTCAGAAGGGAAAAAGACAGTAAAACTCGCAAATAATGGATAGGTCGGACTTGTTTTGTATAATTCAGAACAGTGCTCCAGCATGATCAACATGTTCATTTCCAACTTCTTTACTTTTTGAATTGGTTTCTCCCTGTAGGGGTGGACAGAATGAGAGAGGCCTTATTTCCATAGTGGATCAGGACTGCTGAACTTCATTAGGTCAACCACTTCTTCCCAACGCTGGTGTAGATGTTGGCTAAGAGCTCTTATGCTTCCCAAAGAGTAGAGATTTTCTCTCCTCCTCTCCACCACCTGAATCCAGATTTTTGAGAAGGTGTCACAGACTCTTAGTACCTTGTCCATTTCAGGTAAAGCCAATCAGTATCTTTTTCTTCTGCAGCAAGCATGCACAACCACCTTGAGATTCTGGCTACCTTTAACTGGCATCAATCAAGCAAGAAAAATAGCTCAGCAGCCTCTTAAAAGCTCTTCTAGTGCCATCTATATGCCCAATATATTATAGTAAAGTAACAGCACCAAATGCTGCCTGAAAGAGGCAAAGTGAACATGCTTCAGGAATCCCACCCCCGCATACTGCTTCTGAAGGCGGTTGAATTCTTGGCCCTATGACTCTTAACGTTTGTATTGATCATTTCATTTTGGTCATTTGTTGTTGTCATGTTCAGTCTGTCAAACATATAAAGCTGGCAGCAACATCAGAAAAATCCTTTTCTTTTAAATAAACAAAGGATGAAGCCAATACATAAAAGGAAATTGTTCAAAGAAACTGGCGAGAGATATTTTATGGCAAAAAGATAGAGAGAAGTTAAAAGGGAAGGGAATAGAAATGTTTGACGAGGAGGAATTTAAGGATTAACTCAAAAGTCAGAGCTATTCACAAAATTGCTGTTACTAAGACTTTGTTCACACTGTTTTTAGTATGAAATACTTGAACTGTATTTGCTGCTCCCTTTATATTGCAAAACCACTTCAGCCACAAGTGGATCTGAAATACCCTGGAGTTCCTGGCACTGCAGAATCTGCCCAATTATATCATGGCGCACATTCCAAAGCGTCAGCAGCAACAGATAAATAATTGTGTGTATGCTGAAGTGCGATGTGCTATTACTGGCATCCTGTGATGTAAAGCAACTACCAAAATCAGCTTAGTTGTGGTTGTGTGCAGTATTTCACTGTAGAATTTGTATGACAGTAAATATAAATTCTGCTGTGGTTTATCGCAGAAATGTTATGGGTTTTTTTTTTAACTTTTTGAAGTGGAAATGGCTCAAAATAATTGCCTCCGTTATACTTATTCTTCCATTTCAGACTGGCACTTCATGCTATTTCCCTTAGCAGTGTTCCAATGTATTCATTATATTGGCATCTTATCCAGAATTTTAATAATGCTGTGATGTAAACAGTTCAACCCCCTTTAATTTTTAGTGTGCATTGTAGCCAGGACATTTAATGTTTCACAAATATAGTGATTCATTAAATAACAGGTAGTTTAACAGTCATGTTTATATATGTAAACAAAAAGCTGTTTCAAGGGATTGGTGATGAGTCAGTCCACTGTTGTTTGTCATTTAGATAAATGATTTGGATGAGAATTGAATGACACATAGTTAGTAAGTTTGTGGATGACACCAAAATTTGTGGTATTGTTAACAGAAGGTTATCTGAAATTATGAAGCGATCTTGATTAATTGGGCCAATGGGCTGAGGAATGGTGAGGGGAGGCAACGGCTTAGTGGCATTATATCTGGAGACCCAGATAGTATTTTGGGGATGCTGGTTCAAATCCCACCATGGCAGATGGTTAAATTTGAATTCAATAAAATATCTGGAATTAAGAATCTAAACATGACCATGAATTCATTGTCAATTGTCAGGAAAAACCCATCTGGTTCATTAATATCCTTTAGGGAAGGAAACTGCCATCCTTACCTGGCCTGGCCATCATTTGACTCTGGATCCACAGCAATGTGGTTGACTCTTAACTGCCCTCTGGGCAATTAGGGGCATGTAATAAATGCTGCCTGGTCAGCAATGCCCTCATGCCATGAATGAATAAAAGAAACATGGAGTTCAATTTGCGTAAATGTGAGGTGTTGTAATTTGGTAAAATGAACAAGGGCAGGACTTATGCAGTTAATGGCAGAGCCTTGGGTTTTTTCTGTCAACAAGGAGACCTAGGGATTTAGGTACATAGCTCTTTGAAAATTGTATTGCAGATAGATAGGGTGATTAAGATGTTTAGCTCACTTGCCTTCATTGATCAGATCATTGAGTGTAGGAGTTGGGACATCATGTTGAGATTACTTAGGATGCTGGTGAAGCCACTACTGGAGTACTGTGTAAAGTAGTGGTCACCCTGCCATTGGTAGGATGTTAAATTGGAGTGGGTTTAGAAAAGATTTACCAGGATGTTGCTGGGAATGGAAGGTTTGAGTAATAAGGAGATGCTGAATAGACTGAGACTTTTTTTTACTGGAGGGTAGGAGGTTTGGAGGGGGAGGAGTCCTCATGATAAAATCACAACCTGTTTATAAAATAATGAAGGGTATAGGTAAAGTGAGTAGCAAAGGTCTTTTCCCTAAAGTGGGGGCGTTCAAAACTAGGGTACATATTTTTCAGGTTTGAAGGAAAAGATTTAGAAGGGACCTGAAGTTTTGCATAGAGGCTGGTTTGTATGTGGAATGAACTGCCAGAGAAAGTGGTAGGTGCAGGTACAGTTACAATACATTTGCACAGGTAACATGAATAGGAAAATCTTGGAGGGATGTGGTCCAAATGTAGGCAGGTGGGACTAGTTTAGTTCGGAAAACTTGGTCGGCATGGGCGAGGTGGACTGAAGGGTCTGTCTCTGTGTTGTTTGACTCTGGCTCTATGATTCTCTGACAATGTTAGAGATAGTTCACTCACTAACTTGACACTGCTAAAACTGTTGTTGCCATTTTTTTCATCAGACAGTCAAAAGGTCAATTATGTGAGACCTTGTAATAGATGCAATGCCAAACTACTAGTTAGCAAGTAACAAACAGAGAATGCTGAAGAAAAGAAACTTAAAAAAAACTACGGATGCTGGAAATCTGAAACAAAATGTGAGAGAAACTCATCAATTCTGGCAACTTCCAAGGAGTTCTGAAGAAGGGTCATAGCAGACTTGAAGCATTAACTATTCAGATCTCTCTGCAAATGTTGCCAGACCTGCTGAGTTTCTCCAACATTCCTTGTGTTTGCTCCAGATTTCTAACATCTTTAGTACTTTACTTTTATGCTAGTTACTGCGCACTAGCCTCATATCTCAAAGTGCAAAATGCACTTTGTATCACCTGCATCATACCATGGGCTGTGATTCACAATTTGTCCCTTGCACTGAACTCCAAAAATGTAAGCTGTCAACAAACCAAGTTTAACACTTGATTTACATCTGAAACTATGCAAGACAACATTACAGCAACAGAATTACATTACATGGTTTTCATCAATAGGACAAACCAGTGCAGTCATACAACTTTTGCTTCAACTCAAGCATGGTTATCCAACTGCACCTCAAAGTTTTTACACCAGTCAGTTTAAATAAGTCAGGGTTGCACTCAGTCCTTGTGGCCTATTTGAAATGCTAGATTTCATGTCAACTTTACAAGTATTCATACTTAGTTTGCTATAAAAGAGGTATTAATCAATGGTCCCCATTCCAGTAGTGAACTTGATAAACCACTAAAATAATGAACATGAAATTGTGTAAAGGTAGAAACGTGACAAGCTGTCATGGTGATAAGCAGATTACATTGCACCAGATAAATTAAATAAAGCAATACCTTTAGAAATGCCAGCAATTGATCTGCCTGAGAAGTGTCTTTGTTATGCTGGTGACATTATTACTGTACCGACAGAACAAACCTGATGATGTTTCACTTCCAATTATGGTCCATAGGAGGTAAACCTCAGACTGAATTATTCTCATTGATACAGTATCTGCAGCAACTGATTATTGTCATATTTAAATTATAACAGATAATTAAATGGAGTTACTGAAAACTACATGGCAATTGAGCCAAATTAGCACATGTGACTGTTTGGTATGTATCAGGCAACTAAAGGTGGCCTTATCTGGAAATCTTGAGCAGAAATAAAAGTTTAATCTGAAAACTGCTAACTATCTTTGTGGCTGAAAAACCTTTGAAGCTTTTCTAGAACAAAACAGCACAGAAAATCAGCGTCTCAGGAGCACAAAAGCTGACGTTTCGGGCCTAGACCCTTCATAGGGTCTAGGCCCGAAACGTCAGCTTTTGTGCTCCGGAGATGCTGCTTGGCCTGCTGTGTTCATCCAGCTTCACACTTTGTTATCTTGGATTCTCATGCATCTGCAGTTCCCATTATCTCTGAGCACAGAAAATCATATGTGTCCTGTTGGTAAAACAAAATAGGTCCCTGTTATCACCAAATGTGGATTATCCATGTGGGGAATCATGAGCTTTCTGGAGTTTCACCAGTGATTGATTCCATTGCGTTGGATATACCTGTGTCTCCAACTTTATCCATGTGAATTTGGAATTATCCCACACTCTCCTAGGGAAACCATTCATTCCTGGTTATCAGTTCAGATAAAATTAAATCCAAACAGAATTATACAGGAATAGTCAAAAACAGGCCATTCTAACAAACCAGTCCCTGCAGTCTTTGTGTTCCAACACAACATTTTCTCAGAGATAGTAGGACATTTTCTCATTCTTCTTCATCAAACTTTATCAGCTTAATGCTCTAAGCCTTTCTCTCACATCTAACAACTACTTACATCCATCGATACAATTTGCCTTAATCACTAATTGTGACAGTGGATTCCGCATTCTCAGGACTCCCTGGGTAAAAAAGTTTTCATCTGAATTCTCAACCTTATTTGATGGTCACGAGCTTTGTTTTCTTCACAGAGGGAAACTCGATTTCTATACCTTTTCCATAACACTAAAGAAGTCTCTCAGGCCATCAGCCAGAAAAGAGGTCCAACTATTCCATCTTTTCCTGATAACTCAGAATTCTGGTATCATCTTAGTAAATCTTTTTTGCCTCACCTGTATTGTGTCAATAGCCTTTTGCTCTTCTGACGGCTAGAACTGCACATAACACTCAGAGCACAATCTGAAAAGATTTTACGGAAATTTAGCATGGCTTCCCTGATTTCAGTTGTATTCCTGTAATAATAAACCCTTTTTCTTGGCTTGCTTTTATCCTGGAATTATTAATCTATGTTGTTACCTTTGGTGAATTCTGCAGTTGCACTTCCCAAATCTTTTGCTTCTCTACCACATTCAGATTTTTAACTCCTAAGTGATGAATGACCTCCTTATTTTTCTTGGTGAAATATAACACCACTCACTTAGCAACGTTGATACACATTTGCCAATTCTATGTCCATTCTTAAAGTATAGTTGTGTGTGTGGTTTTTTTTTAACTTGTTGCATTCTTCCTCAATGTTGGCTATCTTTTCCAACTGGTTGTCATCTACTACTTTAGGAATTTTGTTTTTGATTCCAAAGTCTAACTCATTTTAAATAAATTGTAAACACCAGTGAATTCAGCACTAATCCAAGTCGAATCCAATTTCTACCTTCTACCAATCTCTATAGTTACCTTTTAAGAGTATTCTCCAATTTCTGTCTTTCAGTCAGCCTGTTGGCATTCAGTGACTTGTTCCTTGATTCTACGGTCTTTATAAATTACTGGTATTTTATTAACAGTCTTTTGGAGATCTACATATATTACATTACTGCATTAACCATATCTCCCTCCTCTATTTTCTCTTCAAACCATCCAATGAAGTTAGTCAAGGAGGTGTTTCTATTTTGACAATCTATTTTTCTAATCTATTTCTAATCTATTTACTGTTATACTTCCAGTTTGCAAATAGTTTCCTTTTTTTGCATTAGAAGTGATTTATTTATTTTTCCAATTAATCAGTGTTTATAGGCCCCCAGACATGTTTGATGTCCCTCCTTAAAAATAGGTGTGATGTTAGCTATCCACTCATTTGATGACACTACACCCTTTTCTAATGAATTATTGAATATCTGTAACAGTGTTGATGAAAACTCTTCTCTGGAGTCTTAAAGAATACATAGGTGCAACTTGTCCAGACTAGGGTTTATTCTCTTTGAAAATAATGCAAGATCCATGTCAGCAGCATGAATCAATCTATTCACCAGTGAGCTGTTGACTTATTTCCTGTTTTGATTTCAGACTTAAAGTTTTTCTTTTCACCATTAGCTGTAAAAATGATTTGTTTCTGTGGTGTATTATCTTATAGGTATGTAATCTTTAGATCTTCCAAGCCTATAATAGATCACTGCAACGTAGGCAAAAGGATGGCTGGGGCTTTAATTATTTGTTCAGCAAATACCTGTACATGTGTTTTCAAGGTACTGAAAGCCAGGCTTCGTTCTATTTATTTAGGTTGCTTTATCTTTGAGTTGGTTTGCCTTTTCAATGTTACTGTACTCAGAGTTTGTTTTCTTCTTTAGCTTTTATTTTATTGATCCTATTGACTTCCATTATTGCCATATTATATTTTCTATCAGAATGCCAGCTAATGTTGTATTTGATTGTTTTATGGGTGCATCATTTCCTCATTCCAAAAAATTAATTGTTTTCAACTAAAGAGATATCTAAAAGAAATGTACTCCAGTAGCATTTTTGTCTGAAAGGAAAAAAAAACAATATATTTTCCTGATTATTTGATGTTAAAAAGTATTCATGTACACACATCCTATCTCCAAAAGATTGTCCATAAAATCAGAATACCTAATACAGACCGTTAGCTCACCCTCCACATTTAGGGGTCTGTTTTTAAATGCAGCTCTGACCTGAAGGTTTAGTTTATAGTCTATACCTAATACTTTAATATGTTGTATGCCTCATTTTAGATGAGGATTCCCCCAGTCAAAGATTGTTAATGTTCTATATTTAAAACATGTATGTAAACAAGACTACTTTGCCCATTGTCTTTTTGTGCCTATTTAGTGTAGCTTTACAGTCCAATCTTGTGGGATTACAAGAAGCCAAAAAGTCATTAATTTTTATCTGTGGCTATCTGTAGGTTTTAATGCATCCTCACTGCTTATGGTGCTACCAATTACATGTCATAAGTGGTTGTATATGCTGGAACAGCAGCGGAGCTGATGAATCACTGCTGCACCCATGATTAGTATGCACAAGGCTGCACACCACTAAAACATCTGGCATTCCAATGACCCTGAGCCTGCCTGGTCAAGAGGACTGGACAAGAATTCAATATGGATTGCTTTAATTAAGCGCCTAAGCACACAAATGCCAAGAAACAACTCCATCATTTAGACAAACTCAGAATAAAATGAAGTCTGTACGGCAAGAAGCATTGAAAAATAGAAATTGAGTGAGAGAAAGAGAGAGAGGAAGAGACAGAAAGAAAATAATTTCATAGGCAATTTCCTTTAAACCCTTATGATCTGTTTTAATACAGATCTTGTTGCTTCCTTTGATAGTTGCAGCTCTAATTTGTTTAACTAGGAAAAAACTAAATTATTTAAGTAGGCAACACTTTTTGTAGCATCTTGTACAGATTTTAATGCCTATGATTTAGATTAGTTCCATTAAATGCTCTGAAACATTATGATATTTAAGGCTGAGAAAACAAAAGTCAGACAGCTCCAGACTGGACTTGTGGGAGTTCGATTTTCTCCTGTACATCTGAATTTAGCGTCTGACAGTTACAGAGGCACTGAACTTGTCTTTAAACATGGGTAGAATCCAGTTAGTGGGTAATACACTATAATAGGCTGATCAATACTCATTATGACCTAAATGTCTGACCAAAGATACAACTGTATATATTGGGAATACAGCAGACAAGGCTAGGTGCCTTGTTTCACCTGCTATTCTTTATTTTGTGCTGCAGGCCCCTATCATTGAATGGTCATTCTTCATTAACTCATTACTAACGTGCAGCATTTGTGTTGCCTGTATCTTTACAACAATTGCCTTTTCTTGAACTGAGCCAGTTCCATATTTTTGTATTGTCTGAAGTGTCTGCCTGTTCTATCTGCAACCTATTTAAGTGTATCGATTTTTAAAAGCTAAAATATCCCCTGTTCATTGCTGTGGAAGCCTGTTTTGTTAAGTGCGTCACAAAAGGATCATCTTGATTTAAGTGTGTAGTTTTGCAGTAAATACACACAATGCACATTCAAGCAGCAGATTAATGGGATACATTCCCACCTTTGCTAACACTAATCCTCTTATTGTTTGTCAAAATACGTCACTTTCCCAATGCTTATGTCACCTAACCCCAGAGGCTATGCTATGTTAAGTTTTTTAATGCCATGCATGTCCTTGTGTGGAAAATTTGCATTTGTTTTGAATATCCAGCAGGGTTCCAACAACTCTAGAAAAATAAACACTGAGGCCTTATTTATTTATATCTTCGTATTTCAGAGTACAGACTCCTACCTCTTCCCTTTGGCCATGAGCTGAATGCCATGAAAGAATGAAGTTTGCATAATTTTTATATGGAAACAAATTATGTGAATCTAGTGGGCTCAATGTAGAAATTAAAATTCAGTACATGAGTCAAGCGGGCAATTCAATAAAATTTAATATCTCCCCACATACAAGCAGAGGGCTCAAAGCAAAACTCACAGACCAAATTGAATACAATCTCTAGGGCTGGTGAGATATCAACAGGACTTAAAATTCCTTAAAAAGTGAAGATGGTATTATGGTAAAATAAACAACTTTTGTGCTTATTTTTAGTAGATGTTTCTGGGTGATACTGAACCAGTATGATTTGACACTGGTATATCTAACAAACAGCCCTGAATTCATCCACAGTCTCTGAGCCTTGGTAAATGATCCTCAAATCTTGATTCTACTTTGACTCAAACCTATTATTCACTAGTTGATCCTGTTTGAATTTAGTGAGCATGGATATTTGGAAGGGACAACTTATAATACTTAAATGAAATTGGTGAATGAAGATGTATTAACATTAACATTGTGAGATGTGTGCAGTGTAATGGTACATGGATTTTAAAAAAGTCTCAATATCTTCATGAGAGACGTGTGAAAACAATTTTCATTTACATCGCACTTTTAATGTTGTAAAATGTCTGTAGGCATTTTGCCAAAGTGTTGATAGACTAAATTTGAAGGTGAGTCTGATAAGGAGATATGAGGACAGACAACCAAAATCCTGGTCAAGAGGCAGGTTTTAAGAAATGTTTTCACCAAAAGTTCATTGAAATATCTTCCAAGGAGGCCTGTGTGTGAAGAGACATTATAAGAGGTCAGGCGTTATCTCTTTTGTGATGATCCATATAGTCAAATAGCTTGACAACACTAGCCTTGCTGATTTCAGCATGAAGAATTACTTTTTGGATGTCAGCAGGATACCAATTCTGTAGCATTATCTCTTAATGGAAGTTAAAGGAAAAAGAAAAAAAAATCAAATGCAGGATCTTTTAAAAATTCTAGCTCAGTCTGGAATAAGATGCAAAATACAACAATGTTTATTTTCCATGTTCTATATTCCAATGCATTACCAGTGATATTACTAGTATTCCTAAATCTGTCTTTATAGAATGGGGGAGGGGAGAGTCTTGCAGACATTTATTATGTATGAGGACAGCATCTCATCAAATTCCATAATGTGTTTTTACATTTTCTATATGGAAGTCATATTTCCATACGCTGAGTTATTGGTGGCAGGGCACTGTTTTAATAAAACATTTTCCATGTGCTGTAAAATTCAACTGGTCACCTTCAAGAAAGCTGTTAGTGGAGATGCTGCAATGTCCTAATTCTGCACAGAGAGGTAAGTATATCATAGTACTGCATTGTTAACTGTTATGATAGAACCTTTCACTAAAATGCTTTGGATTATCTTATTTCACTTTTGCCTTGGTTATTACAGCATTACTGCTCCTTAATAAGGGTACTTTCCTCTAAAAAATACACTGAACAATGGCTATTATAGTATTCCTTCTGCAGCTATTTCATTAGCATTAAAAACATGAAGGGTTACTGTAGGAAACCCTTTTATCTTTAATACAGTCAGGTATATACAGGATAATCTGCATGAGGAGTTCAGTGACGAACAGGAACTGATTGAAGAGAACAGCCTGTGTGTCGCTGTAGCAGCATACTGGCTGTTTCCTAATTGCATAGATATCACGTGCCTTATACCAGGGCATCACACAGTTTAAGATTAGTATCTAATACTGAGGTATAGAATGCCTTGGGTATATGATGTGAAGTTCAATTATTACATTCTGCCTTGATTAACTTGTGATAGAAACGTAATTTTCCTAGAATTATTTTTGGTATTTTCAGGACAATTCTCCAGAACCAGAACCAATTCAAATTTCCTTCAAATAATGTTTCAGGTATTCTCAAAAGAAGATCTTTCAGACTACTAATTTAATTAGACAGGACAGTTTTCTCCAGAAATGCAAAAACGTTGTGAATGACAGTTATTGGCAGCTAAACATGACATTCGTTCAATGCAGAAAGTATTATTCCTGTATTTTAAGTCAATATAAAAAGACCATGAAATTTTTCTCAGTATAAGCATTAACATTTAGATCAATGCAACATGATGTGGATGTAAGACGTATGGTAAAAACTGAAAGAAAAAGGCAGTACGAGAGGATGCTTACATAAACACTAAGAAGGATTAAGTGTTAAAGGGCGGAGTAGAGTTGTAGGTCAACCGTGAAACATGCCAATTTTTTTTGTATCAGAAAGATTTTGTTGGATGGGCTATTTATATGTCGAGGTGTGCTCAAACAAGTTAACCACTCCTGTCATTTCAATAAATGTTTTATTTTAAAATTAGGCTGATATGTGGTCTTTTGTTCAAATATGCGGGATACACGCAAAGTTGTATGTTTTGCAAGGGAGTCTGGAATTTATTTCACTCATGAGTGCCCGTGGTCTTTTTACTTGTGAAATACATGTATATTTCACTGCTTAATGTGCAATTTCCTGTAGCTATAGTTATTCAACAGGGATCTGTACGTTCTCCTGCATTTATTCTCAAAGGACAATAGTTGGGATGATTTGGGAGATGCAATTAGTATATTCATCAAAGGGAAGCAAGATCAATCACAACCAAGGTTCTGAGTAGCAATTCAATCTTTGCTTATTTATTTGATTCTTTGTTGATAAATTGAAAGCTGTGTTCGATTTGATTTTAAATTCTTGTGCAAACAGTTTTGCTGGCCATCCTAAATTGCTGAAATTAATTTGGTTTACATCCTTAAAAAGATTCTAAGGTTATGTCGGAGCAGGCCCATGTCTTCCACAAGCTTGAAGTGTGACATTCACAGAGCATTCCAGTTCACAGTCATCATTTTAATAGTGGACCTGAGATATGTTTCCATGTGAACCAACCATCACGTTTCTATAGCAACACAGAAGTAGCACTACATGGATGAATTTTACAGCAATGCCTTGCACCTAAGCGCTAATGATAAGATTCAGCAGTTTTATTGCATAAAATTAATGTAAACAAGCATCAAATAACCCAAGACACTTTCATAATTGATTAATGCAGCCTGCAGAAAGTTCCATTACCTTTTGTTTAGCTCAGGGGATCTGACTAGCTGGAATCCATTGCTGAAACTAATTACAACATATAATTAAACTGTGACATGAAGATATTATACCGTTAGTTTACTAATGACACTAGTAAACCATACAGCAGCTCAGGACAGTAATTATGCCTCATATATTATTTATCCTTTTGCTAAATGAGACCCTGACATTTTCAAAAATTACTTTAGGCTTGTTAATTGCCAGAAGCCATCCTTATGCTAAGAGTCGTACAGTTATTTACTCCCTAAAAAAATGCATAAGCTTTTAGACACTTGGAAAGCCCACCTTTTCCTAATTAATTTCACACTTACACTAAATAGCCATTTTTACATTCCTTTTATATGACTAAGTTTATTTTCAGATTCATTCATAATTTCAATTTTTCACAGTTTACCCAGAACTGAGCCTAACCTTTCAATAACCCCAACAGTAATTTTATCTGTCCATGGTCATTAGATACACTGGAAGTCCACTTGAGAAGTATTTTAATTTCTTATGAGAGTAATAGCATCCAGGGTTCATAATTATGTTTTGCTCCTGTACTGATCGAATACAGCTTTAACAGCTTGCTGATGAATATTCTAATGCAGAATGCTAGGCCAAACTCCGAAACAGTAGAAGAGGACAAAAAGTCAATGTCACTAAGTGAGACGTGAAACTTTATTTGATTTTTGTAGAGTGCTAAGGATGCTTGAAGTAGCATTCCTTTAGTGGTGCATATTTTCTTGCCTAGCCTTCCAATAAACTAAAACTAAAACATAGCTATTACTTATCAGTTTGGATTCAATGTCTTGAAATCAATAGGAAACTATAGTATGTAGATTTGCTATATTTGTCATGCACATGCTCAGCATGGAGGTAGGATGTGGCAATGACCCCAGTTTAACAAATAGTCCAAAATATCCTTCTATTCATAAATCTGAATTTTGTTCTTGCGAATAAGTAATTCTCAACAGCATTAACACTTTAAGTGATAAATTGACCATTTTTATTGTTTATAGTCCATTTCCGTTTGGTTCATAATCTCGGCTTCATCTTCAGATGTATAATTACATACAAAAACTTCTGGTTCAGCCAAATTACATAAATCTCTGCTGTGTGAACCTCGCAGGAAGGTTGATTTTGGAAGACATGCATTGTTCACACAGAGTGCTCCATATAGCTGTGGTTAGGCACAATCAAACTTATCAGTAAGAAAAATTGCATGAAGAGGGGAAGAGGGAGTAAAAGGTTGGGACATTTAAATTATAAGTTATTGTTCAGTGTACAAATGTTGCTTTTTTTAATAAGCTTTGCTTCCCATTGAATTGAATAGAAAGTGGAAGCTCATCAGTTTCAAGTGGTAGTGCCTTGCTGATGTGACAAGCACACAGAATTCACGTTCCAACAGCATATATTTACAGGCATTTGCAACCAGTGATTTGAAATATATAGACTCTGCAAAGTCGATGCAGCAATAACCTACTACAATCATTTCAACCCAGCTCAAAAATAAAAGTCCTGTGCTTCATGTTGAAATGAATGAGGTGTAGAATCCCCAAAAACAGTAAAGCAGTGGCAGCTTTCTGATATCAGCAGCATGGTAAAGAATAGAAACAGCTCTTACTTGGAAATTTTTTCATTATCTTGTGAGTTCAGTGTTGTACTTCTACTAGTAAAATGAACTAACATGAGTCAGATGTTCCATTGGATTGAATGTGTACTATCTTAAACCATTGAGCCAAATGTTAGAACTAAGTCAGCGAAATTCCTTTTCTTTTGTTTATAGAGCAAAAGGGGAAATTACAGGCTTTATTCACATAGCATACTGATGCCAATGTTTATTTAAACATCATTGTCATCCGCCCCTACCTCCCACCTACCTCCCTCCTATACTATTCATACATTGCCTTCCATCAATTACAGAAGTTTTTGATCACTGGTCGGAAGGCATTCCAGCTAACACTTGAGTAATGACATTGGAATGAAGAAAACTGTAGAATAGATCAACAATATTATAGGAGTGTTATTGACTGTGAAAAATGTATGCAGACACAAGATAACCTCTGCTCAATAACATGAAGAAACAATTCATTTTCAAATGGTTCAATGAATGGCAATGTTAGGTATGGGCAGAACAAAAACATAATCTTTTACTGGTTAATACAAATAGTATGTTGCAGAATGGCACACCAGGAAGTTGCAATATTACTGATAGAGCAAGAAAACGCATAAACAAACCTAATGTAATCTTAGCTAAGTAGAAAAGTGCTTGTTTTATGGGGGACATGATAAGTGATGTTCGCAGCTATTTGATAACGGCAAATGGGCATTAATGAAGAGTGCAGTATTGGATACTAATTTCATGCATATCTTTTTTGTAAGTATTAAACCATGTATTAAATTTTTACATATATTAAAGTAAGCACCCACCTGTACAGCTTTCACTGTGTTAATGATGATACTTCGAGACAGTGGAGACAATGCTTTGTATTCAACTCCAATTCACAACTTTAGCACATTTCAAAGAAATTCTTACAAACTTTTTGCAGGGGAAATAGAAACATGAGCTGAGTGTTTTTATTTCAATATAGTAATTGACTCATGGGGAATATAAGCACCAACATGGGCGAGTTGAACCATTGTCTTATTTTGACATAACCGATAGTGAAAATGTACTGGACAACGGATATCATTTAGTTCTGGACCTGATTCATAACGAGCACTACAAGTAAGTTGTGAAACCATAATTATGAGCCCACCTAATCGTGAGAGCGAAGAAATGTTCCTTGTTACAGTATAGTTGTTAACAGGGCAGAGAGGGCCACAGCGATGAATGTAGCTTAGTTAGAAGAGGGGTTTCATAGCCAGCGGAGGAAGTTAGGAATAGCCTAAAGGGTATCAGCCTGTCAGGTGGCAGTGTAAATTGATTCAGCTGAAATGCTCAGTTGATATAGTGCAAGTATCTGTGAACAAAATAGTAACAAAAAGCATGCAGTATTGCCGTATGACTTTAATTTGGGACTAAATAATACTAGCCTTAGGATCATCAGTAGTGGAAATAATTTTTGATGTGTCAGTTTGCAATTGCATTTTTGATTGAAAAAAGAATTATGAGGAGGTGGGCTTGGCAGATGTACTATTTTTCTTAGTGGAGCTGGAGGGTTTGGATAGGAGTAGCAATGGTATTGGGACATTTTGATCTTTATAGGTGAGGTTAAGAGATTTTGCCTTTTACTACATGACCTGCTCTGGTCTATAACCCTTTGGCTGCTTTTCAGATTACAGATTCATCAATATGCTGCTTAGAGAGGGGGGAGGGGGAACGAGTCGGGTTGCTGTTTCATGTCTCTTGCTTATTTGCCAGTGTTTGTATTAAATAAAATGCAAAGTCTGCACTTCATAAGGCTTTGGCTAGCTGATCAAGTAACTTAAATGAAATCCAAACAGCTTGCACCTCACAGCCAGTCAAGTTAAAACAAATTAAATTTAAAATAAGAACAAGCAACTTGAATTTTATGCCAGTCAAGCTAATAATACAGTAAAAACCTATACAGCCTGTGCACACTACTTGCAAAATAAAATCTAAGCTGTTCTTACTTATCTGTCAGTCATCGTGAAGTGTACTAACTCAATCTACAAAACCCAAACTTTGCACCAAATCCAGTTAAAGACAAAAGGGAAGGTATTGGCTTCTTCCGTCCAGAAGAATGGGTCTATCGTGGTGTCAAGACTAAAGTAAGTAACTTACCACCAGCTCCCTTTCTAATTATCTCTATCCAGCAACATTTCCACATGCCCACTATCCCCACCACCCCACCAACCTTGACCCCAACCAAGACATGGTTCATTAAACTCTACAAATAAAAGTCTTCTGATAGGAATATAGGACCAGTAGTTGGCTATTCGGCTCCTAAAGCATGTTTCACTTTGAGATCTTGGCTGATTTATATCCTATTTCCTGCTACCTGCCCTGGCTTGCTGTTCATTATTAGCCTTGGTGGTAAATAG
This sequence comes from Stegostoma tigrinum, assembly GCF_030684315.1. Classification (NCBI taxonomy): domain Eukaryota; kingdom Metazoa; phylum Chordata; class Chondrichthyes; order Orectolobiformes; family Stegostomatidae; genus Stegostoma; species Stegostoma tigrinum. Next base: position 44,470,999 of record NC_081369.1, on the reverse strand, counting down.
GGTCAGTCTCAGGATAAAAAAAATTGAGCTTGTGATGAATGTGAGTGCATTTTGAAGAGCCTATAGCATACACTTTTGATTCTCCACTCATTATACTTGGCAAGCAAGAAGAGAACAAATGAAGTATTTCAATATTTTGTTCTGAAAAAGGGTGACTTGATCTAAAATGTAAACTATGAGTTCTGTCCACAAATGCTGCCAGATGTGCTGAGATTTGCCAGCATATTCTGATTTTGTTTCTGATTTCCAGCATCTGCATTTTTTTTTGGTTTTGATTTTGTTATGTTTTGTACATTTTGCTGCGGTATGTGCAGGAAAGCTCATCTAACCCTCAATAAAAAAGAGCCACTGCTCCTATTCATCATATCTGTCTTACTATTGGCTGTTACATTCTTCTCTTAAATGTTTCAATCATACAAAAGGGATGAATGAAACAATAACATGAATTTCTTAGATAACAAGGTGTAAAGCTAGATGAACATAGCAGGCCAAGCAGTATCAGCGGAGCAGGAAGGCTGACGTTTCGGGCCGAGACCCTTCTTCAGAAATGGGGGAGGGGAAGGTGGATCTGAAATAAATAGGGAAAGAGGGGAAGACGGATAGAAAATGGATAGAGGAGAAGATAGGTGGAGAGGAGACAGACAGGTCAAAGAGGCGGGGATGGAGCCAGTACATGTGAGGTTAGGGAGGAGATAGGTCAGTCCTGGGAGGACAGACAGGCCAAGGGGACGGGATGAGGTTAGTAGGTAGGAGATGGGAGTGGGGTTTGAGGTGGGAGGCGGGGAGAGGTGGGAGGATGGACAGGTTAGGGAAGTGGGGACGAACTGGGCTGGTTTTGGGATGCAGTAGGGGGAGGGGAGATTTTGAAGCTTGTAAAGTCCACATTGATACCACTGGGCTGCAGCGTTCCCAAGCGGAATATGAGTTGCTGTTCTGCAACCTTCAGAACAACATGAATTTCTTTTTTTGTTATGAGCAGGTGAGGAAGAGAAATCATTCCAGCTCTTTTCAACTAGTTCTCAGTCAGTCACAATCATCTAAGACATGATTTAAAACATAACTAATTAGATCAAAATGTAGGGAATGATTCAAAGATCTCTTGATTGAAAGAAAGAAAAACTTTATCACTTGCTAACCCCAAGGACAAATAATAGAAATGCAACAAAAAAGTACGCACACATAAATATAGGTAATAAGTTTGAAAAGAAGAATGGGAAGGTGTCTAGAACATGTTGAAAGATAAGAACAGATGCAGTTTAAAATCTATATTGTCCTGGAATCATGAGAGTGAAACTGAAATTTGCAACTGCTTAACTATCGACCTGCCTTCTCTACATTAATGAGCTGTTATAGAATCTTAGAGGTTGTGAATAGTTGTTTTCCCATAGCTTTTTCAAAGTGCACTTCTTTTGAAAGAACCTAATGCACAGATAGAGAAAAAGAGAGACAATCAAACCTCCCAGTGTCTGTTATTATGAATCTATGTTTCTTCTCTCTTTGTTCTGCTAAGCAATATGATTCATTTGTATATTCCCAAATCTAGCTCCATTGCCTGTTCAAACTGATGACTCCACAAGCAACATTTCATCTTTGAACATGTGAAGTTATCAAGTATGAATTTAAAAGGGCATGTGAATTTCTTAATGCTGACTTAATCTGGTTTCACACTTTTTGGAGAGAATATAATTTCAGTGCAGCCTGTTTAGTGAACTCAATATGGGTTCCTTGGACATGCTTTACTCTGTGGTCTGGTAACCATAGCAGCCATTTTATTTCATTATTCATCCTCGTGAAAAGCACTTTAGTCCATGAAAATCTCACATGTTAACACCAGATGGTGAGTTGATTATCAATAACCTTTGCTCAATGTTATCACAACAGTTTAAATGGATGAATATTGCGATGGCCCACTTGAGGATGTGCGCTGATACTCATGCCCCATACAAATGCTGAGCAATGACCATCACCAATAAGAAACAATCTAACTACCACCCCTTGACATCTTATCGCGTTACCATAACTGAATTCCCACAATCAATATCCTCGGGGTCATCATTGACCAGACGTTCAACTGGATTTTCCACATAAACGCGGTGGTTACTAGAGCAGGTCAGGAGCTAGGAATCCAGACAAGTGGGGAGTATTCCATCACACCTCTTATTTGTGCCTGAAAGATAATGGATAGGCTGTGGGGAGTCAGGAGTGTAATGGAATACTCCCCACTGTCTGAATCGGTACAGTTTCATCAACACTCAAGAAGCTTGACACCATCACCATATCCATAAATATCCACTTGCCCCACTATTGCGGGTCAACCTATAGCATGTGGGCTGCAATAATTAAAAAAGACAGTTCACTGTCATTTTCTCAAAGGCTACTAGGGACAGGCAATAAATGCTGGCCAGCCAGCGATGCTCATGCCCAACAAATGAATTAAAAATCCCATGGGATCATTACAAAAGCTAATAATTTAATTCAATTACTCAAGATCCCTGATTTTCCTGTCTGATGATTTCAGGTTAACAGAAAACACTAGGCAGGTTTCTGTACCTAACAAAAAAATGATTATTTATTACACATAAATCAGTCCTAACCACAGGTAAATGAAACATCAATTATCAATGTATAGCCCTACCCATTCTTCACTCTATACACACACATGCAGACAGGCGTAAGCAAATAAAAAAATGGAAGTTATGAATAGGAAAAAAGATGAGGAGAACATGTTTCCTTGGGGCCAGTCCACAGGATTCAGAGGGGTGACCTGCAATCTTCTTGTTTCCAAATCCTTTCAGTTCTTTACTACAGACAAGTGGCAATGGCCCACTAATTATTTAGTGCCTCAGTAATTGGTTAGAGCAATAGTTTTTAAACAAATAATGTGTGAGAATAGCTAACTATCTTGAAGTTCATTGTTAGTTTTCTGCAAGGAGAACTTTTTAAACTTTGAGATTTTCTGTCCCTATATTGTTTACACGCAGCCTGTTCACCCACCCAGGAACCAATCAGAAAGTTATTGACATCCTGATAATTCCTGACCCACACAACTAATCTTGATTAATAAAACAATCAACAGCCTGTCTCTTGTCAAAGTTGGCTGAAATACACATCCTTGGTGCCTAAAAGTGTCCAGCGTCTTCTCCCACTATTTGAATAAAGCAACACGGTAAATACAATTCACAATGAGTTATAGTAAATAGTTTTAAAACTGCAACATCAACTTTCACAGTTTCCTTGGTTTAAAGCAGCACAGTCTTACTAATTTAGTCCAAAGTCCAAAACTAAAGCACTTTTTAATACTGTGTTCTTTGAGCTACAAAGAGATAAAGTTAACCAGCCAACCGCGTATCATTATCTGATAGCTACTTCTTCTGCTTGTAGACAGGCTACAGTGATTGATGGCATTTTAAGACACACGATCTTAAAGGTTCATATACATCATATCATAACACCAACTGATACCCAAGGCCTGCAAACCTAAAACAAGGAACCTTCAATAGAATGCCAGGGCAGACCATTCTGCTTGCTAGACCTCAAGAGAAGAATGGTGTTTAAAATATGCAATAAAAATCCAGTCTTATTTTGGATGGGCCTGCAAAATAGTCTCACACTTCAGGTGTCAACTTAGTGATAGTTTATATTAACCTGAATGTTTATTTTTCTGTCCTCGCTGGGAATGATCAACAATTATCAGAATATATTCAAATCCGAGGTAATTCAGTTTTGAATTCAAGGTAGCAGAAATGGGTCTATTTTAGTATAGTAATTTAACATAGAACATTACAGCACAGTAATATCTGTTTTACCAACATCGATTCTGAAAAATCCCGGGCAACCTTTTGAACAGATGTATAGGATCAAGAATGTGCACTAATTGGTTACAACGTATAATACCAGAAAAGAATGATTACTTGACTTTATGAAAATGTGGCTCCTCATTTGAGTGTGGAATACGAGAGTGAAATGCATGGAACTAAAGCACCTTTTTATGATTATTGTCCTCATAACAATTGTATATACTGGTTTTTGCAGTACTCATCTCAGTTTTTTAAAGTTTTTTTGCTAATTATTATCCATTCTTGGGACGTTTGTTATCTATCCCTACTTAACTTGAGAAGTTGGTGGCTCTAGGTCCTGTTTTTGATCCATTTCTAGGTGGTTGATACGATTGTAAGGTTTGCTACATCACCACAGAGGACCCTTAATAGTCAACCAAAGGACTGAGACAATCAGGTCAAACCAGCAAAGAACAGCAGATTTCCGACCCTGAGGCATCATAGTGAAGCAGCTGTATTTTTCCAATATCTCTATGGTTTTATTAGTGATGTAAACATTTTATGTCATGTGCTTTTAAAAACTGAATTCAAAAGTGGAATTTGAACACCATTCTCTTCCAGGCCCAAATTATGAATCCGAGTTTGTAGATCACTAGTCGAATATCATAATCACTGTATCATAATTATCATATTCAGCATGTTGCTACATTGTTACAAGTAGATCTTTCAGCTCCTTAAGCCTGTTACACCATTCACTCAGATCATGCTTGCTCTGTGACCTAATTCCCATCTATACCCATCTTTGGCCCATTTCCCATAATACAAAATGATCTAAAAGTATTCACTGAGCATGTGATCATTTCAAGGCCATCCTACGGGAACATTTATGTTTACCAGATATGGTACTTTGCCCTTTACTTAACAAAAATTATCTACCTCAGATTTAAAATTAGCGATTGAACCAGCAACCACCGCCATTTGTGGAACTCTAAACATTTACCATCTTTTGACTATAGAAGTGTATCTTAATATCTCTCTTGAATGGTCTGGCCCTAATTCTCAGACTACGTCCCCAGTTCTCGAACTCTCAAATAGTGGAATTGGTTTGACTTTAACTGTCCTGTCCTTTCCTATTAAAATCTTCAAGACAATGAACAGATTGCACCTTGACCTTCTCAATTCTAGAGAAAACAGGGCTAATTTGTGTCATCTCTCTTCATAACATAACCCATGAAGTCTGGTTACCATTCTTGGAAGCCTACTTTGTGCTATCTCCAAGACCAAATCCTTGCTAAATACATAAGGTTTCAAGACAAAATAATTGGTCATTGGCATTCCTTCGTCCTTAATCACACAAAGAAATGGATCAGTCAGTCAAAACCTGGTTATTATAATGGACTTACTATGATATTATAATTATGAGGAAAAGCTGATTGAAGAGGCATAAGCCTACATCACCCTCATTCTGAGCATGAACCATTGACAATCAACCAAAGGTTGTTCATAATCATACACTAAAAAAGTTATTCCATTGTCATATTTATTTCTGACAATGAAAAGTTGCATCTCACTATTATAAACCTGATTACTCTCACAGTGCCCAAGAATTGTTCTGAATTGATACAAATCACAGATTGTCCAATGGATTCATATTCATATTCACATCTCCTTCCCTGAATCATCCATCATGTATGTTGCAAATCATGAAAAACATGGAAAACCTCATGTCAGGTTGTTAGAATTGGAGAGTTGCTCCAAACTTTTCAATTGGAATAGTTCTCTCCATTTGTTTTCTTTCTTTCCAAGAAAGTGCAGACTAAAAAAAAACTGCAATACCCTAAATACAATATGATCTAAAAGTATTTACTGAGCATGCAATCATTTCAAGATGATTTTAAGGGAACATTTAAGTTTGCAAGATTTGCTACTTTGTCATAGGGGTTTATGATTGATAGTTCATGGGTATTTGGCATTGATGAAATATTTTAAGCATCAATCGAATTTGTGATACACTATTAGTCAGGCATTCCTTGCCCCTCCCTCATGACTGTATTTCTGTTTTAGTCTTTCTCTCATCAATGGGTCTTTATATTCCACTTCCATTAACACAATGCCTTCCAATTAAAGCAAATTGAACTTCCAGTAAGACTAACCACAGGGATTAGACCATTTTTGTATATTGATTATGAAGGGACAAACATAGGAAAATTGCAACACCCTCTGACATCTGGGGAGAAAAGATTAGCAATGAATAATGGGGAAAATGTCAATTATTATTAAGTTTATACAGTAAAACTTACAGTGCTTTAAAACTGCTGAGCTTGTCTTATGCAAGGATACTTTTTCTATAACTTACCCTTTCTCAATATGTACAAAAAATGCTTACATTTACATAGCATGTGTAATGCAGCATAACATCTCAAGAATTTAAAACAACATTTCACATTGAACCACAGACAAATACAGAACATTGCTAGTATTTTGAAAAGTGTCTTCAAGGTTGACAGACAGACATTGTGATATTTGGGGGGCGAAATTTGGAAATAAGGATTTGGCAGCAAAATGACACAGCCACCAGTGTATGAGCAATTAAAGTAGGGGATGCACACTGGACCAGAAGTAAGATAGTTGTGAGAACATGGTGGGATTTAGAAAAACAAACAAGAGTTTTAAAATCAAAGAGTTTCTTGACTGGGAGAAAGTAGGTCAGCAGAAACAGTATTAATATATAATGTAGCAACAATAAGTGTAGCAGATGTTTGGATGTTTTTAAGTTCATGGAGGGTAGAAAATGTATGGTTAGCCAGGTGATCAACGGGATAGCCAAATCTATACTTAACATAGATGTGAATGAGAGTTTCAGCAATAGTAGAGCTGAGTTTGTTATGGCAACCGGTGATATCATGAAGATGGAAAGAAGTGATTTCGGAGTTGTGGTTCAGAGCTCATCTCAACGTCAAGGGCAGTGGTAAGTGATCTCGTCCAGCCTTAAACAGTTTTTGGTGAGAGGAATGAAGCAAGTGGTTAACATTGTTGAGGATCAAAGACAATAGCTTTGGTCTTGCTAATATTTACTCGCAGCTCTTGCAGCACAAGATGTCATATTGGCAATCAGCATGAAGTCAAGAAAGGGACAGCTGGGTAAAATGGAACTTGCCTAAAAGGGACATAGATAAAGGTTAGGAAAATGGGATTAGCTGGATTTTTCTTTGAAAGAGACAATAGACTCAAAGAGTTGATGTCTATAGTTTGATATCTGATTGAAAATTTAATTAATAGATTGGAGTTATTAGCATACAACCTAATGTACTGTTTCTAGTGGATTCTGCCAATTAGCATCAAGTAGGTGAAAAATAGCAAGAGGCTAGAGAAAGATTTGTAGAGAACACCAGAATCAACGATGGATCAACAAAGGCCTTTGCAGAGATTCTCTGGCTGAAACTGAACAAATAATAATAAAAAAAATCATTTGCAGTGCCATCCAACTGAAGGACACAGGGAATGTGTTGGAGAATGAAGGTGGCAAAGGCTGTAGGCAGACTGAAGAAGGTGGAGGGGGAATTGTTTACCAAGGCCACTGCCATATTAGAAATTATTTGTGGCTATGAAAAGAGTGGAAGCCTGATTCCAGAGATTCAGGCATAGAATTGCAAATAAACCTAGGCACAGATTAGTGAAGTGACAGTATGGGTGGTGATTTTGGAAAGGAAAGACAGGCTGAAGATGAGTCAGTTTGCAAGAACAGACGGGTGAATTATTTTGATGTGGGAGGTAAAATTTGATGACCAGTACCTACACAGAAAGAACCATTAGTGATGTTAGCAAATATGTGGAGTAAAAGGGAAAGATAGGTGGTCAACAAATCAATAGGGAAAAAGATTGAAAGAGGAGGTGCTGAGTCTCATGAATAAGATGAATTTCCTAGTTCACAGAGAGGTAAAGAGGTGAGAAATCAGAGAAATCAGTTCAAGGTTAGGGGAAGGATTCTTAAAGGAAGTAGCTCTGTATGAAAAGACAGTAGTGCCAAAGAGAGCTGATACGACGGCTCCAAACCCAGTGGAAAAAACGTTTATAAGCCCTTCACATTTTTTGTTGCTGTTGAGGATGCAGAGACAGGGAGAGGCAATTAAAAAGACAGATTGCAGTGGCAAAAAAAAACAGGGGTTATTGTTTTCTTTTTGGAGTGATTTTTTGGAGTGGTTTTGAATGAGTAAATTAACTATCTGCCATGAATTTTCAAGTTTGAATCCCCTGGCTATGAGGAAGTTGAACTCTGTGCCATACCAGGGTAATGGTTGACATTGGGTACCAGAGTATTTTAAAGGAGGCAAAAGCATCAAAGCTGGAGGGCTAGCATCAGTAGATAGAAAAATTCCACAGAAATTGGTGAACCAAAGGCTAGATGATCAAATGTACCATTTAAAAGTATTCTCAATAAATTTCAATCTAGTGATAGAAATGGCTAACATTCTGCTGAAAACCGAGTATTGCGACATCTGGGAAACTTTTCTCAGACGGGGTTCAGAAATCTCAGTGTGGTAATCAAAGGCATATAATATCAGTTTAGAAAGTAGACCGTGCAATATCATGCAAGTACTTTAAGCATTCACTTTCCAACATTGCAACGTGATTTCAAAGCTAACATCCTGTTTACATGCCATTTGAAAATCGATACCATTGGGTCAATTTTCATGGAGCAACTGAATCTAGTGAATCAAGGGCTGAATGGTATTCCCCTGCTCCTACTTTCTGTGTTTCTCATTAACTAGCAAGATGCCTGAGCCATTTTCATGCTCATGTATCACTTGCCTAATGTGACATTCAAAGGGAGTTGTTTTTTGATGGGGCAATTGGAAATTAAAATGTTCCTGTAAGTAGATGGAGAACCAGCTGTGGGGATCAAGAAGGCATGGGACAGTTGTAGGATGAAGAGTTTAATAGGGCTAGGTGCAGCATTAATAGACCTCTTAGCTTCAGAAACAATTTATGAAAAATGAAACTATACCTGTTTCAGGTGTAACTTTCACTTAAACCTTAAAAAAACCTTGGAAAGGTCTCTTGGTGTCCAATACCATGCACTCTACCTGTTAGTTATACAAAAATGACATTGCAGTTCAAAAGGTGGCATGAGAGCTCGATAACGGTTGCGTAGTGGACCTCTGGACACAGTTTGCTCAAAAATCAAGTCGGTTGAGACTCAGATGGGGAATTTAAAAAATAATCATCTGCTGATGATTGCAATTTCCACCACTAACAGAGTAGTAGGTAGAAGGAAATTGTCCCCCAATAGTAAATGCACTGCTGATTTTTTGTTAACTCTCCAGTAAAGGCTACAAATAAAATATCAATACTTGACATAAGAAAACCTTCCTTCCTTCCACGACCTGCATTTGAAGTTTTTGAGCTGCAATTTGATTCAGCCTCTGGCTGTATAAACCTCCCTGCTTACAGATTAACTCTAAGATCCCGACTGCACAGCCATGTGATGGAGAGGTCATGAGAAAAAGCAACCGATTTGTAACTCTTGTGAAATATTACTGACCCTAAGCCAAAGCATATTGTTTAGGTAAAGCATATGCAAATTAGAGTGAAGGAAAGCAAGAAAGCTTGCAAACGAAATGTGTTTCAAGGTGCATCACAAATGCAATTACATCATCATATTGGACATATTTCTCACTTTTCTATTTTGAGAAAGCTACACTTAATTAAAGCTGCAATTGTTGTTCCGAACCATTTACCACCAGCTAAATGTTTGAGACAGAGTGCTGCCACTAGCCCTCCTTTCTTGATACTTAAAACAACCTGTTCAGACATGTTATAACTCACTTCAAGAGCAGGTGAGACTTAAACCTGGGTTTTGAGGCTCACAGATAGGCACACTAATACTACACCACAGAGCCCTACTCTGCCTTTCTATACTGGGTCTAAGGGCCCTTTTGGTTAACAGTTGTAGAGGATGAACTGCTAGTGAGTCTTAATGAGAGGAGGCACTTGTCCCAACAAGACATTTATTGCATGATAGTAATAAATCCAATTTACATTGACTAGGTCAACATAATATCAGAAAAAAACCAAAAGGACTGTGGATGCTGTAAATCAAGAACAAAGATGGAAGTTGCTGGGAGCTCAGAAGCTCACATCTGTGAAGAAAAAAATTAGAGTTAACATTCCGGGTCCAGTGACCCTTCCTCAGAACTTCTTCAGAAGATAATGGGTGGGTGGGTGGGATGGAGGAAAGGGGGAGCACAGAATCTCCAGATGATAAGACTTTCCTTGTGGTGCCTGGTCTTCCTGACTTCAACATGGAGATTAAAAAAATGATTTATCTGTATTTTCATCCTTCTAATCCTGCATCCTTTTCCTGCCATCTTCAGTTAACAGGTAGACCATGGTAACACCAGTTAGAATTGCTGCTTAGGCCCACAGTCATCAATGGGCCCATTATGTTGAAAGCAAAGATCCCAGTTGCTTCAGGCAACTGTTCACAGAAAGGTATGTTGAACTTGAAGACATCAGCAAGGTGCCTACGGATTTTCACTGCCTGCCAAGCCACTCTCTAGTGCATGTGTACAGTTAAAATTGACCCTAACATTTTACAGTATACGGGTCACTTTCTCTATTTGTGATATTGACAACGAATTTAAAGACATTTCTATCTAATGAAAGGCAAAACGTTTCTCCAATCTCAATCTGAGACAGCAGCAAAGATGATGTACAATTTTGTTGGTGAAATAAATATACAGCAATGAAGACAGATAATTTGTTTATCCCTGTTATTCAAGCAACACTTAGCCACTGTCATCTGTACCAGTTAACAATTCGGCTGTTCTCCACAGAATGAGGATGTTACTGCAACTAATTTGGAATGTTCTTTTTTTAGATTTTCAGCAGGCATCTTGCCCAGTTTCCAAATTAGTTTTCATGTGATATGACATGTAGTCTCATTTAATAAGATTGACATGGTGTCTGTGTTCGGGGATACATTATTTAAAGTGTAGAGATATCAGAGATCTGTAACACTAATTACTTCGAAAGGTATATTCATCACATGATACTTTAATATGCAATCAATACATTAATCTGTCATTGACCTTGGAAAAACCTTTTGACTTCAACCCTCAATATCCACAAAGATTAGCTACATTATTTGTATTGGATAAAAGCTGTAAAGATTTATGAAAAGGTAGGGCTTAGGTGGGGATATTCACACACTTTATTGAACGTACATATTTAGTTTTCCCAGCCCGATAGTTTGAGGAAGGTTCTTGGCCTTGTTAATTTGAAAGTGCTAGGGCAGTTCCAGCTGATCCACAATTGGTCCTACCCTTCATTCAGTGAATGTTTACAGTTATGTAAGAGTATGTTTTCCAATGCTGCACTGCAAATTTTACAAGTAGTTGCAAAACCATCTATTGTGGAAATCATAATTGACTACTGAGATGTTGCTTAATATTGACAATGCGGATGGCAGTATGGACCTGTAGATTGCGCTGTGCAAGTGTTATTCGTTAAACTTTAACGATTGGCAAAGGGACACTTTGTGGAGAATCGAATTAAAGGAACTTCAACCTTCTTTTATTGACCCACAAACAGTATAAGTACCACAGTGCATTGCTATTGATTTCCTTTCGTACAGCATGGCTGTTCTTTCCTTAATGCCCACATGACAGCAAATAGTGAGATGTCATTCCCCTCCCCCACTTGACACAGAATTCTATTTCAGGATATTTTTCAAGACCAGAAAGGTACCTGTTCTAAGGAGGAAATTAGGATCAATAAAAGTAATAAGTTAGATCTTTGCACATGGAGCTCCTGAGCTCAGCACTGTCAGAGGTGATGGTCTACATGTTCCAAAAACACTTCCCTTGGGAGTTGGTAGCTATCTGCCATATTATGTCACCTTTTCTTGGCCACATTCAATTGTGTGATGGATCTTTTTGCTGCACTCTGATCTCTGACTTTGCATTGGATTTATCAACAGATGATGGAAGAGTCCACCCAAGAGTGTTTGAGAATGTCATGGCCAAAGGATTTGTCCTAGTAGCAGGCAGGCTCTGGAGTTTAGCTTCCCTAAAACTGTTTCTTGGCTGCAATTTAGTCCAGTAAGTAGTTGAGCTGTAGAGACCAAGGCATCCCTTGACTTGATTTTTTTTTCAGTGTCGGTAACTCAATCTCAATTGCTGTCATAGTAGAAGCACAACAGTTTACTTTCATGGCTCAGTCAGGAAGGTAAGGTGGGGATATTGCTACTAGTTGCTATTTATAGAGCTGACCCCACTATGTGGATGAGAACAAGCTGTGATGCCCCTCCAGATGAGCCACTGCAGATGTTCCTAGTTCAGGCTTGCACAGCAATAAGCATTTTCAGAGAAAATAAATATCATCAATGCCTGTGAGTATGTGGAAGGGAGTACATCTTTAAGAGAAACTAAACCTGGTGCAGAAAATTGCTTATAAAAGAAGAGTGGGATGGTGGGAATAGTGGCAGTTAGAAAAGAAAACGGTTGAAATTATTTAGAGGTAGTAGGAACTGCCGATGCTGGAGAGTTTGAGATAACACGGCGTGATGCTGGATGAACACAGCAGGCCAAGCAGCATCAGAGGAGCAGGAAAGCTTGACGTTTCGGGTCGGGACCCTTCTTCAGAAATTTCTGAAGAAGGGTCCCGACCCGAAATGTCAAGCTTTCCTGCTCCTCTGCTGCTGCTTGGCCTGCTGTGGTCATACAGCTTCTCACCGTGTTATCTCAGTTGAAATTATTTGTTTGCTTTGGACTTAGAGGCCAATCCTTGTATTGTATACTGTGCTAGCTACTAGATTTGGCACTAAGGAAACTGCAGTCTTTTGGCCATTCTGTCCAGTCACCAATCACACCTGCCACTCCATAGCTGGAATAAGTACTGAAAATAAAAATCCACAGACTGCACTCTTGATCTTTGTGCCCCTGCAATTAATGCATCGCCTGCAACTTGTACAAATTCCAGCAGCAAATATTCTTCGATTTCAATCAAATTTTTGGATCAGTTTATTTCTGGCAGTTACTTAAAAGAGCTTGCTCAATGCAAATGTTTGCTGGTAACAAAAATCTTCAGATGTTTGACAGGTTTCAACATTTACAGCATGGGAAATGCTCACATCAAAGACATGTTTGTAAAATTGAAAATGAGAACTTTAGAGCAAGATTGATGTCCTGCCATTTCTCATCAATAGGGCACTTAACGCATGCTTTGGCCATTTAATGGTGCTGAAAGGGGACAGCATCTACTGAATATGAATTGTAGATTTAACAGTATTAATATGAGAAAAATATGTCTAAATAATTTCTTGCCTTCGTCCTATTAATTGGCATGTTAAGCAAGTCTTATTGGGGGACATTCTAATGATCTAATTTGTTTTCTTTGGAGAGCAAAAGGTATAAAAGAGTTCAATTCTATCTGTGCAGTTTGCAAATTACTGCCTTACTGCATTAAGAGTCGGGCATTGAACAGGAATGTTATTTTAAAAATTGTCATCAACAAATCCAAAAGGAAAGACAATTTCAGCCGTGAAAAGATACATCTCATCTTCTATGTTTGTTAATTGTACATGCCTTTCCCTTTGTTTGAACATGTAGACAACTTCAAAAAAAATCTAACAATGGAAAAAAGAAGAAGCAAATCTATGGTTTGATGGACTATTGCAACCATGATTAAGTGTGAACTATTCACAATGGACGATTTTGATTGCTGGAGGGCTGTGGTAAACTCCCTGGTAAATTGTTATTCTTCATACCTGCAGAGCTTTTGAGCAACTGCTCAATATGCATTTTGATTGCAATAATGTATGAGAAGGCTGTGCCTGGACAATGGGTTTTTGCCAACTTTTTCTGATCTCGGCTTCTCTCATAAAGCCAGTACACTTAAGTTCACGACTTTTGCACGCCTTCTCAGTCATACTGCTCTAATGCTTTGGCGTACTTGTATCTTTACTTGCTAAATGTATTTCTGCAACATGGTGAATCATATAGCTCTAAGCACATAAGCCATTACTTCCAAATACTGTAGAGCTTTCTGATTTAGCTCAATTATTTCATTTTCTGTAGGCCCTCTGGTGAGGTTTCAACAACTACATAAATTTCCAGGAAAATGCATAAAGTGACCAAGAGTTTGCATATCTGAAATCAATACCTGCTACCTGACTGTCATACATCTCATTTAGATACCCCTATTTTTCCTTAATGACTTTGTATTAATTTATTTGGCAAATTTTCAGCTACTATTTCTTAAAATGCTAATTACGATATTGCAGATGGACCGTATAGCATAATTTCCAAACTTGGCTGTGGTATGAAGCAGGTATACACAATTGAGGAAAGGCCATTTCTCATAGCCAGGTGGGTTTCCTTGTGCAATCACACAAAGCTGGTATGATTTTGGTGCCCATTTTGCATTCTGCTCAGTTTTGCCTTAATTGAAGTAATTCACTATTGCCTCTTTTGCAATACCACCAAAATATTTGTAGAACACAGCAACAAAAGCTGAGATACTTTAATGGAGGCTGTTGTCTGCTTCCTTGTGTGTGTATTGTGATTAACAATGACTGAGATTGGGAGCATCTCTCCTATGCACATTCAGCAGATAGAATGTAAACATACAGAAGCTGGGGGAGAGAGGACCGCCATAGAAAATAGAAAGCACTTTAACATGGAGAGAAAGGAAATACTTTGTAGTTATACTGTCATAGGTTCATAGAAATATACAGCATTGAAACAGACCTTCAGTCCAACTGGTCCATGTTGACGAGGTATCCGATATAGATCGAGTTCTATTTCGGTCAAATCGTTCTAAATGCTTCCTCACCATATGCCCACCCAGATGTCTTTTAAATGTTGTAATTGTATCAGTATTCACTACTTCCTCTGGCAGCTAATTCCATACATGCACCACCCTCTGCATGAAAAATTTACCCCTTAGGTTCGCTTTATATCATTCCCCTTTCACCTTAAACCTATATCCTCTTGTTTTAGACTCCCCCACCCCATGGAAAAGAGCCATAAGACCATAAGACATAGGAGCAGAAATTAGGCCATACAGCCCATTGAGTTGGTTCCGCCATTCAATCATGGCTGATAAGCTCCTCAACCCCATTCTCCCGCTTTCTCCCTGTAATCCTTGATTGCCTTGATAATCAAGAACCTATCTATCTTATTCTTAATTGTAGTCAATGACCTGGCCTCCACAGCCTTCTGTGGCAGTGAATTCAATAGATTCACCATTCTCTGGCTGAAGAAGTTTCTCCTTATTTCCATTCTAAAAGGCCTTCCCTTTAGTCTAAGGCTGTGCCCTTAGGTCCTAGTCTCTCCTACCAATGGAAGCACCTTCCAAACATTCATTCTGTCCAGGCCATCCGGTATTCTGTAAATTTTAACTAGATGTCCCCTCATCCTTCTAAACTCCAATGGGTATAGCCCCAGAGTCCTCAAACGTTCCTCATACTTTAAGCTTTCCATTCCTGGGGCCATTCTTATGAACCTCCTCTGAGAATGCTCCAGGGCCAGTACATCCTCCCTGAAATATGGGGCCCAAAAGTGCACACAATTATCTAAATGTCGCCTGGCCAGAGCCTTATAAAGCCTATTATTTGACTATTTACGCTCTCCATGCCCCTCATGATTTTATAAACCTCTATAAGGTCATCCCCTCGGCCTCTGATGCTCCAGGCAAAATAGCCCCAGCCTATTCAGCCTCACCCAAAGTTCAAACTCTCCAACCCTGGCGACATTCTCGTAAATCTTTTCTGGACCCTTTCTAGTTTCATAACATCCTTCCAGTAAATACTGCCCACCTTCTTTAGAAAGACTCTATCCATATGGTTTGAGGAAAATATGTTTTACCCAGTTTAATTCGGAAATGATTTATTCAAGTACACATTTCATGAAGCAAGTTGGACAGTGGTGAAGTCTTCATTGGTTATTCCTCATTCCATACAGTAGTAACTTTTGTAAAAAGGCCACAATGTTGATCAACATTGCTGCTGGAAGCACACAGCATGTCAAAACACTCAAGTGCAAGTCTAAATGGTGATTTTCCTCCTAGGGATGCAGTTGTATGGGAGGCAGTTCAGAGGAGGTTCACTAGATTGATTCCGGAGATAAGCTGTTTGTCCTATGAAGAGAGATTGAGCAGTTCAGGTTTGTACTGTCTGGAGTTTAGAAGATTGAGAGGATATCAAATTGAGATAAATAAAATGCCAAAGTGATTGACAAAATAGATATAGAAAGGACAGTTTTCATGTGGTACAATCTCAATTTAGAATAAGAGATAGCAGATTTAAAAAAAGCAATGAGGAGAAATTACTTCTCTTGAGGCATCATAAATCTGTGGAAATCATTACCTCGAAGTGTGGTGAATGCTGGGACATTGAGAAAATTTAAGGTGGAGATAGATGGCGTTTTATTCAATAATGGGTTGAAGGGTTATGAAGAGTGGGCAGGAAAGTGGAAATGAGGCTGAGTGAGATCAGCCGTGATTGTATTAAATAGCTTGAAGAGTCCTTGTTCTTGAAATCTTCATAGCAGTGCAATGGTAAATGCACTTGTCACTGTGACATTGAGTTGCAAGGACTAGTTCAGTCCTAGGTTCTGCCACTGATAAACTTAAGAATTTGTGGGGAACTAGCCTGGGTTCTCACCCCTTAATCCACTGATCCTATGAAAATGCATATTGGAAGCCAAATGGATCTTTGGAGAGAGCACAAACCTGTAACAAAAAATTGAAAGACTGTTTTATACTCTGTCAAATTTCATAGAAAAGAATGAACCATCATTGGTTTTTGCTCCAGTGGCCAAAACTCTTCCCATCGACAATTGAGGTTCATCTGTCATTTTGAAATGATTTGATTTCAGGCAGTCACCATCTAAATTCATCTTTTGTGGGATGCCAAAGGTCCCTACCATCCGGTGAAACATGCCCAATACATTAACTGCTTTTTGGATAGAATAATTAAAGGAGATAATGAAGAAAATTAAACTCATTAAGTAGATAATTTTTATTGTAGTATAGTTTGGCAATGCAAATGACTGAGACATGTACAACAAATTTTGTGATGGTCTTGTGTTATTTTTCTTTTAATGGCACAATGACCATCTTTTTTAAGCAACTGTCCTGTGCCACAAATGACCATGAGAGATATTTTGTCCTCACCTTGAAGGTGGCTATTAACAAAAATGATATACCAAAGAATGCATGAGAATAGATACATAAAACACAACCCTGACATTTTTGTTGTTATGAACAAGGCAATGTCTCATGTGCACTAAAGTTATGATCCAGGGAAAGGAGTCACTCCCTTTGTTGCCCAGATAGGCCTTTTTATTGAAGCACTTATGTGTGGGGAGAAAGATGATGATAATGGGCAAACACAGTGCATTTTCATATGCTGCTGTCTCTGCAGAATGTAAATTGTCAACAAAATGGCTTGGTTCATTTAACCCTTTTTTGCGAGTGGTGGCTTTTATGCATCAACATGAAAAATGAAAAGGCACTACATTGTCTGTTGCCAGTCAGCAAAGATATGATCTGTGGTTCCATGAGCCTTTTTAATTCAGAAGCCATTTGCAGCAATTCATCTTGCCGCCAAATAAACATAATTGTAGAAAATCATCATGTTTCAAGCACTACAGAAGCGCTTTGGTACCTAAAGTGTTAAATGGTGATTTACTCATGGGTGATTTTGTATGACACTTTTTAATGTTTTTAAAATTGGACTACGCAGGCTGCCAAAGAGAATTGCTACACTTGTAATGAAATGCATAGAGTGCTTCATTTTGCAACCAGTACAAAATCAAGAAGACCTTCACAAGCTGCAGTTATACCAATTGAAAATTTATGCACAGTCTAGCCTCTCTTTCTCATGAGTTTACCACCAGTTTGTCTAGAGTAAAATATACTTAATATTAGGCTGTAGTTATCCTTATTCTGGATTTAATACAGTTTTGCAAGCATTTTTGAGATTTCTATAATTTTGCCAGTGGTGGCTTTTCTGTAATTTTTTTTTCTCACCATTTTTTTATTCTTCCAAAGTATCTGGGGATTGTACTTTGACGGGAGATGAACACAGCATATATTACTGGTTGGTTGATTCTGAATGCATGAAATGGACAAACAGATCACTGGGGAACAATACTCCGGCTTTAAGAAGAGGATATTTGAGCCAGTAGAGCTATTGCATTTTTGTCACTGGCTATCATCATGAGATTATTATTTTTAGTTACATAACAGACAACTCCGAACAGAACATATTTTATCTTCTCCACTGAGATGATGATTTAAACAAAAAATGCATTTTATTCAGGAGTGTTGACATTTGATCTTAGATTATACATTTTATATATTATATTCTACATTAGCTTTGGTCCACTAAACTGAGTCCATCAGATACTTGGGAAATGACCATGACAGTGAGACTGTGACTGTTCCAATAACTTAATGAACCTTTTCCAAAGACAAGACAGGTTCCTAACATTCTGCTACCATATGGAGTCAGCCTTTTCAGCAGAAGCGTTTTTGAAACAAACTGCCTCAACAATGGCTTGTACGTCCGAAAGCACAGTAAATGCATCATCAGTTTCTGTTGTGTCTAAAGACCACCAGTGTGTGATATTGAAGGCCTATGGCTCTAATCAAGCACAAGTCTAACAGATTAATGTAGCTACTGCCTTAACTTAAACTCTTTCCCTTTGCTTAATATGAAATTCGATTGACTTTCAGAATAAATGTGTTTAACATTTACTGTGAAAATCTGTTCCATTTTATATGGCTCTCCCAAGTATATTTTGCAGTTCAAAATTTCTTCACAATTTAGATTGACAGAATTTGTGCTTTGATACTGGTCTATGGTTAGATAAGTACTGAACCCCTAAGGCTCTAACTACAAGGCACCATTCTGACTCCATTAAATGTGAACTTCAAAGAGCCACATACCACATTGAGGTCACACCCAATTAATATGCTTACATTTTTGCAATGTAACTGATGCAACCATATCAGGGTTCATCAAAAACAAGAATTATTTGACAAAAGCAATCACATCACTGTTAACGGAAATATTTTTCACATGAAACTTATCAAGGTTTCACCAACGATTTGTACCATATGACTGGTTTGCCACTTCCCCTCGTACATTACATGTGTGCCTTAACCATTTGAATTCGTGTTTGGTGTCCTATCAGGTTAACTTTGTATTCGATCTGAACCAAGTGAGGTGGGTTTGTTTAAGCAGCTACACATTATTCAAAGCACTTTAGTGTAAAATACCATCACGATGGGCAATCAGAAAATGAGTACTCTTGTTTAACTAAAGAGGAAAGTGTAAAGCCTGTTGTATTTAGTAGCACAACAGAGAAAAAGCAATGAGCAGTTAACAAAATTAATACATCAAAAAAATCATAAATCTGGAGAAAGGAAATTTACTAAAAGGTACTAAATGAAAAAAGAACTTTAGAGAAATATCAGTATAAAACTGCAAGATAGCAACTGTGAAAGAAAAATACACAAGAGATAGAAAGCAAGTGTTATCAGAGAATGGTGAAAGAATCATGAAAAAGGAGGAAGAAAGACAAATGAACACAATATAGAAATTACATGAGACAGCCTTAACTTGTTTTCACTTTAAGAGGTGAAAAATAATTAAATCCTTTTTCAGACAATGTTGCTTTTTATTTTAAAGTATTAAATTGGGGTTGTAGTTACAATAAATGATCTTGAATCTTAAGATGTTTTTAATTTTAATTAGACATCTAAGTGTTCTATCTGAGTGCTTTATTTAATAAGCAATAACATGTGTTAATCATTGTGGGCATAACACTCATATCATTTGAATGGATTCTTGACATTTCTGTCAGGGTTAAAAGTATACTGTGATTTTTCATAAGTCTTTTCTGTTCAGTTCTGTTGCTATAGCTTTTAGTTTAAGAATTATTGGTCCAGTACCTTCTTTCATACAGATATGCAAATAGCTATGGTGTCCTATACAGATCACAAGCCCTTGAGACCTGGAGGTGTGTTTGTGATACAAAGCACAAACAATATTTACTTCGAGTACACTTGGCAGAAGAATATTTCAGACTTTTGTCTGAAGGCCACACAGTCTGCCTTCTGCTGATGTCGTCCAGTAATAGTTTTAAATCATACACTACAATTGTTTACAAATATCATGCTTTCAATATAGGCACATGTTATCATATTTCCCTTTCTTCTCTTATGTACATGGCCACAATCAAGATAACATACATCTTACATGGCTTTTACATGCAGCACCTTGTTTGCATAATAAAGACGTCCAGTTTGGGTGGCCAGATTATTATACTGATCAAGCGAGACTGAGAGGACATAATACAGTGGATTGCCCTTGTATTCTGGTCAGATGACAGCACCTCTGAATGTCCTCGCAGAGAATACAGAATTACTTTAACACAAGAAACACAAGTAGAATGATTTTTGTTTCAGCACATCTCTAGAATTTATATCTATTTATAGTTTGGTTGGGCACAAAATCATGAATGTAAGATGAAAACAATATATACAACATGGCATAAATCTAACCTGAATAACAGATATCACATTAGAAAAGATTCTTAAAGTTATTTTTTTTAATCATTGGTATACTACATATTCAATATGATTCATTTTATGTGTTAATAATAAGTAATAATATTAAAAAAATTGAAACTCACTGAATTAGTAATGTTAGCATTTATAGTATTTTGGGCTCTAAATTTAGGGGTACAATTATAGCTTTCATAAGCCATCTGATTCATATTTGGATCTAGCTTCCACATTTCAGCCTTCGGTCTTTCATATTACATGATGTGAGAGAAACCCGGCCACAGTGACGTGCTTGGAATTCATCTGTTCGATGGTAAAATAAAAATTCATGGCAGGAGAGCGAGACTTGACACTCTTCCAAAGACATATTACAGGTAGTGTTATTTATTGTGCCAGAGTTCATAGAAGTGTTTCCTTAAAGAACAGTCAGAGCTTCTAAAAAGCCCATCTCCTATCAGGTGGAGCAGATTTATGTTGCCGGCAGAAAGAAGGTCAGGCAGAGAAGTAAAGGAAGACAGTTCCTCTGAGGAAAACCTCCATTCTAACTCTTTTTCCCTGCAGTTTGGCCTATTATGGCTACCATCCATTTGCACAGAAATAAATGCTGAGCTGCTTGCTTATTACTTGGAAATGATACAAATGGAAGCCTGTTAAGATGCATTTGGAATAGACATATTCTACCAGCACCACTAAAATGTCCTATATAAAGTATATTGTCAATATTTTATGACTTATTTGAATGGATATTAAGTAATTAATGTTTGCAGTTGAGCAAAAGATTGAATTATCTCTGACAAAAAGAGGTGCTGGAAGTACTTTGTTAGCACATATTACATAAAGAAGAGTATAATATTTCATAAAACCTTCTCAGGATGATTTCATCTCAGATCTGCCTCATTTAATTGCTGGGACTTTTTATCTGCAGTGAATATATTTGAAACTGTAGTACCTACTTGGTTCCAATTCAGTTGTTAATTTTGTTTTTGCTAGAAAATTATTGCCCTTTTCTGGTAAACAGTAAGGGCTGACATCATACTGCTGCTCAGAGAAGTGACAATATCATATTACTGCACAGTGAAGCTGGGGCAAGGGGTTGCATTTTAAATAAGCGTTTCCAGTCAATATTATTTAATGCCTATTGATTTTAAAATTAGCCATATATATATATATATCTGGAGAGTAATAGTCAATACCAACATAACTGTGGCATGTTTACAGAATATCACATGCATTTCACTTGTTCAAGAGACATATAGCCTCATCACAACTAAAGAAAAGGTGCTACCCTCAACATTATAATTAGACAAATCCTGTAAAAAAACGAAAAGGGTAAAAAAATTAGTCTCAGTAACATCTATTGTTTGAATGTTATGGGTTTCATTCTGATTCAAATCATGCTGAATGCCAGCTTGGTGAGGAAATAGCACATACCTAGCTAACATCTGCTTGAAATATGCAGAGCAAGGAGAAGATGATGACAATTGGCAAGCAGAGTTTTTTTGATGCCAGCTGTGCCACTGCAGAACTCAATGTCCAACCAACACCCGACCTTAATTTTGCGCAGCTGAACAATGAGTAAGCAGCAGAAAGAACACTCTCCCCACCATCTCCAACTTCACAATGATCCTACCACTGCTACTTAAATCATCATTCATATATTTAGAGATTAATTCCTCATTTCTTTTCCTGCCTGTTGCTATAATTATACAACTGTTTGTTATCTTACATAGTCCTTGCAAAAGGCAGCTGAGCATGGTGTGGTAGTACCCAAGGATTTTACCATGACTTTAAGGCTTCTGCATGAACCAAAATCTCCTGGACATGGAGGCATTGGCCTTGGAATACAGCATGAATACAGAATAAGGCGAGTTCAAAAAGAGCAGAACATGCTGCTGGAAGAGAAAAGAGAAGAAGAGCTCTCAGCAAAAGGTCACATCCACCCAAAGTCTTCAGGAACATCATCTCCTGACTGGAACTCAGTGAGGCTCAACATGTGAAATGTCGTACATCAGCAAGAATGTTCTCAATGAAATCTGTGACATACTGAAGCCACATCTGTACAGAGCAAGCGGGGACGTCATTATCAGCCACTGTGAAAATATCTTTGCAATGAACTTTAATGCATCTGGATTCTTCAAGGCTGGAGACTTTAAATGAAATCATGCTATCTTACATACAAAGGTAAGCAATTCAACTTTGTACTTTCTATTTGTGCCTAACATCTACTCTTGCATGTCCCAGTGCTCCAAAACACTGTTACTTGTGTAACTGAAGCATGGTTGCTGAGAGGCATCTAACTTCTAATGGAAGAGACTGCAACTAGTGACCTTGATTAGATCTGGGCCAAGAAGGGGCAGCTGTATGCTGCATCATTTCAATATTGGTAGGAGAAGTCTGTGCCAGCTGGCAAAACAGGAAATAACAATTGGGGTGCTGGTAGAGTCGGACGGATACAGTATGATTGTTGTCATCTTGAGAGAGAACAGCAAACTCCTGCTCCATGGAGTGACCACTACTCCCCTGAGGTGGAAGCTCAGCAATCCTAGAAATCTGTTGGAAGACAGGTTGCTAGACTACTGTAACATTCTGCAAGCCTTTCTTAGCACTTGTTCGCACAGACCTTAATGGTAGGCCCCTGAGCTTGCATGCTGACAAGTCAACAACCTGAACTTGTGTCTGCAGCGATCAGACAATGAAAGCTGTTGCCTGTGCTGCAAAGGCAGTTGTAACCTTAGTTGTCAACTCTGCATCATGGTAGGATGCACAGGTGTGAAATCCTGTGCCAAGTTACTGCTGGACTGCTCCATGCTTCTTTAGAGTGAAGCTAAGGTTTTTGAGAGTCATTCAGATGCACTGAGCATTTTATCCTTCAGTGAGCTGGCACCTGTGTTTTCCTCGTCCTGAAACCTGATGGAAATGCATTCTTGCACCCAGTCCCTTAGTACATACAGATCCCAACTCTAATTTATTCCTTAAAACACATGTGTTATAGGTATCTGAGCCACTGTCTGAAAATGTGCAATTGAGTGGTGGTGCTATGTCTTCACAATGACCACCTTCTTGCTGTTTATTCAAAACCTGGCCACAATGATGTTGCTAGTGGTACAACTGGGGGAGGTATATTTGAAGATACATTCACTGGAATTAATGACTCATGTGAGCTTGAACCTCTTACACCATTGCATCCAGCTCCTTGGGCCTTGGCTCTTAGCATTAATGTCAGTGGCTACCTGCTCCCACTGCTTTTGATCATGTATTTGCACGACCTCCTTGCAGACAAACAACTGCTCTCCTCTCCATCTCCTTCACCAACTTTCAAGTGCACCATTTGAAAATCCTGGAGCCTATTCTTCTATCTTGTGCCATTTTTCCTTACTTTTTACCAAATTCTGGCCCTCTTTCTGCCCACCAACAGTTAATGTGTCCCTGCATTTCAATCAATTGGGATCAGCTCATCCAGTGTTGCCAAAACGTTTTCCCTTTGTGATATTACTTTGATGTATGATTTACGTAGATGGTGGAGGTTAAAGTCTGGGGACTTGGAAAGAGAGATGGTTGGGAAGGAGAACAGGCATGTAAGATGAAGAGTGGTGGGGGGGGTGTTGGGTGGAGGGGAATCTGTTTCACTTGTAGAGTTTTTAAGTTAAAAGATCACCTAAATCTTCTCAGTAATTTTCCAAACACCATTCACAGTTCCCAGCTAGCTAGGTATGTCCATCTTTATAGAAAAATCCAAAGATTTGAAGGGACCCCACAGCCTTTGACACACAAGTGGAGCTCTGCAGCAGCTGCTTCTCAAAGTTCCCAATGCCAAAATTTCAGCTTGTGAGCCTACTGGAGGTTATAACCTACATTATGGAAAACCCTAGGTAAATCACACATAGTGATCGCTGGCCATTTTTAGGAGCTATCCACTTTAGCACCCCACCCCCCCCCACCAGAGTATTATTATTCATCCTCATGAATTGACAATTTTGTGAAAGACCAAATGTTAGCAATCTCTTGCTACTATTCCAATGGATTTTTTTTTTGACTGGCAAGGGTTAAATAGATCCTTGTGCTGGTACTGTTGGTTTGAGATGAACGAAAGGTTCAAACGTGACAGCTGTCTTTGAAGAGGGAGCAGTTACTATTTTTAAAATTATCCTTGTTTCAGGCCTGTCGTTAAAAGTTTCCTTTTGAGCTTAACCCCAGTCTGTTACCACACAATATCATGCTAATGCCATTGATTTTGTAGTAGTTTTCAAATTCACACCAAAAGCATATCATTCATTTTAGAAGTGCAAAAACTTTGTACTGTGTAAGGGCTTGAGGTTCTGCAAAAAAAAGTACTTTTAAAATACTGTAGAAAGTTGATGTAGGGCCTGTTATATTTGAGCATTTCACACTGCTCAAAACTTGGAATGTATTATTTTTAATTCTGTCTGCAGCTGAACACTCATTGCCTGAACAGCCATCATGTGCATGGATGTAGTCGTAAATGCATCCTACTAATTGATGTCAGCTAGAAATAGTCTTCAGAGGAGAATGCTGCCAAGTGATAGAACGGAGACTATTGCCAGCTGACATCTCAAAGGGCAGGGCTTGTGCAAAGAGGGTGCAAAGGTTTCCTGTTTTTACAAATAAATTCAGTCCAAGAGTATAATAAATCAAATATTGCCTGTAGTGCTCAAGCTATAAAGTAAACCATTGTCCCTCGGGTTACAGAAGTGATGTTTAGTGCACAATAATGCCCTCAGCCTTCAGCATTATAATGTGCTCCCGGGCATTTCTGTCAATAATTTATTGGTATGGCCCTCAAATGCAGTCAATATTTGTATACTGTAAATACAGATTCTAGTTAAGGTTTGTTAAGTGTAGAATAATAAATATGAGAAGGAGTTATGAGGTTGTAATGCAATCAAGGGCCTCAGATGGTGTTATAAACTACAAAAGTGCTTCTTAAACAGTGTGAATGATACTGAATCCTCGGTTTAGATTATAGATTTTAATTTGCTTGCATATATTACTCATTTTGTACAATCTTCTGATATTTGTACAATAGTGTGATGGTTATAATAATAATCCAGAGGCCTGGATTAATAATCCATAGACATAGAGTGAAGTTTACAGCCACCTGTTAATATATTTAAATCTGCTGAGGCACATAAAATAAAGTTGGTGACCTGTTTTCCACATTTCCTTCTTCCCGCTTGGTCTCTAATATTGCTGCTTGTAGGATCTTGCTCAACATACACTTAATTATAGCTGGATTTCCTACATACGCATATTGACCACATCTAAAAATGCTTCATTATTTGTGCAGTGTTTTTGCAGCACCTTTCATACTGTCTTGAAAGGTGCTATATAAATGCAAGTTTTTTTTGCTGAGGTATTGATAGGGTAGTGTTAACTTTCACCTTTCCAGCAATAAACCAGTGGTCTAAATTGTCCACCTGTTATTGACCACTCGATTCCAAGCTATATTGAAATTAATGGAAATGAAGACAAAAGGAAAATTTATTACAGACGTTTGCATAGATATTTACATAACATGCATTGTTCAAAACATGTTTGTACTGCAAATATTGGATCTTGTGAATTCCATCAAGTTACATAATTAGTTCAAATGAAAATTACATTAAAAAATGCAAGGTTTAAGTTTTGTAATGCACCCACTTACCCTGAGCATTCAGCGTGCTGTAGTGTGAGGTTAAAAAATTCAGCATAATTTCAAAACATTCCTCATAATATTTGAGAAGAACACTTTTCTCAAGGAATGGAACTTAGTCATCAGAGCTGTGAATTCCTCTAATTAGAGATACATTGTATGCAATAATATACCTGTTTCATGGTTTGTAAATAAAGAACCAAGTTTGACCAAGTAGTTTCTTTCATGAGGAAAATGCCGAGCAAGTTTCAAGTTAAAACAATACAAACTGCAGCTGGATTTCCCAGATTAAGAATGCTTCAATTTTTACTATTCCAATAACACCTAATCTTACTGTATGATTCTAATTTAAAGGTTGTTTCCCTTACGTAATTATCGTTATGAAGGTTTTGATCAAGAGAGGCTGTTTATTCATTCTTTGTTATTGAATGAAAACCCTCCAAAATATTTTGCAACTTTTCTGCAAGCTGCATTTAACAGGGGAAAGTAACATTTGTTGTTGTGGCTTCAGGAAATAGCATCAATACAGAAGCATCTCTATTTGCTGCTTTAATCACTGGACTGACATGCAGTGTAATCCTTCAAAAGCTCTTTAGTCACATGTAATGCCAAGCTTTGAACTCTTCAGTCACATCAGAAGCAGGCAACGTTCTACTTCATGACCTCTGGCAACAGTGGTCCTGTCCTGCAGCCATTAAGTCTTTTACTGACAGGTACTTGGTGGTCATTTTAGAAGGACTTTGCACCATAAGATATAGTGTGTATCAAGACAGTGGGGGGAAACTGGAACGATGAAAGATGTTTGTAAGAGGTAGTTGTTCCAATCAATTTTGTTTTTTAAAAATTACAAAAATACTTTTCCAAATAATACGTTTACTTTGAGGAAGATTTCATTGCCAATGAAATGTTGTTTCCAAGATATTTAAATCCACACAACTTCATTTGCCTTCAGAACATTCTATGAAAAAAACGGAAAACTTTTCTGAACTTTGCAATCTTTGACTCGAGGTGATAATGCCGATTTCACAGAAGAGTTGCTTGTACAACTGTAAGGCTTAAGTCTTATAAAGTACTCCTGCATTGTAACAGCTCTACCCCTACTTCTTTCCAGTTGCGAGTATTGTGCAGCAGGCTAATAGATCTTTGAATGATAGATTGGTTTTACTGACAAGTTATAATGTGTTTCACAGAATTTAATATCATTATAATATTGATGAGAGCCTGGATTGAATTAGGAGTCAATTTCCTAATAGAGAACAGAGAGTAGCTAAAAGCATTGACCAAAGTGGCCTGAGACCTTGCAGCAGGTTAAGGGTGTATCCTTTGGAAATCTAATAGTCTTCAGGTTAAAATGTCATACTATTGCCAAAGCCTTTTCACTTCTACTCATCCGGCTGCTATAACACAAAAGCCCCAAATGATTTAGATGTCGCTAAATTTGATCCCCTTTAGGCCACTGGGTGCAGCTGAATAAAAATACAAATTTGATGTTTCCACAGTATCTTGTTGACTGGGCAAATGGAGGTTATCTGGGCTGGATCACTGCCAGACCTACAGACCTGTTAGGGTATTCTCAGTCATGACTTTCTTATCCATCTGCCTGTGCTTTCCTGGGATGTCTAATCTCTCTATATGCCTTGTGGAAGCCATGCTATTGATTTCTGTGTCTCTATAAACCTCAGTCGTGTTCAATGCTTGTTAGACATCTGAAAGAATATACACTCAGCTCCCAGGGCAATTTGACTGAGGAGCTTGATAGCTACTTGTGGAAAGTTTTGAAATGTCTGTGGGAAATCTAATCAAAAAAATACCACCTTTGCAATAACTATTTTAGCACATGTGCTCAACATACAGACCCTAAAATTACAAGTTAAATGTGCAATATTCCATAAAACTGACATGTAACGTAAAAATTTGGTTCTTTGCTCTGAGTGTACAATACATTTCCCTTAGTGGAAATAGATGACTTTGCCAGCAGAGACTCTATTCTATTTTCCCCTTTATATGTTTCTGGTCATCTGGATATCTGGAATAATGATGTGAAAATTTGTCTGTCAATGTTACCAGTTTTGTATTGAATGTAGACATCCAGTCATCATGTCATGCATGATTGACTTGAGCCCAAAGTGCAGTAATTCGCAGCCTTTGCTCTGGAGACTCAAACTTAAGAATATGCAGAATTGAGATCTCATGTGATCAAGACACTGTAGGTAGACGCAGTTTGACAGTGGATTCCTGCTGGAATAAATCCTGCCTTCTAACACTACTTTACCTATCATAATGGATTACATTCCACTCTCGACTTGTGTAAGTTCATCATATTTCTTCACCGCATTATAATTTACAAGAGTATGATTTAAAGTGAATGATCTAAGAGATATGCTAAAGTTAAACGTACATGCTAAGAAATCTGAAATGAGATCACAAAATATAACATAACCCCAAAGTATGTTGTATAATTTAGACAGCTATGCCAATAACAGGTTACTATTTTTGACGTGCATCAATATATTAATGGTTCAAAAAGTATTTCAACCAATTTGATTTTATAGCTGATATTGAGTAAATTGATTGATATTTTGGGATGATAAAACTTACTGATATATGCTACTTTTGAATACGGAATTATAACTTGAGTTCACTGGTAAAATGGAAATCCATATCTGGATGTCATGCATAAAATATTATTCACTCCCATGCTTTATTATTTTTCTTACTAATGTTATATGGTGATTTCATGTTTTCACTAATTATGTTTAATCTGTTGTGTTTCAGCTTGACTGGGGCAATTGTTTCACATTAAAAGATAATTTCCTTTAAATAAAATTGCCTCTAGGCAGTTAAGCATTAGGGAATGAAAATAGTGGCAGAAGGAAAAGTGGAAATTATTTTGACAAAGGAATTAGATCTTTGGATCAACCCTTCGGCATAACACTGCACCATCTGGGTTTTTCCTTTAAATTTAGACAAAAGATCTATATCCAGGGGTCCTGGAGGAAAGAAATGGATACATAAGCTGACATCAGGTTTGCACAATTGCATTAAATTTGAGCAAACATAGTGAAGATTGAAAGATTAATATATGACAGGAACGTACATAGCATAACAGGCCTCTAATTGGATATATGAAGAATGTATGCAAGGCCTCAGTGGTATAAATTGATGCCACAAGTGGCCTGATCCCAAAGCCCACAAGGTGTGGTTATTATGTTTGTTGGGGGTGGGGAATGGATCCAGAGTAGTAGGCAGATTTCTTGCTCTACAAATGCAGTGTGTTCACTTCACACAACAAGGTTTTAAAATCAGTCTGAACAGAGCAAAACAGATACATTTTTCAAAAGTATTCAGATCCCAGTGGAGATGTTGTCAGAGTATTGTCATTGCACAGATTTTGAAAAGCATAACGGTGGCATAAATATACAACCATGCCATCTCTTGTGAGTTTTGTTAACCATTTAATGAGGTTGCACTCTTTTGATACATGCAGTTCACAAGAATGGAAGAAAGATATTTTTCTCCCTCTCCCTTCTAACTCAATGCACCACCAACATACAAGCAATACTTCTACATTGTTAAATTGTTAATGATATCATGAGTGTCAGTGATGATGCCAAGGTGACTGCAAGCAACCTGATTTTACACTCAGACATTGTTAGGTCATTTCACGCTGAACATTATGGCCCCTTGCCACTGGTTGTAGAGCAGCCCTGAGATTTCAATGAGTATCATAATCTATCCCTTTATTTCTGAGTAAGATATGGGAATAAAAAACAATAATATCCCACTTCACACCAGTTAAGCACACACATTGCTCAAGGGCACTTTGGGCTCTTTGTTCTTTCCTACTAAAGTAGACACCTCACATTCTGTAGATTGAGTGCATTTAGAAAAGAGTTGTTAAAAATAGGGAATATACATTTAAATTGCTGACCCCACCCTGGCCTGGTCTGTTTAGTGAAAAAATATTAGTATTGCATAAAATTAGAGTAATGATAACATAAAAATGAGAGCATCTCCATAAAATTATCTGTGCTCACTTGCAAAACAACACTTAAACTACAAGCTTTTAAAAATATTATTGACCTTGTTCTCTTTATCTTCTTGTCCACTGCACACTACCCCTCCCCAATTAGCCCTCAATCCTTCCATTCTTCCCATTCAGTTTATTTTTCGCAATGATCTTGAAGATTATAAATGGGACTATCTATCACTGTAACACCACTGATATTCTAATTCCAAAAATTAAGACTTTTTAAAATTCAGTCATAGGATGTAAAACTCAGTAATTGGGCCAGCATTAATGGCCCATGCCTAATTGCCCTGGGAAAGATAGCTATGAGCTGTCTTCATAAACTGCTGAAGTCTGCAGGGTGTTGAAAAGCCCATTGTGCCACGAGGAAGAGTGTTCCTAGATTTTGACCCAGCAACAGTGAAGAACGTCGATACAGTTATGTCAAGTTGGTTTATGGTTTGGAGGGGAACTTGCATATGATGGTGTTTCCAGGCATCTGCTGTCTCTGCCTGCCTAGATGGTACAGGTCATAAGTTTGAAAGCTGCTGTCAGAGGAGCTCTGATATGTTAGCACAGTGCATCTTGTGTGCTGATGGAGCTGTGCCATCAGGCAAGTGGGGAGTATTTTATCACTCCTTAAACCGTTCCTTGGAAAATGGAGAAAGAAAGTGAATTAAGCACCACAGAATTCCCACCTTCTGACCAGCTCTTGTAACCACAATATTTATATGGTGGTTGAGTTCAGTTTCTGGTCACTGGTAAATCAAGGATGTTGATAGTGGGGATTCAGCAATGGTAATGCCTTTGAATGTCAAAAGGCGATGGTTAGATTTGGTCTTGTTGGAGATGGCCATTGCCTATGACTTATGCGGAGTAAATGTTACTGGCTACTTATCAGCCCAACCCTGGATCTTCTTCATGCTCGATGTATGTGGACACAAATGTTTCAGTATCTGAGATGTCATAAATGATGCTAAACGCTATGTGATCATCAGTAAACAACCTCACTTTATGACGGATTGAAGATCATTGATGAAGCAGCTGAAGATGATTGGACCTTTGACACTAACCTGAGGAACTCCTGCAGAGATGCATCCTGGAGTTGAGATGACACAGCTCCAAAACCATAAACATTGACCTTTGTATTAAATGTGATTGCAACAAGTGGAAGACCTTTCCCATGACGCTGATTGACTTCAGTTTCCTTAGGGATCCTTGATGCTGTATGCAGTCAAACACAGTTCTGACGTCAAAGGCAGTTACTTTGATGTCACGTCTGGAGTTTAGCTCTTTTGGTCATGGCCGGATCAAGGTTATAATGAGATCAAGAGTTAAGTTGCCGTGGCAGATGTAATACTGAGTATAGGTGAGAAGTTTATTGGTTTGAAAACACTTCCATATCATACATTTGATGATCCCTCTCGTCACTTAGTTAATGATGAAGATTGGATTGGTAGTACACTTGTTGATTTAGATCTTACCTGCCTTTGTGTGCAGGGCATAACTGAACAATTTTCCGCATTGTTTGGTAGATGCCAGTGTTTTAGTTGTACTGGAACAGCTTAGCTCAGGGCTTGTCTAGTTCCAGAGCACAAGTCTTCAGTATTATTATCAGAATGTCAGGACCTATAGTCTTTGCAGTATGCATTGCATCCAGCTATTTCCTAACATCATATGTATTACGTTGAATTTCCAGAAGACTGGCATCAGCGATGGTGGGAACTGCAGGAGGAGGCCAAAGTGGATCATCCACTCAACACGTCTGACTGAAGACAACACAAATACTTCAGCTTTGACTTTTGCACTGATGTAGCTTTTTGCTCTGCCATCAATGAGCTTGTGGATATTTATTGACCCTCCACCTCCTGTTAATTGTTTAATTGTCCATCACCATTGACAAATGAATGTGACAGAACTACAGAGCTTAAATCTGATCTGTTGGCTATGTGATTTCTCAGCTGTGTCTACTGAATACTATATTCCTTGTTTGGCATGCTGTATTATAGCTTCACCAGATCAACATGTCATTTTTAGGTATGCCCTCCTGCTCTCTTCATTGAATCAAGATTAACTCCCAGTTTGATATGAGTGGGAGTGTTAATACATTCACAGCATCATTTTAAAAATGCTCTTGTTGCTAACTCAACAGAAGCATTTGGATAGAACGGAACACAAGTGAAAAAAAGTCAACATTATTCCATGTAGAGGGTGTTTTCAGGTAGTTTGGGTCAGATATTCAGTAAAAGTGAGACAAAATTTCCTCATAACTAAATTAGAAAGCAAGGTAGTGTTTCAAATCTCTTGTTTTGTTCAACCATAGTTGATAATGTTGTGGAACTTAGATGCCAGTTATCTATTTTCTTCTGTTAATAATGCTGATCTCCAGCTCCTAAAAATGAAAGATTGTAAGTGCAATAGTGATTGAAGAAAGTACTTTGATCTCAATTGTAAATGTGCCTTTGTAACTACTTTGACGTGTAAAATGAAATGCGCTGAATTTTGAATGATGACAACATTTAGTGTTAGAAGAAATGATGAGGTTGTGGTATTGGCACTGGTCAAATAAAAGTTCTCACAAACTACACACTATTGATATCATTGTTAAATGATGAAAGGTTCTGTTACTTTTTAACAATGGTAAATTTATGAAAAATAAGGATGGCACAAACTTTACTTATGGCTTCAAATCAGTTATCAGGCTTTTTAGGTTCTGCTTTATGTATATGCGCAATTTAATGCCTGTGTTTATCTCTGTACAGCTACATTCTGTAGTTGCTGAAAGCTATGGAGATGTCTGGTATTTGTCTGCATTTTTAGCTAATCTATAGGTGGGCTACACATTGAAAAGCGGAAATGTATCAGACTCATCTAAATTGAGGCCTGTATCATAGTTACCGAGCTGATTTCATAACAGAGCCTTCTCGGTTGCTAAGTTACATGAATAATTCTGGCATAGGCTTTCAAGGTTTTTGCAAGGGGAGGTGATGGCCCAGAGACCCAGATAATGTTCCAGGGACAGGAGTTTGAATCCCGCCATGGCAGATGGTGGAATTTGAATTCAATAAATACCTGGAAGTAAGAGTCTAACGATGACATGAATCCATTGCCAATTGTTGGGAAAAACCCATCTGGTTTGCTAATGCCCTTTAGGGAAGGAAACTGTCATCCTTACTTGGTCTGTCCTACATGTGACTCCAGACATACAGCAATCTTAACTGCCTGCTGGGCAATTAGGGATGGCACTAAATGTTGCCTAGCCAGTGACACCCTCATCCCGTGAATGAATAAATGAATAAAGACATCTGATATAATAAAGGTCTGAAAAATGGATCACATTCTGCCCATTCATGATGAAGGAGCAGAAAATGTGCCTTAGCGCACTATTTTTAAAGTGTTAAATATAAAATAGGAAGCGCCATATTTTGAGCACAGACGACTTTGCTGCATTCAGTCTCAAAATTCTGGGTTTCCTGGGGCAAACTTATGTTCAGTTCATTGTCCAGAGGTTTTGAGCATGATTGAAAGAATCATCCTTGATACATTACCATTAGGAGGCTTATGAACGGCACAGTAGGGTTAATAATATATCTGAAATTTGGGATCTCCAGAGACACATAAATGATAATAAGGGTGGGATGCAAAACGCAGAACTGACTTTTCATGTGAGGAAGACTAGGTAACTCTTAAATCATTAATGCTAATTTAATCAAGTGGGTTATGAGTTTCATGTTTTACAACTGCAGAGTACTGTTCACTCCCACAGAATGCCAACCTGGGTTCTTCTTTTAATTGTGTCTGACGGAGGAACTGGCTGACATTGCACTGCAACTTCGTGTTTGTGAAGTATTAGTATTCTGAATGCACAGAAGAGAAACTCCCTAGGTGTCTCAGTTGTTAAAGTTAACCGTGCCTTACAAAGCAGATGGTGCCAGTTTGATTCCCAGTCTGCTGGGATAGCTGGGCAGCTGTAAGGAAGCAATAGGTGGTCTCTACATTTGCTGGATTGAAGGGAAGGAAAGCGACCTTAGCTCCTGCTCAAATCTACAGTTAAGTGAATGCATGTATGAACATTAGATGAAGGAAGTATTACCACTGGTTGTAATTCTCTCATGATCAAACATCCTACAATAACACTTGAAGAACAGCTAGTTGCATATCACACGCTAGAAAATTACTGCAGTTCACAATGTCCCCTAGAATAAATTAGTACTTTCAAGAAAGAAGGGAAAAAAGCATATTAAATATATTGTATGAATAATTAATTACAAACTAATCAATATTAAAACAGTGGAGTGTAATGCCAAGTATGATATAGAAATGTCACATTGTCCTAGGAGTGATATCAAAGCCTTGAGTGTCAGCATTCCCATGTTGCTGTGGAGACCTCATTTACTCTGCTATTTCCAACTCTTTAATAAATACTTTAGAGTGTTTTATCTACACTAATTCTTCAATAAAATGGCCACAAAACTGATGATACAGTGGATATGCTCATCAGCAATTTCTTGGAAGTTTACCTACACTACTACTATAATTTTGAAACCAGACAGACATGGAAAAGGGGTTTCAGCCGTTTCCCTGCCAATTGGAAGAAGCCTTGAAGGATTTCCTGGAGGATACAGAATTCACGGCAATCTGTTTTGAGGTTTCAAGAAGTTTCAACCATGTTCATAAGAACAGTTTTAGTCTAAGTTTATGGATTTCTCTGAAACCTTGATGTTTTACAGCCTTGTGAAACTCTTGGGAATGCAGTATCCTTCGCATCTCATATACAACCACCTACATTTTTACGAAGAAATCTGAATCAAAAGCCACAGTACAGGATGTTGCCAAGGTTAAAATGAGTAAGATAAATGAGGGAAGCAGTCGTGATTTGATCATATTGTATAAATGTGCAGACATAAAAATAGCACTCAAATAGGCACACTGCTAGTAACCTCCTGCATGCCTAGGAAGTAAATAGACAGTTATTGAATCCATACAGATTGAAATCCTATCCAAATATTAAAGATTTTACTTTAAACATTATTATATCACTACTGTCAAAGCTGAAATGTTTTACTTGTTTTGAGAAATCACATGAATGAGTGTTGATAAATCAGAATTATCTGAAATGAAAATACTTTTTTATTGAAATTCACAAAAATGGCACTCTCTAACATGTACCTATTAGCATAAAGTACCATGGAAGAGTGCCATTGGGATCTCCCCGCACATCCTGGATAATGTGAGCTTTGGAAGACTTTTCCTTAAAATTTATTCTGTACTAAATAGGTTAATAATATTTTCATTGCGCATACGTCAACCTTTTTTTCTCCTTTTCATAGTAGCTATTACTCTTCAATTAAACTTCGTTAAGTAATTCAAAAGGAAAAAGCAGCTAATTCCAAAGTTTTCTAGAGTGAAAGAAGGTGAAGTTTAAGTAACTACAACATGAAAAACTAAAAACAAACACAAACACCATTACATAGCTAAAGAGCTGACAAAAAGTGGGTGGAGGGGTAGTTGATACGAACAGGAAGAAAAGGCAGCTGTGGTTTACAGCTGTTTAAAATATTTCAGTTACAAGAATGATACCCAAGTCCAACTGTTTAAACATTGTGCTGTTTCCTCTATAATGGTGAAGCCGCAGATGTCCTTGCCCATGAATCTGTTGTTTCAAATTTCTTTTCATCTAATGATATCTGAGGTTTCGGGATATTGAGAGAGAGAAGAGCTTCCAGTATCCTTGCTGTTATTTGTTCACCAGACTGATTCCTGATATGGAAGGTTTGTCATCTAGGGGGAGGTTGGGCCTTTAATCACTGGAGTCTGGAAGCACGAGAAGGAATCTCATTGAAATGAATTAAATTCTGACAGGGATGGACAGACTGGATACAAGGTTGACTTTTCCCCCTGACCAGAGGATCCAGAAACAAAGCTTTACTGTGTCAATATACCTGCTAGGTAATTTTAGACTGAGATTGAGAAATTCTCAACTTCAGAAGGCTGTAGAAGCCAAGTCACTGAATATATCTAAAAGAGAATTAGATTGATTTCTAGTGGCCGAAGGAGTAAAGGGATATGAGGAAAGAATGAACGTATGGCATTGAGATTGAGGATCAGCTACGGTCATGTTAGACGTTAGAGTGGGCTCAAAGGCTATTGCTCTTATTTTCTATGTTTCTACATATTCATCATTTTTGTGTCCTTTGAAACAAGAAGAGGATTCAAATTCTGTTTTGTTTGTATTCATTTTTTTATAACAATAGTTACTGTATTTTCTCAATTTATGTATCCTGTACTGGAACATGTTGCTTATCTCTGGTCCAATGTAATGCAAAAAAGAAAATGTTTGCATGTCCATTATCAATATGCTATTTGCTTGCCCTTATATTAAAACTGCAGACTAAGTAAATAGAGAATTGGATGAAGCAGAAAAAAAATGTGTTTGGTAGCAGTCAGATGGATAATGCATTTCAGAACTAGGTCAAATATAGAAAGTCCAAAGGGGAATCCGGAAAGCATATAAGGAAAGCCAAGACAGACAATGAAGAGAGACTGGCAGCTAAAAATTAAGGGAATCCAAAAGTCATCTATAGGTATATAAATGGTAAAAGAGTGGTAGAAGGACTAGCAGGGCTGATTACACAGGGTGACAAGGATATGTCTGAGATATTGAATAAATGTATTTTTCAACAAGGAAAAAGATAGTGTGGTCAAAGTGAAAGAGGAGGTAATTCAAAAATATGAAGGTTTTAAATTGATAAGGAAGTGGCATCAAATCAGCTGTTGATATTTAAAGTTGAGAAGAAAGTACAGCAGAATGAGACAAATCAAAGTTAATAATTTTTCATTCTTTCTGGACCAACAGTGAAACCAGAGGACTGTGGAATTGCAAATGGTACACCCTTATTTAAAAAAGGCGTAAATTCACATCCAGTAACTACAGAATAGTTCTCAGTGGTGAAGAAGCTTTTTGAAATGTTAGTATGAAATATAATTAATTGCAGATTTCATTGAGGGAACCCAATGATGGATTTATAAGGGGTGAATGATATCTAACTAAATTACTTGAATTTTTAATGAAGTAATAGACGGTTGATGAGGAGAATGCTGTTAATGTGGTCTACATTGACTTTCAGAAGGCATTTGATGCAGTGCCATAGAACAGATGGGTAGGCAAAGTTAACGGACGTGAAATTAAAGATACAGTAGCCACATGGATATGACATTGACTAAGTGACAGGAGAGTGGCAGGATATAGATGTTTTCTCAAACTGGAGGAAGTATTTCGGTGCAGTTCCTCAGGGAACAGAATTAGGATTTTTGCTGTTTCTGGTAGACATTAATGACCTAGACATGTTTGTACTGGGCATACTTTCAACATTTGCAGATGTTACAAAACTTGAAAGAGTTGTAAACCACAAAGAGGGCTGTGTAGAACTTCAAAAGGGTATCTCCAGGTTCGAGGAATGAGTGTTGAAGAGATTGATTAAATTTAATGCAGATAGATGTGAAGTAATTCACTTACAAGAATGTGGAGATAAAATATAAAATAAAGGCTACAATTCTAAAGGTGGTGTAAGAGCATAGTTTGTGTTTATGTACATAAATTGTTGATGATGGCAGACAGGTTAAGTGATTAATAAAGCATTTGACTTTCTGGCCTTTATCGATAGGAGCATAGACTACAAAGGAAAGGAAATGATTTTTAACCTGCATAAAACCTGGACTTAGCCTCAACTGGGGTATTGTATCCACTGCATTCTGAGTGTACACTTTAAGAAGGCTGTTAAAACATCAGAGAGGAGGTAGAAAATATTCAAGAGAAACTTCAGTTATGTAGAAAGATTGAAGAATTCAGAATTGTTCTCATCGAACAAGAGAAAGTTGAGATGAGATGTAGTAGAGGTATTCAAAATTATCTGACAGAGCAGATAGGAAGAAACAGCTTTCATTAGTGGAAGAATCAAGAATGAGAAGGCACACTTTTGAGATACATGGATAAAGAATCATTGATTCTGTGAGGGAAATCCTTTTCACACAGTATGTAGTTAGTATGTAGTCACGCAGTATGTAGAAGAGCAATAAGAAGTAGAGAAATTGGTAGAATTACTCAGCAGGTCTGGCTGCTTCTGTGGAGAGAAATCAATGTTTAGGTTTCGGCTTTAGTGACCCTTCCTTAGAACTCGACCGGAAACTTTAACTTTGATTTCTCTCCACAGATGATGCCAGACCTCCTGAGCTTTTCCAGTAAGTTCTATTTTTGTTTCTATTTCTGCATCTGCAGTTCTTTCATTTTTTAACTGGAAAGCTGTACCTGAGAGTCTAATGCATGTACGGCCACTTTAGACTTTCTACAAGGAATCAGAATGGAAAAGTTTGCAAACCTGAGAGAAAAAGCAAAGGAATAGTATGCAGTGAATTGCTCCTTCAGAGGGCCACTACAGATACTACAGGCTGAATATTCTCCATTGATGTTAGAACCATTCAATGATTCTTTGATTCAGTATTCTAGATATTTCAGCCACCGGAAAGGGAAATGTAAAATCCCAGGATACTATGGTGTGAATTCCACTCCAATGTAGCTTCTTGGGATTTTTGCATCATATTCCCCTTGCTGAAACCATAAAACACTATTTATCACATCTTTGTCCCATTTTCAAGAAAAATTCTGATTCATGCGACTTTTCTTCCTGCAGTCACTTAAACCGAAAAATTATGGGGTTTTGGTCATGAGTTGTATATGATTTATGGCTGTTATGATTCCAAGCCTGGGAGGACTATTATTCATAGATATACATTGTAAATTTGTGGTTTAAAGACTTGCGAGTTGGATAATGTGCAGGTTTCAGAGGGATGTCTTCTGGACTTGTATACCTGCCAGTTTCTATTTAAATCTGAGTTGTGATCTATATGTCTGAACTGTTATATCATCCATGTAGCTTAATACATTCTAGGAAATTTACAGTTAGATCAAGAGCCACAAATTTAACATAGATTGTACAGTGGCATCTATATTTACAGGTGCGTAGGTGGAGACAGAGTGATGGGCTTCTGGAGTCGGAATTCCCTTCTCCAGTTCTTTCGAAAAATATTACAGAGCTTTTTCTTGAGTTTTGTGCCTTGGTGATAAACACAAACAACATTTCAGTTTCTATATCGATACAGGCACTTTATTAACGATTGTTTTTCAAGCTGTGGAATATGACTTTGCAGAATGCCTATAAGTGTGTTTGTCCATAATCTGTCACATAACACAGTTGTTGGAATATGTTAAAACCAGGATCTACAAATTCATGGTTATGGTTCTGCAGTGTTCAACTCAATGAGGTAGGTAATCACATACAGATACACATCACATACACGCCTCAGAAAATACAAGTATCCTCATGACGAGCTTCAAAATCACCCCTCCCCCAAATGCATCCCAAAAACAGCCCGGCTCGTCCCCGCCTCCCTAACTTGTTCTTCCTCTCACCTCTCCCCTCCTCCCACCTCAAGCCGCACCTCCATTTCCTACCTTCTAACCTCATCCCACCCCCTTGACCTGTCCGTCTTCCCCGGACTGACCTATCCCCTCCCTACCTCCCCACCTATACTCACCTCTACATACTCCATCCCTGCCCCTTTAACTTGTTTGTCTCCTCTCCACCTGTCTTCTCCTCTATCCATCTTTGATCCGCCTCCCCCTCTCTTCCTATTTATTTCAGAACCCTGTCCCCATCCCCCTTTTCTGCTTAAGGGTCTAGGCCAGAAACATCAGCTTTTGTGCTCCTGAGATGCTGCTTGGCCTGCTGCGTTCATCCAGCTCCAGACTTTGTTATCAAGTATCCTCACAAACCTGGTTTGTTCATTATCAATCATCTCACTTTCCACTTTGAGTTGTCATCCAGCAATAGCAGCAGGGAGATTGAAGAAAGCATAGGTGGGCAGATTTTGGAAAAGTGTGGATGTAGTAGGGTTGTTGTAATGGGTGACTTTAACTTTCCTAATATTGATTGGAACGTCCTTCAAGCAGAAGATTTGAATGGAGCTGTTTTTGTAAGGTGTGTTCAGGAGGGTTTCCTAACGCAGTATGTTGACAGACCGACGAGGGGAGAGGTCATTCTAGACTTGGTGCTCGGAAACGAGCCGGGGCAGGTATCAGATCTTGTGGTGGGAGAGCATTTTGGTGATAGTGACCATAACTGCCTCACATTCTACATAGCTATGGAGAAGGAGAGGATTAGGCAGAATGGGAGGATATTTAATTGGGGAAGAGGAAACTATGACGCGATTAGACATAAGTTAGGAAGCATGGACTGGGAGCAATTGTTCCATGGTAAGGGCACTATAGACATGTAGAGACTGTTTAAGGAACAGTTGTTGCGAGTGATGGGTAAATATGTCCCTCTGAGACAGGCAAGAAGGGGTAAGATAAAGGAACCTTGGATGACGAGAGCGGTGAAGCTTCTTGTGAAAAGGAAGAAGGTAGCTTACATAAGGTGGAGGAAACTAGGGTCAAGTTCAGCTAGAGAGGATTACACGCAGGCAAGGAAGGAGCTCAAAAATGGTCTGATGAGAGCCAGGAGGGGGCACGAGAAAGACTTGGCAGAACGAATTAGGGAAAACACAAAGGCATTTTACACTTATGTGAGGAATAAGAGAATGGTCAAAGAAAGAGTAGGGCCGATCAGGGATAGCATAGGGAACTTGTGTGTGGAGTCTGAGGAGGCCGGGGAAGCCCTAAATGAGTTTTTTTGCTTCTGTCTTTACAAAAGAAACAAACTTTGTAGCGAATGAAACCTTTGAAGAGCAGGTGTGCATGCTGGAATGGATAGAGATAGAGGAAGCTGATGTGCTGAAAGTTTTGTCAAACATTAAGATTGACAAGTCGCCAGGCCCAGACCAGATTTATCCTCGGCTGCTTTGGGAAGCGAGAAATGCAATTGCTTGGCCACTTGCGAGGATCTTTGCATCCTCGCTCTCCACTGGAGTCGTACCTGAGGACTGGAGAGAGGCAAATGTAATTCCTCTCTTCAAGAAAGGAAATAGGGAAATCCCCGGCAATTACAGACCAGTAAGTTTCACGTCTGTCGTCTGCAAGGTGTTAGAAAGGATTCTGAGGGATAGGATTTATGACCATCTGGAAGAGCATGGCTTGATCAAATGCAATCAACACGGCTTTGTGAGGGGCAGGTCATACCTCACAAACCTTATCGAGTTCTTTGAGGATGTGACTAGAAAAGTTGATGAGGGTCGAGCTGTGGATGTGGTGTATATGGACTTCAGTAAGGCATTTGATAAGGTTCCCCATGGT
Organism: Stegostoma tigrinum; assembly: GCF_030684315.1. Taxonomy (NCBI): domain Eukaryota; kingdom Metazoa; phylum Chordata; class Chondrichthyes; order Orectolobiformes; family Stegostomatidae; genus Stegostoma; species Stegostoma tigrinum. The sequence continues at coordinate 44,429,696 of NC_081369.1, read as the reverse complement.
AGGCTCATTCAGAAGGTCAGGAGGAATGGGATACAGGGGAACTTAGCTGTCTGGATGCAGAATTGGCTGGCCAACAGGAGGCAGCGAGTGGTAGTAGAAGGAAAATATTCTGCCTGGAAGTCAGTGGTGAGTGGTGTTCCACAGGGCTCTGTCCTTGGGCCTCTACTGTTTGTAATGTTTATTAATGACTTGGGTGTGGGGATTGAAGGATGGGTCAGCAAGTTTGCAGACGACACAAAGGTTGGAGGTGTCGTTGACGGTATAGAGGGCTGTTGTAGGCTGCAGCGGGACATTGACAGGATGCAGAGATGGGCTGAGAGGTGGCAGATGGAGTTCAACCTGGATAAATGCGAGGTGATGCATTTTGGAAGGTCGAATTTGAAAGCTGAGTACAGGATTAAGGATAGGATTCTTGGCAGTGTGGAGGAACAGAGGGATCTTGGTGTGCAGATACATAGATCCCTTAAAATGGCCACCCAAGTGGACAGAGTTGTTAAGAAAGCATATGGTGTTTTGGCTTTCATTAACAGGGGGATTGAGTTTAAGAGTCGTGAGATCTTGTTGCAGCTCTATAAAACTTTGGTTAGACCGCACTTGGAATACTGCGTCCAGTTCTGGTCACCCTATTATAGGAAAGATGTGGATGCTTTGGAGATGGTTCAGAGGAGGTTTACCAGGATGCTGCCTGGACTGGAGGGCTTATCTTATGAAGAGAGGTTGACTGAGCTCGGACTTTTTTCATTGAAGAAAAGGAGGAGGAGAGGGGACCTAATTGAGGTATACAAGATAATGAGAGGCATAGATAGAGTTGATAGCCAAAGACTATTTCCCAGGGCAGAAATGGCTAACACGAGGGGTCATAATTTTAAGCTGGTTGGAGGAAAGTATAGAGGGGATGTCAGAGGTGTGGTCTTTACACAGAGAGTTGTGAGAGCACGGAATGCGTTGCCAGCAGCAGTTGTGGAAGCAAGGTCATTGGGGTCATTTAAGAGACTGCTGGACATGCAGATGGTCACAGAAATTTGAGGGTGCATACATTAGGATCAATGGTTGGCACAACATCGTGGGCTGAAGGCCCTGTCCTGTGCTATACTGTTCTATGTTCTATGTTCTATGTTCTATATGCTTTGGTACCAAGCAATTTGTTGATCTGCTTTGATTCTTAGAGAAATAATGCAACTTATGGTTGCATTTTGGCAATTGATGCAAACCCAAGTCACCAGGTTCAAATTATGGTTTCTTTATGCATGTTCATTAGTTGCAGTGTGCTTTTGTTTCATCTTGCCATTTTGAAATTTTTGACTGATTTCACTGGTGTTCCCACTGAATGATGAACAGTCAATTGCAAATAAAACTTCTGAGCAGTCATAAGCTTAGCAGATGTCTTACACATTAGAATATGGGGTGAGTTGTTAGTGTCTGGACTGGTGTTGGGTACAGGAGATAGTCTTGTTGATGCTTCTCATGAAGCCTTGACACTCTTGTCCTCAGAGGTTGAGAAGGTGGCTTCCGAGAGAACTGGGTGTTTCACGCATCGAGGTGGTGAAGATGCTGTCAGTACCTTCAAGATATCAGAAAGAGAAAACATGGTAACCACTTGTTAGAAGTGATGTGTAAGGACAGTGGTCCTTGAGTGGCAGGACATAGATGTCTCTGTATCCCCACAGAAGTGGTTGTGGTTTTCTCTTGCAAGTGCAAGAGTTCTCTCTTCGTAAGGGGTAGGGAGCCTAATGGTGGGGTTGGGGGTGGAGGTGATGGTTAGGATTAAGCGAGATGACAGTGGCTGGCAAGGCAATGCATTGAACAGTTGAACAATCAAACATGATACTTCAGTCTCCTAATACTAACTGAGAAAAGTGCTGGAAACCAGGCTGTTTCATACATGAGTTACACACGGTGAATTATTGATGGCATCTTTCTCATGGACTCGTGGAAGCACTATTTTCCCACGTGGCAATGTAAAACTATGACAAAACAAGTGTTTAAGGTAAATGAGGTACTTTAGCAGATCTTTGCCTCAACTGAGCACTCTAGCTTGCCACTAGGCAAAAAACCACAAAGGCAAAAAAACTGCAATGGGAGTTATGTACAGACCTCCTAACAGTGATCAGGACCAGGGGCGCAAGATGCACCGAGAAATAGATAGGGCATGTCAGAAAGGCAAGGTCACAGTGATCATGGGGGACTTTAATATGCAGGTGGATTGGGTGAATAATGTTGCCGGTGGATCCAAAGAAAAGGATTTCATGGAATGTTTGCAGGATGGCTTTTTGGAACAGCTTGTGATGGAGCCCACAAGGGAGCAGGCTATTCTGGACTTAGTGCTATGTAATGAGCCAGACTTTATAAAAGACCTTAAAGTAAGGGAACACTTAGGAGGCAGTGATCATAATATGGTAGAGTTCAGTCTGCAGTTTGAAAGAGAGAAGGCAAAATCGGACATGATGGTATTTCAGTTAACTAAAGGTAATTACAGGGGCATGAGAGAGGATTGACGAAAATCGACTGGAAGCAGACCCTAGCGGGGAAGACAGTAGACCAACAATGGCAGGAGTTTCTGGGTGTAATTGAGGACACAGTACAGAGGTTCATCCCAAAGAAAAGAAAGGTTATCCGGGGTGCGATTAGACAGCCATGGCTGACAAAGGAAGTCAGGAAATATATCAAAGAAAAAGAGACAGCCTAGAAAGTGGCCAAGAGCACTGGGAAATCAGAAGATTGGGAAGGCTACAAAAACAAACAGAGGATAACAAAGAGAGCAATAAGGAAGGAGAAGATCTAATATGAAGGCAGGCCAGCTTGTAATATTAGAAATGATAGTAAAAGCTTCTTACAATACATAAGAAACAAACGAGAGGCAAAAGTAGACATTGGGCCACTCCAAATTGATGCTGGAAGGCTAGTGATGGGAGATAAGGAAATTGCTGAAGAACTTAATAAGTACTTTGCGTCAGTCTTCACAGTGGAAGAAATGAATAGTATGCCAACAATTAGGGAGAGCCGGGGGCAGAGTTGAGTATGGTAGGCATTATAAAAGAGAAAGTGCTAGAAAAGCTACACGGTCTAAAAATTGATCCTGGACCCGATGGGCTACATCGTAGAGTTCTGAGGGAGGTGGCTGAGGAAATAGCGGAGGCTTTGGTCATGATCTTTCAAAAGTCACTGGAGTCAGGGAAAGTCCTAGATGATTGGAAAATTCCCCCTTGTTTAAGAAATTTTCAAGGCAAAAGATGGAAAATTATAGGCCGATTAGCCTAACCTCGGTAGTTGGTAAAATTCTAGAATCCATTGTCAAGGATGAGATTTCTAAATTCCTGGAAGTGCAGGGTCAGATTAGAACAAGTCAGCATGGATTTAGTAAGGGGAGGTCGGGCCTGACAAGCCTGTTAGAATTATTTGAAGCGATAACAAGTATGTTAGACCAGGGAAATCCAGTAGATGTTATCTACCTAGACTTCCAAAAGGCCTTTGATACGGTGCCTCACGGGAGGCTGCTGAGCAAGGTGAGGGCCCATGGTGTTCGAGGTGAGCTGCTGGCTTAGATTGAGAATTGGCTGCTTGACAGAAGGCAGAGAGTTGGGATAAAAGGCTCTTTATCGGAATGGCAACCGGTGACGAGTGGTGTCCCACAGGGTTCAGTGTTGGGGCCGCAGCTGTTCACCTTGTATATTAATGACTTGGATGAAGGGACTGGGGGCATTCTGGCAAAGTTTGCCGATGATACAAAGATAGGTGGACAGGCAGGTAGTACTAAAGAGGAGGGGAAGCTGCAGAAAGATTTAGACAGTTTAGGGGGATGGTCCAGGAAATGGCTGATGAAACTCAATGTGAGTAAATGTGAGGTTTTGCACTTTGGAAAAAAGAATACAGGCATGGACTATTTTCTAAATGGTGAGAAAATTCACAATGCAGAAATACAAAGGGATCTGGGGGTATTGGTCCAGGATTCTCTAAAGGTTTACTTTTAGGTAGAGTCCGTAATTAAGAAAGCGAATGTAATGTTGTCGTTTACCTCAAGGGGGTTGGAATATAAGAGCAGCGATGTGCTTCTGAGGCTTTATAAAGCTCTAGTTAGGCCCCATTTAGAATACTGTGTCCAATTTTGGGCCCCACACCTCAGGAAGGACATACTAGCCCTGGAGCGTGTCCAGCGGAGATTCACACGGATGATCCCTGGAATGGTAGGTTTAATGTATGATGAATGGCTAAGGATCCTGGGATTGTACTCATTAGAGTTTAGAAGGTTGAGGGGAGATCTAATAGAAACTTACAAGATAATGTATGGTTTAGAAGGGGTAGACGCTAGGAAGTTGTTTCCGTTAGGCGGGGAGACTTGGACCGGTGGGCACAGCCTTAAAATTAGAGGGGGTAAATTTAAAACCGAAATGAGATGACATTTCTTCAGCCAGAGAGTGGTGGGCTTGTGGAATTCATTGCGACGGAGTACAGTGGAGGCCGGGACATTGGATGCTTCAAGGTAGAGATCGACAAATTCTTGATCTCAGAAGGAATCAAGGGCTACGGGGAGAGTGCAGGGAAGTGGAGTTGAAATGCCCATCAGCCATGATTTAAATGGCAGAGTGGACTTGATGGGCCGAACGGCCTTACTTCCACTCCTATGTCTTATGTTCTTATTGTCAATGCAACAAATTTCTCAAATTACTTTCAAATTTTGGAGAATTGCAACATGATGGGAATGGAGAAAGATATAAGCGGTGGCCCAGGGCTCCTGATCAAGCAATTTAGGGAAACGCTGGACTATTCCATTATAAATCCCATACAGTATTGTATTTTCCACATAGTACTAATCCAGAGAGGTCCTGGTGGATTTGTACCATTTTAGATCAACTATTTGGATCATGGTAGACAATTTAAAGTGCCAAAATGATTTAATCACTGTTTACAAACTGTATGTTACAGTATAAGGACTTGGCCTTTCACCAATATTTAAACAGATTTTGTGAAGGCTGATTTGACAAAAGCCTTAACTCAACATTAAGGCAAAAATCCAAATGTTACTATGCCTCCCTGCTTTTCTTTTTTTCCCAGTTCTTTTCCAAAGCAGTCAACTCCTGTGCCTAACAAAAAACATGCAGCAAGTTTGTGGGAGAATGGTTATTTTTCTTTTCTGGAAGCTGTTCAGGGATTTTAAATGTTTTGTGCTCAACAGTAGTTCAGACTGTCAAGCTTATTCTCAAGTTCATGTCCGAAACCAGTGGCATCAGAGTCACCCTGCTAGCTGTAGACTTATTTAACATTAGTTGGGATTATTATTAATTTTAAAAACAATCCTTGATCCTTTGAACAAATAAAGTGTGACATTTACCGTTTGTGTTTTACATGACTGCTATATTACAGCTCTGGAAAAATCAATACTGGGGCCCATGTGCTGAGACAGTGATGAGGTGCGAAACTGGCAAGGTTTTCTTTTTTTTTGTTCGCCTTGTTTGCGTCCTAACACTCTACACTTCATTTCTTTCCTTTTGTCATCTGGCCTCCCTTAGAGTCCTTGTCATCTCTGAGCACCGGAAAGTCATTAAAAAACCCTTGAAAAGTCATTTCCTTTTTTTGTTGTCCATAGCACCAGGGGAGGGAGGCAGTCTGGTGGCTTTGGAATCACTTTGACCTGAGTGTCCTCATTTTATTTATACTTTTTTTTGTGTGTGTGTCATTTCTTTTCTTCCTTCAGCATCAGCCACCCAACCTCCCCTCCCTGTGAATCTTAAAAACCAAAGCACTTCAGATGGCATAATTCTAAAATTGCTCCTTTTCACAATTTGCTCAAATTAGGTAAATAAATGACAAACAACTTGCAATCTGGTAGAGATGGCCCAATATATTATCCTTATTAATATTGCATTCATGCAGTTTCCATTGTGTCCAGCTGTCTTGATTGGCCACTGTGGCATGAGCTACATATTTAACCAAGTCTGGTTGATTCCCAGAAAACAAGGGTTACAGTGTTGTGTGCAAAAAAAAAAGAAAGAACTAGCATATCTAATATAAATTTTATTTTAACGTGATTATCTGCATTGCACTGTTCTACGATTTAGTAATTAAATACATAGTCTGTGACAGACAATTTTTATTTTAATTTTTTGCCATTTGAAGAAAATGAAACTCCAGCTCCTGCCAATATCAAAGGTCACTCAAGAATTAAATTTTAACAAAATGCAATTATAGTTTGAATAATTTACTGTATAGTCAAGTAAGTCTTTTAGTTATAATGCAGTCACATGTTTTATCATTTGAGCAAAGGCATAAATGCACGTGTCTACATGCAAACCAACACACATATCTCGATTGGTGTGTTCTGTCACTCAAAGCAAGTTGTTTAAATTCACTTGCTTCTTCATAACAAAAAGAAATAAAAGACCTCTTGTTAACCTTGTGACTTGGACTGTTTTGTTTAAGAAAAATATCCAAATAACTTGAAATATATTGAATACTAATTTAAGTCAGTTCCAGCTCGAGTAACAACTAATAAATATAAGAAAAGCTAGTTTGAAGAAATCTCTTATTTACTGTGTAGATTGTTTCCTAAAGTTTCCTTGTTCATAAATGGTGCAATGTAATATTTAGAGTCACCATATTGCAATTGTCATTTCAAACTTCTGGAAATATCCCCAGTTTTGTTTGTGATCTGAACGATTAGGATTTCTAGGAGTCAGTTAGCGTAATGTCACTGGAATGGGGCAGTTGATAGATCACTTGTTAAAGCACCAATATATTAGCAATTTAACATGAGGCAATGTCTAAGAGAGAGAAAATCCTGAACCCTGCATTCTTAACGCTGGAACACTTTGTGTAAATAATGAGTATTATTGTAAATGGGAATTGATCTTACTTTTTAGCTAGCTAAAAGTAAATACATATACCTATCTGATGCTGAGTCCACAACACAAAGCACCACTGTATGCTTGCATGTTAAAGGGGTCATAATTGTCTGAATTAGCTTCTTTTATTTATCAAATGTATTCAATAAATCATGGCTGCACTGTTTTTAAAATAATTAGTGAAAAATGATTCTACAGTTTCAAAAAAATATGATTTCTTAAAAAAAATAAAAGCATATCTTTTCTGGTAAGGAATAGCAACATGCCACGTGTAAAGCTTGATGTATTAAATATTTAGCCACCCAAATCAATTCTCCAAAACTCTGACTTTTACTGTTCCGAATTATAACATTTTATCTCTTTGTTGTGTAAGTGTCATTCATCTTTGAATGTTATCTTCACCTTTTTTTTAAATGGCTGATAAAATAAGGGTATGCGTTTTTTTCTTGCGGATGATAGCAGTCATACTAAAGTAGCAAAGTGCAAAGGTCACCTCAGCTTTACACTGATTGGCTATCTGCCAGCTGCACTGACATTTCTGCAGTTTCATCAGAAATTCTAAATCCTGAGTGTAACCCATCGGTTTATTTACTGATGATGCAGGCACTGCATGTATTGCTAGCTTGAATATATTACATGTAATTCGCACCCCAATCTTCTCATGGTGAGCAGTGATAGCGTCAGCTTCAAAGACATACCTATTACTGCACTAGAGAGCTACTAGAATCCATTTCATTCTGAGCTTATTATTAATACAGTTGCATTCTATGCATTCTGTTCGTCTTTGTGTATCTTGAGAGGAAGGCGCTGTTTCTTTGTTAAAAGCGTCCAGCGTATGTCCTTCCGTGTGATTGTGGATTGTTAAAAATGATCATTTGGAAAGACTCGGAGTTGATTATTTTCTGGACCATCTTTTTAATGTGTTCAAATAACTTCAGGGAACAAGCAATTCAGCCCTGTCCGTCTGTCTTTTCTCATGCTGTCATGTCTTCTGAGCGTTGAGCCAAAGACTTCCCCTGGACTGTCCCACACCAATGGCAATGGTTAGTTAGGCAGTAATATACCATTAATACAAATGAAATAATGTCACTGACTCCTGGTACACAGGATAGCGCCAATTTCGAATGAACGTACTTTCCATAACAATATTCCATCTTAAACAATTTGAGTAATAAATCAAATGTTTGCTGTTTGTAGTTATTTATTGATCTCTCACAAGAGAAAGATCATTTGATAGGAAACTGACTTTAGTTTGAACGTTTGCATTGATTATTGTTGAGAGGGTGGTGCAATTGGGCAAGTTTCGGCTGAACTTATCCCAGACCCTGGTGTAAAACAAACAACCATCTAGAAGCACTCTGTCATCAACTGACCATACATAACATTAAGGTGCATTCAGACTAACTGTTTTGTTGCTGCTAAACAAAAAAACATTTTGCACTGAAGTTGTAGTTATGCTCGAATACATTCTGAATCTGTAGTCAGGGCAGCACCTGGTTTTGGAGTGAGGGTGATGGGGAATCTGGAGATAAAATGTTTGCTCTGGAGTGGTATCAGTTTGGGCTTTGACTCCTCATCAATGCTCCAAATGCCTAGTTTTGATGCTTTGCATCAAGTCAAATGGATACGTTCCAATTACTTGATAAGTGAGACAAGACAAGATGTGAGGCAACAGGAAAACCTATTAGGGCTTCAGCAGTGTGAAGCTTGGGGAGGTTGTACTCGTGTATCCAACCTGCATATGCTTGGCCATGTCAACCCAGTGGGATGTGGCAGTTTCCCAATGGGTCAGACTGTAATCAGGCAGCAAGGGCAGCTATTAAGCACTTGGGGATAATGGGAACTGCAGATGCTGGAGAATTCCAAGATAATAAAATGTGAGGCTGGATGAACACAGCAGGCCAAGCAGCATCTTAGGAGCACAAAAGCTGACGTTTCGGGCCTAGACCCTTCATCAGAGAGGGGGATGGGATAGGGGTGAGGGAGGAGGTGTGGGGACAAGTGTAGCATTTCCTGCGGTTGCAGGGGAAGGTGCCGGGTGTGGTGGGGTTGGAGGGCAGTGTGGAGCGAACAAGGGAGTCACGGAGAGAGTGGTCTCTCCGGAAAGCAGAGAGGGAACTGGAATAAATAGGGAGAGAGGGGGAGGCGGACCAAAGATGGAGAGTAAAGAAGATAGGTGGAGAGAGTATAGGTGGGGAGGTAGGGAGGGGATAGGTCAGTCCAGGGAAGACGGACAGGTCAAGGAGGTGGGATGAGGTTAGTAGGTAGCTGGGGGTGCGGCTTGGGGTGGGAGGAAGGGATGGGTGAGAGGAAGAACCGGTTAGGGAGGCAGAGACAGGTTGGACTGGTTTTGGGATGCAGTGGGTGGGGGGGAAGAGCTGGGCTGGTTGTGTGGTGCAGTGGGGGGAGGGGACGAACTAGGCTGGTTTAGGGATGCAGTAGGGGAAGGGGAGATTTTGAAACTGGTGAAGTCCACATTGATACCATATGGCTGCAGGGTTCCCAGGCGAAATATGAGTTGCTGTTCCTGCAACCTTCGGGTGGCATCATTGTGGCAGTGCAGGATGATGGACATGTCATCTAGAGAATGGGAGGGGGAGTGGAAATGGTTTGCGACTGGGAGGTGCAGTTGTTTGTTGCGAACTGAGCGGAGGTGTTCTGCAAAGCGGTCCCCAAGCCTCCGCTTGGTTTCCCCAATGTAGAGGAAGCCGCACCGGGTACAGTGGATGCAGTATACCACATTGACAGATGTGCAGGTGAACCTCTGCTTAATGTGGAATGTCATCTTGGGGCCTGGGATAGGGGTGAGGGAGGGGAGGGGGTGGAAAAATGTCTTGGGTGGTGGGGTCGGATTGTAAATGGCGGAAGTGTCGGAGGATGATGCGTTGTATCCGGAGGTTGGTAGGGTGGTGTGTGAGAACGAGGGGGATCCTCTTAGGGCGGTTGCGGCGGGGGCGAGGTGTGAGGGATGTGTTGCGGGATATACGGGAGACGCGGTCAAGGGCGTTCTCGATCACTGTGGGGGGAAAGTTGCGGTCCTTAAAGAACTTGGACATCTGGGATGTGCGGGAGTGGAATGTCTTATCGTTGGAGCAGATGCGGCAGAGGCGGAGGAATTGGGAATAGGGGATGGAATTTTTGCAGGAGGGTGGGTGGGAGGAGGTGTATTCTAGGTAGCTGTGGGAGTCGGTGGGCTTGAAATGGACATCAGTTACAAGCTGGTTGACTGAGAGGTCCAGGAAGGTGAGGGATGTGCTGGAGATGGCCCAGGTGAACTGAAGGTTGGGGTGGAAGGTGTTGGTGAAGTGGATGAACTGTTCGAGCTCCTCTGGGGAGCCAGAGGCGGCGCCGATACAGTCATCAATGTACCGGAGGAAGAGGTGGGGTTTGGGGCCTGTGTATAGGCCCGACCAGTCCCCCTCCACCGACACTCTCATCCGCCTAGCTGAACTCGTCCTCACACTCAACAACTTCACTTTTGACTCCTCCCACTTCCTACAGACTAAGGGGGTGGCCATGGGCACCCGCATGGGCCCCAGCTATGCCTGCCTCTTTGTAGGCTACGTGGAACAGTCCCTCTTCCGCACCTACACAGGCCCCAAACCCCACCTCTTCCTCCGATACATTGATGACTGTATCGGCGCCGCCTCTTTCTCCCCAGAGGAGCTCGAACAGTTCATCCACTTCACCAACACCTTCCACCCCAACCTTCAGTTCACCTGGGCCATCTCCAGCACATCCCTCACCTTCCTGGACCTCTCAGTCTCCATCTCAGGCAACCAGCTTGTAACTGATGTCCATTTCAAGCCCACCGACTCCCACAGCTACCTAGAATACACCTCCTCCCACCCACCCTCCTGCAAAAATTCCATCCCCTATTCCCAATTACTCCGCCTCCGCCGCATCTGTTCCCAAGATAAGACATTCCACTCCCACGCATCCCAGATGTCCAAGTTCTTTAAGGACCGCAACTTTCCCCCCACAGTGATCGAGAACGCCCTTGACTGCGTCTCCCGTATTTCCCGCAACACATCCCTCACACCCCGCCCCCGCCACAACCGCCCTAAGAGGATCCCCCTCGTTCTCACACACCACCCTACCAACCTCCGGATACAACGCATCATCCTCCGACACTTCCGCCATTTACAATCCGACCCCACCACCCAAGGCATTTTTCCATCCCCTCCCCTGTCTGCTTTCCGGAGAGACCACTCTCTCCGTGACTCCCTTGTTTGCTCCACACTGCCCTCCAACCCCATCACACCCGGCACCTTCCCCTGCAACCGCAGGAAATGCTACACTTGTCCCCACACCTCCTCCCTCACCCCTATCCCAGGCCCCAAGATGACATTCCACATTAAGCAGAGGTTCACCTGCAAATCTGTCAATGTGGTATACTGCATCCACTGTACCCGGCGCGGCTTCCTCTACATTGGGGAAACCAAGCGGAGGCTTGGGGACCGCTTTGCAGAACACCTCCGCTCAGTTCGCAACAAACAACTGCACCTCCCAGTCGCAAACCATTTCCACTCCCCCTCCCATTCTCTAGATGACATGTCCATCATGGGCCTCCTGCACTGCCACAATGATGCCACCCGAAGGTTGCAGGAACAGCAACTCATATTCCACCTGGGAACCCTGCAGCCATATGGTATCAATGTGGACTTCACCAGTTTCAAAATCTCCCCTTCCCCTACTGCATCCCTAAACCAGCCTAGTTCGTCCCCTCCCCCCACTGCACCACACAACCAGCCCAGCTCTTCCCCCCCACCCACTGCATCCCAAAACCAGTCCAACCTGCCTCTGCCTCCCTAACCGGTTCTTCCTCTCACCCATCCCTTCCTCCCACCCCAAGCCACACCCCCAGCTACCTACTAACCTCATCCCACCTCCTTGACCTGTCCGTCTTCCCTGGACTGACCTATCCCCTCCCCACCTATACTCTCTCCACCTATCTTCTTTACTCTCCATCTTCGGTCCGCCTCCCCCTCTCTCCCTATTTATTCCAGTTCCCTCTCCCCATCCCCCTCTCTGATGAAGGGTCTAGGCCCGAAACGTCAGCTTTTGTGCTCCTAAGATGCTGCTTGGCCTGCTGTGTTCATCCAGCCTCACATTTTATTATCTTATTAAGCACTTGGGTTGGCTTGAGGGAATAGGAAGGGCTCACAATGAGGAAGTGAAAGGAGAGAATGCGGAAGACACGTAAACATTTTCTTGTGTGGATCCAGAGCAGTTCTCCCACTAATTCTGAACTCTGTTAAAGTTATAAATTCATATTTGGGTTTTTTCTTGCATTCACAACTTTTTATTCCAGAAGTCTATTTGTGCCATGTGGGAAGCAGCTTCGTTGCATGATTTTAAGGCTGCTTTGGTTTATTTTAAGACACTGACATAACAGGTGATGGATGCTGATGACACTGTACCCACTGGACCCAAGAATCAGGAACAGAAGATTGGTTGGACATTGCGGCATTGGGTTTATGGGAGAGGGGAGGTCAGAAGTAAAGGCAGAGTGAATGGTTTCCACATGGTCCCTCCCTGCTTGATACCAGGTTCCTCAATCGAGACAGAGAATCTGGATTCAGGGTCCTTTTACTCCAGGATGCTGCTGGCAAACATGGCACGTTTTCTGGTGCAGCCTTTGATTTCAAAGGCGTGGAAGACAACGGTGCTGGATCTCAACCCCGAACTACCACTAAATCGCAAAGGGCTCCAGGTTATGGACTGTCAATTGGCTCATTCATAAATCTAATGGACATGGTTCCACTGGTGACCAGGATCTCCATTGTCAACCCTTTCTATCCTCTGACTTAATCAGAGGTGGCGTTCCTGTCGCTAAGGAACTGATGCAGGGTCTATCCTAAGGTTATGTGACCCTGAAGCCATGGTTACCACACGATGGGCTGTACAAAACCTAGGACACTATCTCAGGCAGTTTCAGTCTGACACCAAGATTAGAATGCCTTTCTTTTATACTAAAAGAAAGCTACGAAAAACCCTGCACATTCAGTTTTTAACTGCTGACTGAAATGGAACTCTGCATAGTTTATGCTATTTAGGAGGGCTGAATCTAATTTGTTTTGGTCACATCTGAGTTGCTTTGGGTTTTTTGGAGAGATTTCAGTTCTGAGGCCTAGAAGGTTTTCCTGCCATATCCTACCTAACACAACTCATGAACTACTACCCTATCCTTATGCTGTCCCTCATTTCCAAATCTGGCCCCATCTTATTATGTGTCATTCATAGAGCATCTCAACACTCAAGAGGTACCTGCTAAAGGACCAGCACCTCTTGCACCTGGGCCATCTTTCAAAGGTCACTGTGCATTCAGGCATATGTTGACAATCCATCATTGCCCCTCATCAAGAAGCATAATGGCACACAGCTGCACCACTCACAACACATAGCCAGTACAACTGACACTCCTTCACACATCCAATCCTCTCACTCTAGTTGCAGTTTAATCAGCAGACCACATACTTTACCTTCCTGTAGCTAAAGACAAAGTCTGTGACTACCCTGTTCCCAGTGCCCACTGGAGACCCACACCTTGACATTCTCTAGTCAGAGAACATCATGTACAAGCACTCATTGGAAAATTTCAAACATGGGCTCTTATTTATAGAAAGCTAAAATGAACATAAACAAAACTAATGGAGGCTGACGTTCACCCCAACAATTTCAAACTAGATTTCAGCATTGAGAGAAAAACTTTTTTTGCAATCCAAGATTTTTGCTGCACCCAGCTCTCACACTGTCTGGCTTATAGCGTCCAATGCAGCTGAGGTCTGTCATGGACAAGAACAGATGCTTCCTTCCAGATGGCCTCAACCTCCCCCTTAAAAGACTACTGCCGTTTTCTCAATCCGTCAGCATCGAGTAGATCCAATAATCCAATTGTGCAGGGCACAGCACACTGGGATGATATGGCACTCTCTGCATAGACCATACTGGAGAGACCCAACTGGCCAGTATAAACAGTGGACCCACACATTCAACAGCACCATTGCCTATTCCACCCTGAACCTGCTTGAAACACAAACAGCATTAAATCTGCATGCCACATCAGTCAGGGGGTTGTGTAACGGTTTATGGCGAAGCTGGGTACAGAATTTATGAACTGGAAAGCAAAATGTTTGAACTTGTTAGTAAAAGGATAGAGGGTGAGAGCGTGTGGGCCCTTTAAAAGATGATGTGTTTTTTCTAGGCTGGGAGGTTATTTTATTTAAAAATATCTGCAGATGCATAGAGTTCTCAAAACTGAAACATTTGTATTAAATGCTGCATGGCTAAAAAAAATGCAGTTTGTTTTGTTAGCAAGGTGACCTGTTTGCATATCAGCCAATTAATTAATTTCAGGCACTTAGAGAGTGAAAACCAATTATATTTAAATCTGATGGTTTTGACTACCTGGGACCAATCCTAGAGTAAAAGATCGATAGGTCATCAAGGGTATAAAGGAAGAGGAAATTTGAAAATCGGTGTGAGAGCAAATTGCCATCTGAAGAGAAACTCACTGGGTCTCGCAGATACCTGTCAGCTTTCAGAGTAAGCATCATCTAAATGAAGGCATGAAAGCACTCTTAACTAATATCCCTGACACAAGAATTCAACGAAGGAAGGTGTTTCTGACCAGATGACAGTGGAAAAGGCAAAGAACATTCTGGAAGACTTTTCCTGACTGTAATTTTGAACAATTATGTTTTAATTTCTTTTTTATTAATTTGATTTATGTAAGTGATATCTGTATCTATTGAAACAGCATACCATTAGAATTTTGTTTTATTCAGGAATAGTTAGTTGTTAAAGGGGAATTGTTCAGTTTGCCAGCAGTTCTGTTAGTTTGTTAACTGTTAGAGTTAGATAAATTGTCAGTTGTTTATTGTAGAGTGACTGTCAGGAGTTTGTTTTATTTCACTTCTCCTTTATAACAGATTGGGAGGTGAGACGCAGGTTATACCACCTTTCACGTTTCCTTTAACAGATTACAAGACAAGGTGAGATGCTCTGGATATTTCAGTTTTAATTATCAGAGAGGTATCAACCTCATCTCCACTTTGTAACAGAATGGGGGCTTGTCCAGGATCTGGCTGGATCTGAATGGATTTGGACAGATTTGAACAGATTTGGAGTAGAAAAGGTCCCAGCAGATTTAAACAGATATAGGGAATTAGTATCCTAGATCTTTAAATAAAATTTAAGTGAGAAGTAGGAAACCTGGTTAATTTGGTTGCTTGTTGTTGGTTAAATCAATATGGGGAAATGGCTCTTAAGATTGCTAAAGAGGTTTTGAAGTTGAAGATACTTCTCAAATTTGCCAAGAAAGTTAAGAAATACAGAGGAAGGGTATACTTTTAGCCTTAGCAAATAAGGCTAGGTATAGGTTTAACTTAGGAGAAGAGGAAAGCTGAAATTGTAAAGGAGTTAGTCAAGCATTTAGGTATATCATAAAGAACAGTCAAGTGTAGTGCAGCCCAAAAAAATTAAATTGAAAATTAGACAATTGAAGCTGGAAGATAAAGAAAAGGAAATAAGATCCATCACAGAAGGAAGAGAGAAGTTGGTACCTGAAGCAAAAAGACTTCACGTGGCAGAAGTAAAAGTACAAGTTAGAAGTGAGAATGAGCAAACTTATCATAACCTACAGCCTGGTAGGCATATATATGAATATGCCCAAACATTACTAAAATTTGATGAAAAAGATGTAGAAGACATTTTTTTTATTTCCTTTGTAAAATTGGCTGACCAGATGAACTGGCCAGAGACTATGCAAGTAATGTTAAATTGGATGAAGTTGGCAGGCAGGGCGAGTGAGGTGTTTGCAGCTCTGTCACAGGAAGTGTCAAGAGATTATGAAGAAGTAAAACAGTCTAATTTGAGTGCAGACAAATTGGTACCAGAAGTATATACAGAACTGTTAAGAAACATAAGAAAGGAACTAGGTCAGGCTACTGTTGAATTTGAAAGAATTAAACATAGCGACATCGATAGATGGGTGAGAGTATTAAAGACAGAAAATCACTTGAGGATCTTAGAGAGATTATTCTGCTGGATGAGTTCAAAAACTCACTTCCAGAAGTGATAAGAACTTATGCTGAGGAGCAGAAAGTTTAAACAGTGAGAAGACCTGCAGAGATAGTGGATGAATACGCATTAGTATATGAGGTGAAATTTAGCTTCTGATAGCAATTTTATTCTATGAGGGATAGAAAT
The DNA here is from genome assembly GCF_030684315.1 of Stegostoma tigrinum. Taxonomy (NCBI): domain Eukaryota; kingdom Metazoa; phylum Chordata; class Chondrichthyes; order Orectolobiformes; family Stegostomatidae; genus Stegostoma; species Stegostoma tigrinum. Next base: position 44,413,647 of record NC_081369.1, on the reverse strand, counting down.
TGGGGAACAGGCGATATCCTTCAATGAAAAACTAAAAGTAGATCACACTGGGAACAATTTACCACATGTGAAAAAGTAAACCTAAGAGGGTGAAAAAAAAGGTGAAAGGCCTCAGGTATTTCTACTGTAATAGAGGATCACATAAAATCACAGTGCTGGTGGTTTAAGAAAGGAACAGGAGAAAAAGATATGGTAAAAGAAGCTAAGATAACAAAGTGTGGAGCTGGATGAACACAGCAGGCCAAGCAGCATCTTAGGAACAGAAAAGCTGACATTTCAGGCCTAGACCCAGTGGGATGTGTTGAAGTAACGAAAGAAATCCCAAGAGAAGTCAAGGAGCTGCAGGAGAGTGCACAGCCTAGTCGCAGTCTGGATAGTAAAAGAGTGCCTGATCTTTTCAAAAACTTCACCTCTGTGGGTAAGTTTTACTCAGGAAGAACAGGGACAGAAGGTAAAGAAGTTAAAATATTGAGAGGTGCAGGAGCTGGTTAGTCTCTAGCAGTAAGAGATGAATGTATTTGCATTCTTTCCGAAATGTTACCGTCTGAAATGACAGCGAGATAATCTGTAGAACAAATGGAGAGAGATTTAACATTCCCCTGTGTAAGATAAGGCTGGAAAGTCCAATAAAGGCTGGGGAAGGTACAGTGGGAGTAATTGAATGTATCTATTCCAGGAATACTGTTTGTTCTTGGAAACAATCTAGCCAGATCTAAGATGGGAGAGGTGCCCATTGTAGTGAAAAAGCTGAAAGAAAATCAGGGAACTGAAGAGTTAAAAGAAAAATATCCTGGAATTTTTCTGGACTGTGTGGTGACAAGATCCCACAGTCAGAAGCTAATGAAAGAAGGGAAAACAAAAGAGAAAGATGAAGGAGTTGAGGGTCCAGTTAGCTGACACTCTTTTTTTGATGAAATGGTGAAGGAAGAACGTAAGCAGGTGGAGATGTTTGGTTCTGAAAGACTAATGGAGTTACAACAAAAAGATGAGACAATAAATGATTTATATCATAAAGCCTACTCGGAAAAAGAATCAGAATGTATTCCAGAAGGTTATTACTTTAAGGATACAATCTTAAGGTGGAAGTGGAGACCTTGACAGGTTAGTGCAGAGGTGAAATGGGTGGAAGTTCACCAGATTGTGCTGCCGGTAGCAGACAGACAGGAAGTATTGTGGGTAGCACACCAGTTACCTGTGGAAGGTCATCTAGGAGTGAGGAAGACTCAGGCTAAGATACAGAAGCATTTCCATTGGTCTGGATTACATACATATCAGAGGGTAGAAAAGCCAGAGGCAATAATAAAACCAGCACCTTTGATGTCATTTCCTGCATTTGAAGAACCTTGCATGAGGGTTATGATTGATTATGTAGGTCCCCTCCCAAAAACAAAAAGTAGGAATTAGTATTTGCTAACCAAAGCAGAAGTTTCTACCAGATTTCCAGAGGCAATTCCATTTTGGAATGTTAAAGCAAAAAGGGTTGAGGAGGAGTTGTTTGCTTTCTTTAGCTGTTTTGGACTACCCAGGGAGGGTCTATCAGACCAAGGGTAAAAATTTACTGCCAAACTATTTACAGAGGTCGTGGATAGTTTAGGCACCCAACATTTTAATTCAGTGCTTACCATCCTTAATCCCAGGGAGCATTGGAAAGGTGGCATCAGACCCTAAAGACCATTCTGAGCGCTTATTGCAAGGCTACTCAAATGATTGGGACAAGGGTATCCCATTTGTATTATTTGCTACTAGAGATGCTTCAAATTAATTGACTCAGTTTATTCCATTTGAGTTGATATTTGGACACAAAGTAAGGGGGCCTTTAAGATTAATTTAGGAAAATTTGTTAGGTCTGAAGTCAGAGATCTCGCAGTTTGGTTATGTATCTGAAGTGACAGCAAGTTTAAACAGATTAGGTGAATTATCTAGCTGACATTTGAAGGTGGCGCTGCATCTAATGAAGCAAAAAGCAGATAAGAAATCTAAGATTTGTACATTTTTCCATGGCGATAAAGTATTTGTGTTGTTACCAGTAGTAGGAGATCCCTTCAAATCAAGATTTAGTAGTCCCTGTCAGATTAGGAAGAAGTTAAAATCAGGTGAATTATCTGGTGAAGAAGCTAGCTGGGAAAATAAATTATCAGGTATGTCATGTGAACATGCTGAAACTCTACCATGACAGGGACAGGGAACCGGAGAAACAAGTATTAGTTACAAACACTCAGATTGAGGAATCATATCTCGATGATTTGGATGTTGATGTGCCTCAGAATAAATTAAACAATAAGGAAGTCCTTAAAGAATGGGATAGGGTCATAAGCTATCTATCCTAGGAACTGACAGGCTTATTGCAGCACTATGAGGACATATGTAGAAATAGAATGGAGAGGACTAGTACTACAGAACATGATGTGGACATAGGGAATGCTATTCTGATAAAAACAACACCACTACAGGCTTAAACCTATCAAAGCAGCACAGGTACAGAAGTAAGAGGAAGCAGTGCTCCAAGAAGACATCATCAAACTGAGCCAAAGCAAGTGAAGTTCGCCAATCTTGTGAGTTCCCACACCTATTGGTATTCAATGATCCTGTGTAGATTATCGGAAGGTCAATGCCATGACTAAATCAGACTCTTACACAATTCCAAGGCCGGAGGAATGTGTGGAAAAAGATGGACACGCCACTTACGTGACAATGTTGGACTTATTCCGTGGTTACTGGCAAGTATCTTTGTCGGACAGAGTGGAAGAAGTTTCTGCTTTTGTAACACCAAATAGGTGGTATCAATTTAAAGTATTGCCTTTGGAATGAAGAACAGACCAGCCACATTTCAAAGACTTATGAACAGAGATGTGGCAGAATTGACTAGTTGTGCCATCTATATAGCTGACTAAGTGATCTTTTGCCATGCATGGAGAAATTCATGTAGTCCATTTGGCAGAGCCATTTGAGACATTACTGAAGGCAAAATTGGTCATAAATATGACAAAGACAGAATTTGCGAAAGCCGAACTGACATTCTTAGGGCACAACATCAGATGTGGACAAATGATACAAGGACCTTGAAGAAGAAAGCCATCAAGAAATTTAAGACCATCCTTGAAGAAAGAGGTGCTACAATTTTTTGGACTGAGTAAGTTTTACTGGAAGTTTGTACCGAATGTTAGCAGCATAGTGGCACTGCTGACGGATTTGCTAAAGAAGAACATGAAAGTCTGATGGACAGAACAATGCCAGGAAGCATTTGAGAATCTAAAGGAATATTAACCACTGCACCAGTTTTAGCCACACCAAATTTCTTGAAACCTTTAAAGTTGCCAGCAATGTAAATGATGCAGGGGTTGGAGCTGTGTTGTTACAGAAGGATGATTGTGGAATTGAAAGGCTAATTGGTTATTTTTCAAAGAAGCTCAATATACACCACAGAAAATATTCAACTGTTGAAAAGGAGTTATTGAGTTTGGCATTGGCCTTACAACTTTTTAATGTTTATGTTGCAAACAACATATCAGAGTTATGTACACTGATAACAACCCGCTGACATTTCTGGAAAGATTCAAAGACAAGATCACTGGAATAGTTTGTTGGAGTCTTATGAGACAAACATGTATTTTATAGATTGTATATGTCACAGATCATGAAAATGTTATTGATGCGTTATTGTGGGTTTAAAAGGAAAATATGTATATAAAATTGACAAGGTAGTGTTCAATTTTATACATACGTATATAGAATTAGTATGTACTGTGTAACTCTAGATTAATAGCCAATGTATCTAGTAATAATGGTATTAAGATTTAGAAAAAAAAAAGACATCTTTTCATAATGATGGTTCTTTTTCTTTCTTAAGGGGGAGTCATGTGGCAAAGCTGGGTAGAGTACCCGTGGACTGGAAGACAAAACATTAGAACTTGCTAGTAACATGATGGGGGGAAGAGTGTGTGGACTTTTTAAAAGATGATGTGTTTTTCTCGGTTTGGAGATTATTTTTTAACCAGTATCTGCATATGTGCAGAGAATTCTTGAAATTGAAACATTTGTATCAAAGGCTGTATTTTTAGAAAAAATAACAAGCCACAGTTTGTTTCATTCGCCAGGCGACCAGTCTGAAAATCAGCTAATTAATTTAAACCAGGCACTCAGGGGGAAAACTAACTACATTTATATCTGATGGTTTTGACAACCTAGGACCAATTCTAGTGTAAGAAATTGATAGATCATCAAGGGTATAAAAGAAGAGATCATTTGAAAAGTGGTGTGAGAGCAAACTGCCATCTGAAGAGAAACTCATTTGCTCTCACGGAAATCTCTAAGCTCTCAGAGTAAGCACCATCTAAATAAAGGTACTATGGCACTATCAGCTAATATTCCTGATGTAAGAAAGAAGGTGTTCTTGACCAGAGGACAGTGGAGAAAGCAAAGAACATTCTGGGAGTCTTACCATTACTATAATTTCAAGAGATTAAGTTTTTTTTATTAATTTGGTTTATATAAGTGGTATCTGTATCTATTGGAACAGCATGCCATTAGAATTTTGTTTTATTCAGGAATAGTTAGTGGTTTAAGAGAGAATTGTTTGGTTTGCTAGCAGTTCTGTCAATTTGTTAGCTGTTAGAGGCAGATAAACAAATTGTTACTTGTTGATTGTAGAGTAACAGTCAGGAGTTAATTTTATTTCACCTCTCCTTTATAACAGAATGGGAAGTGAGTGGCAGGGATTCCACTTTTCACATGTCCTTTAACAAATTATGAGGCAAGGCGAGTTTCTCTGGGTATTTCGGTTTTAATTATCAGAGAGGTATCGAACTCATCTTGACTTCAGGTGTAACAAGCCATGGTCACTGTGGGTAGCCCTTGTCTCCTGGTAACCCGCCTTGTAAGGTACCCAGACCCTTAATTAACTCCCATTGTCTAGGGTGGTCCAGGATGTACAAATCATGGCAATTTCCATGGTAGTGGGGTCACACTGCTAGGAGTTGGTAACAGTTGTCAGAGATCGCCTGCATATTCTTTGAAATGAACCCTTTCCTGTTGATGAATTCTATAGTATTGTGGAATGACCTACCCAGTATGCCGTGTGTGTGCTCGATTACATCACACACTTGGGTATGGCAGCTGTGTCCTGAATATCCAGCACTGACCCCATCATGGGGAAATAAAATTAACTGGGGTGCTCTTACACAATGGCATCAGTGTCTGCCCTGATACATTTGTAGGTGCACAGTTTTCTTGGTACTCTTTGGAGTAAGCCAGAACAATAGCGGCTCAAAGCATTTGTCACCTTCACAGCCACTGAGAGGGGATAGAGTCCCAATCGAGGAAGTGCTGCTCTCGTATCCAGCATGGTTCCACACAGTGTCCCAGCCACTACCTGGGTCAGAACTGTGCCTCGTTCACCTCCAGGAAATGCAGGGCCTCCTGCGTACGCCATGTATCCTGAAAGATCATACAGCAAAGACCTCTCCCTGAGCTGGGTGCTTCTCCTCCTCTGCAGGAATCTGCTGCTGCTCTTGACCGTGCTGTCAGCCCTGGCCATCCTGCATCTGCCTTTGCCATCTTTGGTAGACAGCCACAGAAGCAGGGTACAGGTCACTCTGCAATGGCCCACACTGGGAACAGAGAAGTGAAAGAGGTTTTTTAGGTAGTGCCTACTGTACTCCAACACCTTTCCTACCCCAGACCCATACTGAAATGCTCAACTGCTCTTTGTATTTCATAGAGACCATCATCATTCTTGCACAACAGATGGTGAAGCAATACTTGTGGCTCAGGTGAGGCCCTTCAATATTACATAAATAGTATCTCCCATTTGGCCAACAGTGGTCTTTTATGACATTGTTGCTGCCAACTTCAATACCACTGAGATAACCAAGTTGGATTTGCAACCTCCAATGTCACAGTGCAAATTTCCTTTGACCAACATCTGACACCTAAGCACCTTCACTCTGCATGCAGAGTAGACAGGCAATGAAATGAGTATGAATTAAATGTATCTGGGGTTTGCAAATGGCTGCTTCATGTATTTGCTTCTTCAAGGCCCTGGCATCCAGCAAGAGTAGATCCCATGCTTTTGGCCATCAAACTGAGGCTACTCTGCCCACCCTTGGGGTTATCACAGCCATTTTCTAGTAGCATTTTACATTTTGAGAACAGAAAAGGATGGCAGGGAATGCTTGCAGTGGACACCATGAGCACTGGGCCCCAGTTAGTTCCTCTGAATGTTTGTGTTAGCCCTACATGATTGACCGTACTCCTAGGACTGTACTAGGACCAATACCCTGACTATGGGCATTCCCAGTGGACACCTCTCTATGATGAAGCCTCTGGACAGTGTTTGAACTTTAGCCATCACTGACAATGCCAAGACCCCCTGACCAACAGCAGCTTCCTTGAGTTTACTGAGGACTAACACTGACCAATGTCTGATATGGCCACTTGAATTAAACAGTCTGTTTGTCACTCAGGCATCAGGTGCATGCTGTAAGTGTTACATTAATGTCTCCATACATTAAGATGTTTTCCACCCACCAAACATTCCCCTGCTGAAAATCATGGGAAGATGTCTGTGTATCTGTGCTAAAGAGCACCTCAATACAGCGGTATTGAAAGCCTTTGGCTCTGGTTGAAGATCAACATGTTACCAGGCAAGGCAAGACAGCATTGCTGTGAGCATGCAGATAAGGTTTGAGAGCAGCTAGCAAGCAGCTTTGATATGCAGCCTGGTCCCATTCCACGGCATGCTGACTCCGTTTGCTGTGTTGACTTCAGGTTTTAGAAGTCACTGCCTCGGAAAAATGTCAAAGTTCTGTGCAAAACAATTTAACAGGAGCTCCTGTTGGCACATGCTGCATGAGTGTGTCAGGGCCAAAATGTAGCTGATCCTCTTGGATTGTGTGCTGAGCTGCAGTTTGCTCAGACTCAACATGGAAGCCATTCAGATTAAGCGGTGAGCTGATTCCTCCACCTGCTCTGATTTCCATGTTGGGTTTTCCCAGAGTCTAGCTTGACAGGTGAATTTGTTCAGATAGAAAACTGATTATTACTGAGGTGAGTTGTCAACATGGCATTTCATTAACAAGAAACCCCTTAACTAACAATTTGTTGCTGCCCAATGAGAAACTCACTGTGACGCCTGTGAAAACATAAAAGATGGAGCAAAATGCTTCCAACATTGAGATGGACCTTGCGGCACTTCACATCTGATTCTGTCACTAATCTCGTTATAGCCCACGTTGCTCAGATTCCTACACAATTAAACCTATGGTTATTAAATGATGATAACAAATATCCTTCCAGTCCTTCCATTGTCCTTATTGTTGCTGTTTTTCTTATTCCCTAAAATTTGAAATTCCTTCCTTAAGTCTCTCCTCCTTTTCCTTTAAAACCTGCCTTGTTGGCCAAGATTTTGACCATCTATCCAAATCTTCCCTTAGAGACTCCATTGTCACCGTTTGTCACAGCCGGATCCCATTTCATAGGCTTGCATAATTTTCAGTTGTCACCACTGACTTCTGGTAGCTCCTCTCTTCCACCAAGCCTTGATGTTCTTTTCCAGTTAAGTGTGGCACCTTTTCATGTTATGTACAGTCAATACAAATGTTTGTGAAAAAAATGACGTCACACCTAAGTCTTAAATATTTTCCAAATCTTCAAACCAATCTGGAAGCACAAGAAAGTATTTAATAGATTACCACATGGTTGCTAGCTATAAATAGTGCAACGTTCCCTTGTGTTCAATATTGAAATGCACATGAGTGGAAATATTCAAGCTAATTGGCAAGTATTTACGATGATGTATACAAGGGATAGATTGGTCTTCCACACATCCTGTAAGTATTGGTGCATGTTTTCACAGATGTTCAATGATAACATAAAAATATGTATGCCTTCTGTGATCAAGTTGAATCTTGTCTTTTTTGGTCTAAAGTGCTCATTGCATCATGTTTATTGTTAGGTATTTCATTGCAAGGCATGGTGAGGAATAGAGGAGGGAAGACTGTTAATAAAATGCACACAATGTTATTTCTAACTTTCTGAAAGTGGAGGGGAAAGCTCTTTTTAATTGATATCAACATCTCACTGTCTTTTTACAAAATTCTGGATTATTCACCTCATAAAATGAACCATGGATTAAAATCCATGCCAGAAGACAACATTCAATTCCCTTTTTGCATGATGAGGAAGCTGTGACATCATTCATGTTTTAAGAAGACACTAAAATATGTGAAAAACTTCAAGAACTGAACATTTTTTAACCTTTCAAATTATTTGTTTCTTCAGTAAGATTTCACCAATTAGAATTCATTTTCTTCTAAGAGTGCTTTTGCGTTTATGGTATCAAGAATATTCCACAATCCTTTTGGGAGAAACACGAAGGAGATACAAATTCATTTTATCAGTAGTATTTAAATCCTAAAATGTAGAATTTGAATGATGGATTGTTTTTCTATTCTTTCCAAACATTGTAAGAACTGATGCATATATTGCCCTAAAATTTTGAATGACTTAAATTTAAAAGTGAATGAAACTTTTCAATCTGCTCTAAAATCTCTAATGACATTTGGTGAAATTTCCTTCTTCATAAATGAATTTCTCTCTCAACATTGGCTTTCCTGTAAATCTTTTGATCGAAACATTTAATTTCTAACTTTTAGATTTAACGAAAATGTAACCTCTGGGTACAGATTTATAGTGCAACTTCAACAGAGGATCGGGTTTTTATTCATTCCCATTTTTCAGTCTGATTCTCTGAGTTTTTGTAAATACTTTGAAACATATTCTGCCTGTTTCAGTCAAGTTCCCAATGGATGCTTTGTCCTTAATTGGTATATCATAGTTCACATCAGAAGCAAAAAATAAACTCACTTACAAATTTCTGATAGTGAATGCAGAACTTGTCATTAAATTCCAATCTAAATATTTGTTCAGTTAAATAATTTTTGTCCTACAAGCTGCTTTTAATTTAAACAAAGTTGGTGGTTCCATTTTGTACACCTTTGGAAATTATGCCAAAAAAGTGTTCGTAATTCCCCCAATTAGGTTAGAGTTCAAGTTTCTGATGAAATTAACTTGGATAATGACAGACATAAAATGTTCAATGAGTTAGTGCAATCCAGCAGCTTAATTGAGTATAATTATATTTTTATATCGCATTAGAAATTATTGATGCATAAGTATGGAAACTTGATGCAGTTGATGGGAAGTTTCTTAAGTTGAAGGCAATGTTCTTCACAGAAGATAAAACAAAATGGTTTTATTGCTCATTTTCTTGAATAATAAATATTTTCTGGCCTCATATACATCCTGATTTTCATCACACCATCATAGACCGTCAATCCTTCATTTGTCCAGATTTTAAGTTCTACAATTCCCTCCCTAAATCTTTATGCCTATAAAACACCTTCTCCACGCTTAAGACACTATTGCCTTTAACAAGATAACAAAGTGTGGAGCTGGATGAGCACAGCAGGCCAAACAGCATCTTAGGAGCACAATTGCTGACGTTTTGGGCCTAGACCCTTCATCATGTGCTCCTAAGATGCCGCTTGGCCTGCTGTGTTCATCCAGCTCCACACTTTGTTACCTCAGATTCTCCAGCATCTGCAGTTCCCATTATCTCTGATACAACTGCCTTTACCAAGCATTTGTTTAGGTTTTCTGACATCTCTTTCTGTGTTTTGTTGCCAGATCTTGTTTGATAACACTTACATGGAGAACCTTGAGCTATTACATTAGAGTACCTATAATTACTGGAACTTGAGTAAAAGTCAATAAATTAACATGAATTAAAATGAGAACATGTGCTAAGGTGAGAACATGTGCAAAACTGTGGTTGGAGAACCTTTAAAATCAAAAGAAATTTTGTAAACTCTGACCCTCCATTCATCCTGTTCAGAAGTGACTAAATATTACAGAAGTTTAGAAGGCATTACTAAAATAGAATGGGCTGAATCTTATCATATTTTGAGTGTAATTTTTGTCTGTTTCATGGAAAACTTCTGTCAACAAGGTCCAGAGAGTTTTCTCATACTACTGACCCCAACCTGCTTCATCTACTGTCTACCGTACATCTATGGTGCCTATCTCATCCTAAACTTGCCCAATTCTTCCTCTTGCCACAATCGGAAGTTGTCATGACTGCCAGGATGCCCCTGTATCTCGAGCGCTAGTGCCACCTTCACAAGTCTATTGTGGATCCAGTCAAGCATTATGACCCTGGAGCAGCTCTGCATGATTTGTGACACTTGTTTTGGCCTTGGCAGAGAAGGACCAATTGGTGCGTTCCCCAACCCCCTTGTGGGCAGGGACCTGGAGTGCTCAGCTTATGGGGAGGTAGAGAGGAGGGCTGTTTTTTTCCTCAAGGACAGGCAGGGGAAGCTACAACACTGGACACTGCCAGGCTTGTCCAAAGTTGCTACCTGGGTCAGTGTGGTCTAAGCCATCGTGGAGAAATACCCAGCCGTGTTGGATCTCCACTCCACTGGGGTAAATGTCACTGACTCTGTTACCTCAAATGCACTCAATCTTTTTTACTCCACCGATCTCCTACTAAGGATCATGCTCTAGAACTCTCACTATTCAGTGCAACATCTTTTCTCAATGGTCTCACGCACCTAATCTCCCATATTATTAACGCTGCGTGGCCTCTGTGCTGCCTACTCACTCACTTGGGACACCTCAATATTTCCACCCCATACTAACAGTTGGACCAGCCACTATTATCTCACTTAATTCTTCCATTTCTCTTATTCCAATAGAAAACAACTTACAAAAGTGCAGAAGGAGGGAAGACGGGTGGCTCGATGCCTGACATTTAGCTCCTCACCCCTGGGTTACCTGGCTTTGATTCCAACCTCTGGCGACTGCACATTCTCATTTGCACATTCTCCCCGTGTCTGCATGGGTTTCCTCCAGGTGCTCCGGTTTCCTCCCACAGGATATGCAGGTTAGGTGGATTGGCCATGCTAAATTGCCCATAGCGTCCAAGGATATATTGACTTTGTTGGTTAGTCATAGTATATGCAGGGTTATGGGGTTTGATGGGGTAAAACACTGGCTCTGGAGCGGATATTCTTTAGATCATCGGTGCAGACTTGATTGACTGAATGGCCTCTTTTTACACTGTAGGGATTCTATGATTCAAAGTGCAAAAAGGGCATAGCAAACCCAGGCAGGGATGCTGTGTATAACCAGATAGGTGCTAAGTGAGTGAGTGCTAAGACAATAAGGGAACAGCCTGGTCCAGTCCATGAGATCCTTGCAAGGTCTCCTTGGAGCAGCATTGCACTGAAATCTGCCAATGAGCTTTGAAGTCCAGAAGGGTGCTATAAGTGAATAGGAATTATGCCACGAGGGTGCAGTAAAGCTGTACAGGGGGATTGAATGCCAGCATCTGTGGGCACAGAGTGTGTGCAGTCTTCTTGACTTCATTTGGAAACATGACTTTCTCATGCAATTCTCCCACAGTTGTCACCTTAGCCTGTGTCATTCAGGGCCTGGGAAGATTTCACCCAATATTTCCTGTCTAAACTATTTTGAAATATGTTTTCTAGCCCATTGATTCCGTATTAGCAGAAACATTGGAAGTATATTTATTGCTGCTATAGATAATCTTGTAATATCTATTTCTCCTGTTTTGGATTGATTTCCTATTAGGTAGCATAGTACGTTTCATTCTCCGGCAAGGTGCATATTTCAGCTTGCACAGGTTTTGAAGACAGTGTTAGGAAGAAGAGGTCAACCCCGTCTGATAAATAAAATTGAAACACAAGCCCCCAATCTGTTACAGCGGGAGTAGATATTCCCGTCTATAAATTAAACCCGAAACACCCAGGGAACCTCACCTCATCTTGCCTAATCTGTAAAATTGTTACAGAGATGGGGAGGTTAAATGAAAGAAAATCCCTGATATTCACTTTATAAGTAACAAGTAACAATTTATTTATTTAACTCTAACAGTAAGCAAATTAACAGAACTACTAACAACCAATTTCCCCCAAACTCCTAACTATTCCCCAACTGAACAAAATTCTACTGCTATTCCAATAAACGCAAGTCCCACTGATGTAACCTAAATAGTAAGAAAAAATATTAATTAAAACCTGGTCTCTCAACGTCTACAAAGAATGTTTCTCCCGGAATGCTTTCTCTTCTCCATTAGCTCTCTAGTCAAAATGCCTTTCTTCTCAAGTTCTCAAGTCAGGGATATTTTCTCTGTGAAGACTCATAGCTAGAAGTGTTGTGGTATGTTTTATAGATAAGATGATGCTTTCTTAGAAAGCTTAAATGATTTCTTGTGAGAGCTAGATGCTTATTTCTCAGATAGCAGTTCACTTTCACCTTGATTTTCAAAAACCCTCTCCTTATATACCAAGGATGACACATCAAATTTCTTATAATAGAATTTGTCCAAGGTTGTCAAAACCACCAAATTTAAATTCAATTGGCTTTCAATTGCTAAGTGCTTGGTTTAACTTAGCTGGCTGATTCCAGCTCATTGCCAAAACATTAAATCAAGCGTAAGATTTCCAATCATACAGCCAATTGATACGTGTTGCCATTTTAGAACTAGTTGTGCATCTTCAGCTACATACAGACACTATTTGTTCCTGTATCAATATCTAAGCTTAGAAAAGCACTTTATCTCTTAAAGGGACCAAGGAAGTTTTCTTTTAAAGTATACAAGTTTTAGATTTCTGCCTTCCAATTCACGATTACTCTGCACAACTTCCTAACAACAGCAATCCAAGACGTGGGTTCTTCTCCTCACTATGTTTGAATTATAACTATCAATGCATGATCTCCTCATTCAGTTTTTCAGTTATGTTGACAGACCTATGGTATGCTTTTTTGTAACCAATCTGCTGATATTTTGTGCCTATTTGTATACTTTACTAAATAAAAACAAAATGCAAAGATTATGCTTTTGGGCCCATTGGGTCTGATCCTCCTTCATCTTGTCACATGTCAATGAACTTGCTCTCTTGAATTTGTTGGGGACTAAAACCTTCTGTTGAGAAGGGGACTTAAAGCTGAAACCACATTCTACTTTTCTGGCAATTTCCCTGCCCATTTTCACTCCAGGAAGGTTAAAATCAAATCTAGGCCCAAAATTTAGGTTTTCATAAGCTTTACAGAACTTACAGGCCTGATTGTTTTATTAAGGGAAACATAATTTTAATGGTAGAGTGGAAAATTTAAGATGAGCTGAGTTTTGACTTTGGATTTGAACTCTAGGAAGCATTAGTAATTTCACCAGTTTGAATCTGTCCCGAATTTGACTTCTGATTTTGACTGGATTTGATTCGGATTCAGTAGGAGGCAATTTGCTCATCTCTAAGAGTCAGTAATCTGTGTTTATTTTGGAAATTGCTTGTTTTAACGATATTTAATTAACTTTACAAAAGATAAGGTCAGTGAGTTCGGGCACCGCATCTCAAGAAATCAGAGTTTCTGAGTCTGAGGCTAGTGTGAAAATGGTGAAATTCAAGAGCAATTTACTGACTGCACCAAAACTATCAGTTTGGGCATACCTCAAATTGGCAAAAAGATCACTTCAGAATTTTTAATTAATGCTGGTTTTCCAAAAATGATACCAATGTGTCAGAATAGAAAATGCATTATAGTTTTTACATATACTATTGCCTAATAAATGCATATCTTACATTATTTTTTTAAAAATTGAAAATGTTGTTTCCTACTAATTTCTCACCTACCTACCATTCCTCTCCTTAATCTTGGAATGCCCTTTTGTATCACATTCCAAAACCACAGGATAGAATTTCCTCTTGTGTAATTTTTCCTCTTTCTGCAAAACAGTCGGTATGTTATTAGATGACCATTATGTGAAACACCTGATAACTGGATGCATTTTTATTAATGGAATTAAATATTAGGTACTGTGTGCTCTAAGATTCTGAAAGCCCCCATGTTATGCCGCCTCTCACGACCAATTTCTGAATCTAACAATTTTGTTTCTACTGACTATGGGGACATTTGTCAAACAAGTTTGAACTATTGGAGCCTGTCTGCGTTGAATGAAAAGTAGCTGAACTTGAGTATTAGGATCAAATTGTTGCCAACAGCCAATTTGTTTTTTAAAAAATCCAGGATTTCATTTTTGCGGGAGTGAATTTGTGAATTTACACATGGTGGCAATTTTTAAAAGATGCAAGGTTAGTAGGAGACTGTTGAAGGTATGGTGCCATGTCAGAAATATTTCTAGAGATGTTCTGTAACTAAAATATATCTGCAGGAAACAGCAGGAAGCTTCCACAGCACATGGCACTAAGTAATGGTGACACTGGTTCACGTTTACAGTGTAATAATACATTTTCCATGGTACTAATTGTGCTAGAATGAAAACAATGGGACACAGCATGATGACACAAGGGGATTTTTTTTAAAAATCGTGTGCATTTTTGTCACAAATCAGAACCCTGCCAAGAAATAAAACCTTTAGTTTGCAGCTGTCGCATTTGGGATGCATTTTTCTTGTTCATTTATATCATTGTCTTATTGTTGCCTAGAATGCCAAAATTACTGAAACTGTTTCTTTCTCTTCCCTTCTCTTCATTGAAAGGCATCTTTATGCAGCTGCGGAAGTGGCAGGCCAGCTGGCATCTACTTAATTAAATGACAGCATTTTTCTCTTCCAGCTCATTCTACACTTTGGTACTCATAGATTTTCATGCCAGGTAACTGCTTACAAACCATTCTGGTGCTCATGGTACATCACCTACGTATTTAACAAAATGTTATGCAAAAGTATATTAGGCAACAGAAATGAACTTTGATGAACAGAGACCACTGAGTAAAAGTAATAAGTCAATTATAGTTTCAATATTTATTATTAATTTATTGGAAAATGTATTACACAAAGTCCATTCATCCACTTATAACAGGTGAAGTGCTGTCCTTTTTCACAGGTCTAATACCTTATATTTAATTTGCTATACATTATGAGGTGTATACCCAGTCTCCATGCACAGCGGTTGCATCCAGTAAGATATTTATTGGTATAACTACTATTGAATGTCCAGTACTTAACTGGCCAGTTGTTGGTTTTTGCTAGGACCTAGGAGCCCAAGACAGGAAGTCCCAAGGCCAAGCATAAGAAATGCCAGCCTGGAGAAGTGGAAGCTGCTGGTTAAGCGCCCTGACCCTTAAGACCACTATGTCACCATTATTTGGTGCCAGTTATGATGTGTGAGGGGGGTAGGGGTGTTAGAGGGATCAGACGAAATGTCAGAGGGAGGTCCTTAGCAGATGCCCCCCATGCACGCACACACACACACAAACACACCTTCCCCCACTCTTTCACCCCTGAACATCAGAAGCATAGCTAATTCTGGGTTTCAACATGCCCACTGTTTCACTGCCCCACCCATTGCTGGTTGAGTGCTGTGGCAGTGGCATATGATACTCAAATGGGCATTCAGGGTCTCAGTTGGCATCTGCACAAAGAGGCCATTCATATGGCTTCCCACATCAGACTTAAGCAGGTGGAGGAATGTGGTAGCCACCACACAATCTGCCCTCTTCCCCACCATCTCCACATGTCACTACAGTGGCATAAAATTCTGCCCAGTTTGATCATGGCCCTCACACTGCTCACATGGCATGTGGTTTCAATTGAAGGTATCATTCAATGACTCAGTGGTTTAAAATATAACTAGAAATTGTTGAAGAGGTACAGTAGGCCAAGCAGCATCTATGAAAAGAGAAAGAGAGAGAGACAGAGTTAATGTTTCAACTCCCATGATTCTTCAGAACTGTTTTGAAGAAGAGTTAAGGGATTCAGAACATTAACCCTGTTTTTCTTTTTCTCCAGCATTTTATGTTTTTATTTTGTATCTTCAGCATCCACAGTATTTTGTTCTTTTGTTACTCTATATTGTCAGCTTAACAAAATCCATTAATGGCAAAAATACATATTGTTAAAGACTTCTTTGACCACTTTCCTTTTCATGTGAAAGTTTGTAGCCAGCTTAATTGTAAAATAATAAATTAATGTCTCAATTTTTTTATGGAAAGATGTGAGCCAATTTGAGAAAACAAGCTCTTTGAATGAATGATTAATTACAATATCTGTATTTGATTTCTGAACTCTTGTAAAAATTGTAATAATGATTAATAGTGATGATTATGAAATTCATTATTTACAAACAAAGGGAGCTGGTCAGGGCTGTAAAGATATATCTTGGAACCAGGCAAATGACTATTATTTCCGTCTGTACTAATAATGCCATCACTACCAGTCACAGAGAATAATACCAAAATATCAGAGCAGACACTACTTTACCAAATAGGGACCCCAGCCAGACACAGAGTCTCCATCAAGGGGCATTGCAATTTCGGCATAGCATATTATGTGACTTGGTTCATATTTATTTAGGGAAATCTGTAACTGGTCTAAAGACTTATTTAATCTCATGTTCTTGCATAGAGTAGTGCAGCAGTTGGGTTATTGAACTATTGTTACAGGAGCATAGATGAATAATCAACTTAGCGCATGTTCAAATCCCATAATGGCAATTTAAGAATTTGAATTTAGTCCAAAAATTCTAGATATAAAAGTCTAGTGATAGTACAAATGACGGCAAATCTGCCTGTTTGTCACAAGGCCATAAAAGGTACACTGTTGTTCCTGGAAGAAGACACATTATCTTTACTTGGTCTGGATTAGATGTGACTCCAGCTCCACACTAACATAATTGTGTCTCAGTTCCCTTGCAAGTGGCCTAGCAAGTCACTCAATTGTATCAGATCAATGGAATGGTTCATTGGCTTACACTTGACTCTAGACCCGGAACAATATGGTTGACTCTTAGCCACCTTCTGCATTGGGCAATAAATACTATCCCATCCAGCTACCCGAAGGTTGCAGGAACAGAACCTCATATTTTGCTTGGGAACCCTGCAGCCCAATAGTATCAATGTGGATTTCACAAGCTTCAAAATCTCCCCTTTCCCCACCGCATCCCAAAACCAGCCCAGGTTGTCCCCGCCTCCCTAACCTATCCTTCCTCCCACCTATACACCCCTCCCATCTCAAGCCCTATCCCCATCTTTTACCTACTACCCTCCTCCTGCCCAATTGACCTGTCCATCCTCCCCGGACTGACCTATCCCCTCCTTAACACCCCACCTACACTCACCTTTATTGACTCCATCCCCGCCTCTTTGACCTGTCTGTCTCCTCTCCACCTATCTTCTTTTCTATCCATCTTCTACCCACCTCCCCCTCTCTCCTATTTATTTCAGAACACCCCCTTCCCCTCCCCCATTTCTGAAGAAGGCTCTAGGCCCAAAACATCAGCCTTCCTGCTCCTCTGATGCTGCTTGGCCTGCTGTGTTCACCCAGCTCTACACCATGTTATCTCAGATTCTCCAGCATCTGCAGTTCATACTATCTCTGACAGCATCTGTGAAGACAGAAAGAAACACAATGTTTTAAGTACAACATTTTCTTCAGAAAAATGAATCATATTGGACTTGAAACATTAACTCTGTTTCCCTCTCCAGATGCTGCCAGACCTTCTGAGTTTCTCCAATATCTTCCGTGTTTGTTTCAGGATCTCAGCATCCACAGTATGTTGCTTTTAGGTAAATAAAAATAAGATTGTAACTGGTGTTAAGCTCAATTCAAATTGCCACATTGCTGCATTTTCAAAGAATATTGTTCAAAGTTATTTTAATAAAATAATCCATTTACTTTACAGTGGGGGATCCTGAGGAACATGTCACATGATCATCCACAGCTATTATTTTGGGCATTACCTATTCTACAGAAAATATGATGAAAATTCTTTGCTTGTTCTTGTTGAAATAATAAGAACAGAGCTTCAGTTATGCCTATATTTTCAGTTAGATTTCCATGGAGTTCTTCTGAGAAGCAATCAATGTTATAATTATATTTCCCATTGTGTCGTATTCAATATTTAATAGAATGTGGAAAATGAACATTTGTTTTGTAGAGTGGAGAATAGTTAGAAATGACCTGTGGAATCTTTGTCACAATGATGTCACATGCAAGAAATAAGGTATGGCAAATAGATTTATTTTAGAAAAGCAGCAACTTGCTTTATATCATGAACCTCACACCATCATTAAGAATGTTCCAAAGTGCTAGTAGAATATGCCTTTTGTGTTCATTTGTGATCAAATTCAGTTCAATCATTATTATTTTAAAAGTTCCATGTAATGTGTTTATCACATTGAACTATTGTTAGGTTTCTGACCACTGTATTCACCTCATCTTTCCTACTTATCCTTAAGCAGAATTTCCAAACCTCAAATACTTGTTCCACAGGTATAACATCAACAATCTCCACCCTTTCCATAGGTCTTGTTATGCTAATACCCTCATTCCAATCTTTTTCACTTGTAGACTTATTTATTCCAATGCTGTCCTGACAAATTTGCCATTCTTCATTTTCCATATATTTCAGCTCTTCAAAAAGTCTGATGCTTATTACTTATTCAAGCACTAAGTCCCCCTCAACTTTACCCTTGTGCTTGCTGCACTGTATTGACTGCCATTCAACTGCAATTGGGAACAAATTGGCCATTCTCACCAAGCTGTTCTAGTGGAATGCCACAGGGATCAGATGTCTGTGGGGGAATAAAACAAGCGGCAGTCAAATATCCATGCAAGGCTATGTGTCTTGGCCAATCTGTGATCTTCTTAATAGAATGTGTCTTCATATATATTCCCTCATGGAATCCCAAGAGCAGCAGCAGCTCTCACAAGAGTTTAACAAAATGGTATACTTTACCAACATGTTGATCCTTTTGTACATAGTTATCTTTCAGCAGATAATCCTGGTTGTGTTAGGAATGCCTTCAAAGTCATTAAAAGCTTTAGTGTCACCTTTCACCAGTTCCAGTTCACCCATCATCCCTATGCTCACTGTTTCACATTGAACATCAGTTAAGCCACAGGTACATCATTGGCAGCTATGTATTCGGTTGCCCTGGCTCTAAACTGTGGAATTCTGTTCCTAAACGTCTCTGCCTCTATACCACTCTTTCCTCCTTTTAAAATGCCTCTTTATCCTAGCTTTTTGTTCAACAGTTCTAATATCAGTGTATAGGGCTCAGTGCCAAAATCTGAGAACAATCTTTGGGTGTTTTATTGTGTTCAAGGCTCCATGTAAATCCAAGCTATTGTTGTAATTTTTTATAATTCCCTTCACTTTTTTCATCTATTTGCAAACATGTTACTAGCTTGCTACACATGATTTTAAACAAGTAGTTGAATAATTATGTCCACAGTTTTCATACAGGCACACTTAGTTACTGCATTGCTGGATATTTTTAAAGGACTGTAGTTTTTATTTTGCTAAGTATCAACTATTAACATTCATTTGAAGGCATTGGTTAGCAAATAATTAAACATGTGCCATTCACTAAACTTTACTGCTCTACAAATTTCTGCCTCACAAGAAATTGATTTACAGATGCCTACAGCTCTTGTAAATAAGTAACAAACACTGTGAAAGCCATGTAACGTTTATATTGATTATATTTTTGACAACATAGCCCCCCACATAACTGATGCAAGGAGTACAACAAGTTGGGAATCACTGTAGAAACTCTCCAAAGTAATGGTACCCCGTACACTAATTTATTACTTGGACCAGACAAACACCCAGGTGACCTATAGCTACTAGCTCAATAATCTGTCTGTTTCAGACTGTTGTGATAAGCTAAAAGGTCCTGCTTTTTCCAGAATCCTTTCCCTGTGCTTTTTAAAGGGCACAGCACCACTGACCATTTTCGCCTCGGGCTTATATTTAAGATGTCTGTGGGGGAATAAAACAAGCAGCAGTCAAATATCCATGCAAGGCTGTGTATCTTGGCCAGCCTGTGATCTTCTTAATAGAATAGGCCTTCATATATATTCCCTCACAGAATCCCAAGAGCAGCAGCAGCTCTCACAAGGGTTTAACAAAATGGTATACTTTACCAACATGTTGATCCTTTTGTACATGGTTATCTTCCAGCAGATAATCCTAGTCTCTTGACATGCACCAGGATTATTCAGTGCAAGGACAATATGGGTAGTCCATATTTTCAAATTTTGCATCATCCTTCAGCACCAATTTTCATTTTAGGATACAGCATTCTTCAGCACTTTGGCCAGACCTGAGTGAGTGGCTGTCCTCCAGCACTGTCTGGCTGCTGGTTACTGACATTAAATATCACCAGTCCAACCTGTCTCTGCCTCCCTAACCTGTTCTTCCTCTCACCCATCCCTTCCTCCCACCCCAAGCCGCACCCCCAGCTACCTACTAACCTCATCCCACCTCCTTGACCTGTCCATCTTCCCTGGACTGACCTATCCCCTCCCTACCTCCCCACCTATACTCTCCTCTCCACCTATCTTCTTTTCTCTCCATCTTCGGTCCGCCTCCCCCTCTCTCCCTATTTATTCCGGTTCCCTCTCCCCATCCCCCTCTTTGGTGAAGGGTCTAGGCCCGAAACATCAGCTTTTGTGCTCCTGAGATGCTGCTTGGCCTGCTGTGTTCATCCAGCCTCACATTTTATTATCTTGGAATTCTCCAGCATCTGCAGTTCCCATTATCTCTGATCATCATCAGAGTGTTCTTTCTCACTCCCTGCATGATTGGCATATTGGCTGAGTTTAAAGTCAGAGTGTAATACAGCATGGAAACAGGCCCTTCGGCCCAAACTGGTCCGTGCTGACTGTGGTGCCCACTTAGCAATTTCTAATTGCCTGCATTTGGTCTATGTCCCCCTCCAAACACTTTCCATCCGTGTACCTACCCAAATGTGTTTTAAACGTTGTTTTTGTGCCTGTCTCAACCACTTTCTCTCTCACCTTAAATCTGTACACTCCACTTTTCCATTCCCCATCCCTGGGAAAAAGACTACGTGCATTCATCCTATCTATGCCCCTCATGATTTTATTGGAGTTTGTTTCTGGTCATTCGTAATGTAGAACCATGATCAGTCATGATTGCACACAACCTGGGCTAGTTGCATATTTTAGAATCCTTTCCTAGTATCCAGGTATTGATGACTGGGTTTCTGACACTCACTCTCTGTCCAGTATGTAGCTGTGGTAGTTCTCTACCTACTCACCAGTGGTGTATCTGTTTGATTCTCCTTTAAATTTGAAGATGAGTGACCTGTGGCTTTTCCATTTTCACTGCCATGGGTGTGCTTTAAATCTCATGGTTTAGCAACACAGCAACAACTGTAGGCCATTCAGCACCTCAAACCTGTTTAACCATTCATTGAGATTGTGGTTGATCTGTCTTCTAACTCCATATACCTGCATTTGGCCTATTTCCCTTAATACCATTGCTTAACAAAAACCTATCTATCTCAGATTTAAAATTAAAAACTGAGCTAGCATCAATTTCCATCTTTGAAGGAAGTTCCAAACCTCTACCACCCTTTTGTGTGTAGAAGTGCTTCCTAATGTCTCTCCTGAATAGGCTGACCTTTCTCAGACTGTGCCCCCTAGCTTTAAAATGCCCACCAGTGAAAATAATTTATCTTCCTTGTAGTTCCCTGTTAATATCTTAAATATTTTGAACAAGTCACCCCTTAACCTTCTAAATTGTAGAGAAAACAGACCTAATTTACAAATTATCTACTTATTGCTTTAATCCAAGTCAGGGGTCATTCTTGTAAACACACATTGTACCCCTATAATAATGTTGAAATCATACATCACTCTGCCAGTATCTACAAGGAAGAATATTTCAGAAATCTGATCTGAAATAACAGATGATTGCACTGCTGCATGAAATTGACCTATGTTGTGAGATAGTCAATTGTACATTGTATCATGAAGTGCCTTTATTGGGTTACATATCTTTACCAAGCACAGTGGTAACATGTTGACATGTCTGTATCAATTCTGGCATTCAGGATCTATCAACCTGCCTTTTGGCTTATGATGTTGATAAACATCAGAGGTGCTGCTCCTTTTACACCACCAACATTTTGTGTTAGCGAGAAAATTTGAAAGGCTTGATCATGTTCCAAAATTCGCTTTTTGGCTTGTTTACTTTGTTGATATGTTTGTCCGTATTTGGACAAGTTACTGTGCTGCCATGTTTGTGGTACTTTCCCACATTATTGTTCACCTGACTCTTGTTCTGGTGTCTGAATTAGCTTTTGAGACTAGATTTTCTGCACATGCGAGCCTGATCATCTTTGATGCCAAGTGATTTGCAGTTATAAGAAAGTGTTAGAAAACTTTTGAATAGGCGCAACAAACTGCAATAATCAATTACCCTCTCTGCAATTTCCTCTTCAGAGAAATCACAATCATGCCTTTTGCTGCGGCAGCTGGCAACAAAGTCATATATATTCTCTCGGGTTTCCTTCTGTATGACATAAGCTAATTCAGAAGCTGACTTGTAACTTGATTTGGCTCTCAGGTACTCTCCAGATCTTCTCTTGATCATTTTTATCATCCGCAGAATTAACATGTTTATTTGGTGAATCTCCCCCTTGCTAACAGTAAGTAATAATTTAAGAGATCTTCACTTGGCACCATTTATGGAATAAAGCTGCATATGTTACTTAAATAGCTGTAGCTCAGGAAAGATAACGTTCACTGCTCAATCCACAGCCAAGTGCTTGTCTTCAACTTCTTATTGCAGATATATGTTTCTTTGTTTAATTGAAGTAGACTGCAGGTTTGTTTGTTCCTTTTTTTTTACTTGATTTGTTGTTCTAATACTTTTGCTTTTATTTTACCTTATTTTTCATGGTTCTGAACTCTTCAAGAGGTTTTTGTGGACTGTCAGCCTTCAACTTTAAAAGATGAAGACATATATAGACAGATTAAAGCCACTGGGGGGGTTCACATCAAATAATAATGATGACATCACACCAGCTCTGGCATAGAATTAAAGGAAAACAAAATGGTGAAACTAACCAACCACTGCACACAAATCTGTATCTCCAGCTTAGAAAATCACTTTATAGCGCTAACAATGCACTTATGTCGAACAGGAGAGCTGTATTATTAAATTGACAGTATCTCTCGACTGTCAATGTTGTTGTAAACCTGTATGGAGCCTGTTGACATCCATGACATAAAGGCGAGATATTGGCCATGTAATACTGAAGTATGCAGCCAACTTTTATTGTAGCACATGGCATCTACATAAGCACATGTCAATCACAGGCACTTGCAATTCAAATGTACTATACCATGATTCCCTCAGCATGTCATGCTGTATGAGAACAAATCTCAATCAGATGGATGTTGAGATCCTGATGCCATTAGATCACCTGTCATGAAATGCTGATGACATCATGAGCATGTCTCTTTAAAGGTATTTTGCATAACCACTGCAAGATAATAAGCAATGAACAGAAATGGAATCTACAGCAAAAAGAATGAAGTTGGTTTTAAGATAAACATAGGAAGGTTGGTAATTGTGCAATTAAGCCATTTGGCCCATTGAGGCTACTCTGCCAATCAGCATGATCATGATTCAATCTCTGTCTCAATGCCACTCTCCTGCTTTCTTGCCATACTCCTTTCCACCGTGAGCCTCTAGCAGTGCAAATATTTATTTCTTAAATTCTTCAGTGACTTCAGTATTTCTCAAATATATTTCAATGACTTCACCTCCACAGCCATCTGTGATAAAGAATTCCAGAAGCTCACGCCTTGTGAGCAACAAAATCTCATTTCATTCCAAATGGTTTGTCATTTATTCTGAGACTCTGACCCCACATTCTGGATCCATTGGCCAAGAGGGACATCATCCCTGTATCCAGTCCACCCAGCCCCCGTCAGATTATTGTGTCTTTCAATGATGTCGCCTCTCACTCTTCTAAACTACAGTGAATAAAGGTCCAGTCGACACAGTCTCTCCATTTACTACAAACCAGGCATCCCAGAAATCAAGATAACAAAATGTGACAAAATGTAACAACTGCACCTCCCAGTCGCAAACCATTTCCACTCCCCCTCCCATTCTCTTGATGACATGTCCATCATGGGCCTCCTGCACTGCCACAATGATGCCACCCGAAGGTTGCAGGAACAGCAACTCATATTCCGCCTGGGAACCCTGCAGCCATATGGTATCAATGTGGACTTCACCAGTTTCAAAATCTCCCCTTCCCCTACTGCATCCCTAAACCAGCCCAGTTCGTCCCCTCCCCCCACTGCACCACACAACCAGCCTAGCTCTCCCCCCCCCCCCCACCCCACCCACTGCATCCCAAAACCAGTCCAACCTGTCTCTGCCTCCCTAACCGGTTCTTCCTCTCACCCATCCCTTCCTCCCACCCCAAGCCGCACCCCCAGCTACCTACTAACCTCATCCCACCTCCTTGACCTGTCCGTCTTCCCTGGACTGACCTATCCCCTCCCTACCTCCCCACCTACACTCTCTCCACCTCTCTTCTTTACTCTCCATCTTCGGTCCGCCTCCCCCTCTCTCCCTATTTATTCCAGTTCCCTCTCCCCATCCCCCTCTCTGATGAAGGGTCTAGGCCCGAAACGTCAGCTTTTGTGCTCCTGAGATGCTGCTTGGCCTGCTGTGTTCATCCAGCCTCACATTTTATTATCTTATAACAAAATGTGAAGCTGGATGAACACAGCAGGCCAAGCAACATCTCAAGAGCACATCCCAGAAATCATTCTGGTGAACATTCACTCTTCTCCCTCAATGGCATGTATATTTTTTTCTTGGGTAAGGAGACCAAAATTGCACACAATATTTTAGGTGTTGTCTCATGAGGTCCTGCACAGCAGCACTAAGACTTCCTTGCTGCTGTACTCAGACAGAAATATCTAGTTAGTGTAGCCATATTATGGAGTGAAAATGTCCCGTGTTATGGAAGAAGACATGGGTCATTTGGGGACCACTGAACAGACCTCACCCAAAATTAGCAATAGCCAGTGATTCCTAAGATACAGCCCAAACATGAGTACCCATTATGCCACATCAGCAACATGGATGAAAAACCCTTGAATTCACATATGCCCATTATTTGAGCTGTGAAATTAAAAGGCCCAAATACCTTCTAGTGCAAACTACAGAACATGGGAAGGCAACATTAGTGGCTGTAGTAGCCTGCATGTCCAACCAAATGAATTAAAGCCTGTTGTAATCTGCAAATGTAAAACTATGCCAAAAATCAAGATTTCTTTTGTACCTGTCAATCTTGATGGAAGAGAGTGGAGTGAAGGTGTGTATTGATTGGCAGAATAGGCATCCCGATGGCCTATGCAAAGAATGCAGCTTGTTAGTCTTGGACATATTCAGATCTTGTATAACCAATGATACAAAGAGGTGCCTGTGAGAAATAACATTCAATTACAGTTTTCTATGGAGAGCAAATGTTTGTGGATTCATTTTCAGATATGTGCCTCAGTAAGCCATTTGAGGATCCTGTTCATGCCAAATGGAATAACTACATGGTTGATGGAGTAATTCTTTTACAAAGAGTGAAATTATACTTGCTGGTACTCTTGATGTTTTGTGTAGGTTCATAATCAAATCATGGGATTCTATTGATGCAAAAGCTTTCGTCATCGGATCATTCAAAAATGCATAATATCCAAATCAATGGATGGAGAAAAAGATTATTTGTTGCAGAAGGGTGATTCAGAAAGCACAAGTATCAAATCTGATCCATTGTGGGATCCTTACAATGATACCCTTAGTGACTCCGAATGAATTTGAGGAACTCTTTCTGTCAGATATCAAAGACAATCAATTCAACACTTATAAAAACATTTTTGATTGTGGTTAATTGTATCCTTTTAGAATTAATTCATCCAATAAAACATGTCAGCTTGAATTATTCTGAATTTTCTTTTTTTTCACATTTCTAAATGGCTGCCATCTGCATCAAATATTGGTGGGTCACAGTTTATACACGGTGTGCAAATCAAACTCCATTGTTGGAAGGATTTGCGAGGCTTCAAGTTTGGCTTAAATATCAGGACCTATGGTATTTCATTGAATAAATATCAAATGGTATTCTTCATAATACAAGCATGGAAATGGAAATTAATAGCTAACTATTTAGAAGGAGTAACACACATCTGCAGGTATCAGCAAGACATACCTACTTTGAAACAGCAACTTGTTTAAGAATTACCAAATGTCTCAGGACCACAAAAGATGTGTAAAGTGGGAGGTAATATAATCTCATAAAGACACAATTGCACTTAACAGAGTGGAAACCTGTTTAACATCACAAAGGAAACTTGTATATTATTATAAGAAACTAATCAATGTAACTAGGCAGAGTAAAGAACTGCTCTGAAACATGAAGAGGCATGTTCATCATGGAATGTGTAACACTGAAGTACTGAATAACCATAGAAAGAACACAACTGTTACTGAATGTGTTGACTGGACAATTGTCTAGTTTCACATAGAACGCACTGCAATAGTTTTGGGTGACTTTTGGTCATATATTAATCAGGATCGCTGAGTACCTGGCAGAACTGTAGAGTATGTAAATGAGTGTGACAAACTACTGTCGAAGAGAAGTTCTCTTCATGAGCTGTGCCCTCTGTGTGCCTGCTTGAAAAATAAACTGTCGTCTTGTTTGGACTATCCACCAGATCTGCCTCTTGTGTCACTTGGATGTTACAGCAATGAGTCTTTCCGTTATTTAATAAGATTGATCATAAATTACATTGGGCTGGACAATCTCCCTTTAGAAGAAAACAAAGAAATGTAAGGGTTACATTTTAAAAAAAAAGGATAAACATTGTAATGTACATGCAGAGCACATAGTATGAAGTTGCCCATTCTAAACGTGATTTCTTTCAACCATTAACATTCAATGGATCAAAAGCATTGGTTGGAAGTAGACAACTTTACGACATACCCTGGGAATATCTATATCAGAATGTTTGCCCATAAATGACACTGCATTTTGTGTGTGAAGATAACATATACAAACTTTTCATAATGTACATAACATATGTAAAGAATAATTACTCCATGCTAATGATAAGCAGAGTTAATGTCTCCTTTTGAAGTAGATTTGATTTATGCCCAATTCCCAGAAGTATGTGATAAATGTGAGGAACGGTAATAGCTTTTCCAGTTATATAGCTGAAATTTAGTTTCAGCTATGTGTTTAGTAGGTGATGCAGGTCTTGCAGTAGCTGTAATTTGTCACTCACTGGATTGAGGTGGTTCCTAAAATTAAAGTCATCCCAAGGAATTGCTGAATGGAGACAAACAGTTCTGGGTGCCATGTGGGGAATCTATCCCCAACTATTCTTGCCTATGTCTTGATAACTGATTAGAAAGTGGCACTGAGTGCAAAGTATTAGAGGTGTTGAGTACCACACTTAATGGCATAAGCTTTTGCTATTCACAGGAAAATTGACAGAATCGTGAAATGTGAACCTCAAAACATTGAAGGCCTAATATCCGAAATCCTATGTAATAAAACAAAAATTTCATTTAATCTGTCATCATAAAGCAACCGGCTAAACTACAATAAAGAATCATGAAATAAAATTCCAAAGCACCTGTAATGAACTCCACATAATAGAAACAATATTCCATTGAGATGTCATATTAATATATCAGTCACTGAAGCAAGTGACAAGCTTAACTTTTGACCATGTTCTTACTTTTATGTTGTGCTGCACATTTCACATTCAGTCTAACTGTCAATGACAGTGTTTATCTTTCATTGGTGCATCTGCCACCATTCTCCATCCAATGTCAATAACATATCTATTTCTTCCTCCTTAATATGTTTATCTCGTCTGTTCCTTAATGCATCTATACTGTTTGATTCAACAACATTTTGTAATCACAAATTTCACTGTCCAGCCACTATCCACAGAAAGAGGTCTCCTGAGTTTTCAGAAATAAAACAGAAGCTGTTAGAAAAAACTCAAGTAGGTTTGGTAGCATCAGTGGAGAGAGAAACAAAATTAATTTTCAAGTCCAATATGATAGTTCTTCAGAACCAGATGTTTTGCATTTCTGGATTTTCCATTTGATTTATTAGTGTCAATTTAATATTTATGGTCCACAATTTGGGTCTTCCTCAAAGGAAGCATTTTTTCTCTGCTGACATTTGATAATCTTTAATTACTGTATCAGGGCACCCTCTATCAAGTCTTCTCTTTGATAAATAAAGAGTCACATCTTTTCAATCTTTCCCGATAGTTACAAATTTTAAATTCCAGTATTATCTGAGTAAATCATTTTTTTCATCACCTTTTCTATCTCCGATTCCTAATTCTAACATGCAGGCTAGAATTGTTCACAGTAACTTTTAGTGTGGTCTAACCAAGCTCAATGTATGTTTAACAATCTCCCTGCTTTTCAACTGAACCAACCTTATAAAAGTGACAGTTTGCTATAGAGGCAGCAATCTCACCTCTGATTTGTGATAACAAAGTGTGAAGGTGGATGAACACAGCAGGCCAAGCAGCATCTCAGGAGCACAAAAGCTGACGGTTCTGGCCAAGACCCTTCATCAGAGAGGGGGATGGGGAGAGGGCTCTGAAATAAATAGGGAGCGAGGGGGAGGCGGACGGAAGATGGATAGAGGAGAAGATAGGTGGAGAGGAGAGTATAAGTGGGGAGAGGATAGGTCAGTCTGGGGATTACGGACAGGTCAAGGAGGTGGGATGAGGTTAGTAGGTGGGAAATGGAGGTGCAGCTTCAGGTGGGAGGAGGGGATAGGTGAGAGGAAGAACACTTCCATTGCCGCACCTCCATTTCCTACCTACTAACCTCATCCCACCTCTTTGACCTGTCCGTCCTCCCCGGACTGACCTATCCCCTCCCCACCTCCCCACCTACACTCTCCTCTCCACCTATCTTCTCCTCTATCCATCTTCCGTCCGCCTCCCCCTCTCTCCCTATTTATTTCAGAACCCTCTTCCCATCCCCCTCTCTGATGAAGGGTCTAGGCCAGAAACGTCAGCTTTTGTGCTCCTGAGATGCTGCTTGGCCTGCTGTGTTCATCCAGCTTCACATTTTGTTATCTTGGATTTTCCAGCATCTGCAGTTCCCATTATCTCTCTCACCTCTGATTTGTTGTGGATTCAAGCCCCACTCAACTACATAATCTTGGGTGATTGGTCAGTGCAGTATAGAAAGAGTGTCACATTTTGGAGGTTTTGTCTTTTGGATGAGATATTAAACCAACTGTTCTGAACATTAAATTCTGAAAATACTACTTGAGGGAATGTGAGGGACCTTCCCTGTGACTTAGTCAATACTTAGCTTGCAAGCAACATCACAAGACAGGAAAATCTCTTTTTTTTCTGTCCCCTAATCCCATTACTGAAATGTTGCTCTGCACTTGCTGTCTGCACTTCACAAAATATTAAATTGGCTGTGAAGCAGTTTGAGGTATCCAGAGATGATGCAAGGCACAAAGCCAAGTTTTGTTTGTACTTTCCTTTATTATTTTTCTTAATGCCTAACATTTAAAACAAAATCATATTTTTATGAATATGCTGTTCCTCACTTTCCCTGCAGAACAAGAATAATTTAATCGCAGAGCAACATATTGCCTGTGAAACATTTTGGCATGTTTCTGCCAGAGGTGTTGAGCTACCTTATAAATTTGAATTCTTCTTTCTTCCTTCTTTTTCAGTTCAGCAGTGGTGTGCTAAACAAGAGGAAGGTCAGTCAATAGGATTCCCTATGAGCCTGTCGACACGACTGTATTGGTCTTAGCAGGATTAGTCTCTCTGGAGACTTACCATAGAACACTCAGGGTAAGCTTTCTTTTTCTAGTTTTCAGCATTCTGGCAACACAGTACATGTCTATACAGCCAATTATTTTTCAAGGGCTTATTAAAAAATTTCCATACACGTAATGTAAATTGGGAAATGCTTACTGTCAAATGCAGTTGTACTTTTAAATATATGATGTTAAAATTACTATATTTATCCAGAATAATTTTCAACAAATTATTTCTGCATGAAAATGCTGCTGAACTAATTGGCAGAAAACAATTTTGTGCAATCTTTTAGTTTACCTACCAATAGAAGTGAAGACAAATTTGTATTTGCTTAGTGCTTTCATTATACTGAATATATCAAATAATTTACGTCCATTGAAGTCTATTTGACGTGTTTTTCTGCAGAAAGCCTTTAAATGTTTGTGGACTGAATCTGACATTTCTTTGACTGAATCTTACATTTCTTTGACTGTGTTCAAGTTTCATCGAGCTTTTGAGAAGCATTTTTACTGCAAGGCCTCCAGTATTTTCTCACCATTTTGGTGGTAGCCATGCTTCCTCGTCCCTGATGACTGGCCGATTGTGAACACAACACCAGATCATGCCAGTCTGGTGTAAATACCACCATTTTCTCTGTGATACCTCACACTAACTCTATCTCTGCTACTCCATCTGCCTCTTAATCATGTTCTACCACTCTCCCTGTTGCCTGTCACATCTTTCCTTACTTGCTGCTAACCATGCTAACTCCTTCATGCGGCCGATTCATTTCACTTTGCCACCTGCACCAAAGCAGTGGGTATGCCACCCACTTTCACCTCATGTAGGACCTGCCTCTCTCTCACTCCAGGAAGGAAACATTTAAATAGGGCTGAAAGTATCAAGACGGCTTAACATACAGCTCCTCCCCCTTATGTGGTGAGAATTCTGAGGCTAACCACCTTGAGTGTCTGCCTGTTTCCAAAACCCTGGACTGGCATCAGATATTCATTTTGACTGAATGCACCAGGACCCCAAACCGAAGTCTACAGACAAATGTGTCCAACCCTCTTGCCTCTGTGCGTGCACTAAAAGGCTAGAAAGGACAGAAGTAATGAGACTGCTATCTGTGGCTGAGTTGACAAAGCCCAAAAACGTTAAAACAAAAGACCAGACATTGCAAGGCAGGGATGCTGTGAGCCCAGGCAGACTCAAAGTGAGGGGGCACTGTGACAGTAAGTGAACTGGCTGGAGATGTAGTCTGATCCAATCTGTGAGCTGGGTGTGTGGTCCCTAAGCACAAGTATTGTCACTGCAGTATGACAATGACAGTGGTCCGTTGAGCCCCAGGATGCAGCATTGAAGTGCAGAAGCATCTTGTACTAGAATCAGAGATGTGCCATGTGAGTTCTTAGAGGCTGCCACACGTTGGATGCTATTGCCCGTGGACATGAGGTGCCTGTGGGCGGAGTCTACGGAGCATTCACTGAGATGTTGGTGCCAACTGTCCAACATGGAGGTCCTTTGAAGCAAAAAAAGTGAGCTGATGTTGCCGGGCACACACTCTAGTTCCCACACTTGGCTTCTTCAATGTCGAGCCTCTTAAGTATATTTAGTGAGATAGGAGGCTGAATATTAATGGCGTGAGTTATTCCGTTCACAAAGTATTAAACAAGAAATTATTCCCATAATTGACAACTCTCCGCTGACCCATAAGAAGTTCACTGCACTGATGATAACAGTGTAAGACATGGAGTGAAATTCTCCTTATGTTAGGGTCATAGAGTCATAGAGCTGTAGAGCACAGAGCAGGTACCTGGCAACTTAGCTTACCACTCGCTCCTCCAGGGCTCTCCTTAAAGACAGTAGTCGCCAAAATGTCAGGCAGCCGCATAGGTGGAAAGGTTGGTTGTGAGAGGGATACAATCAGTTTACAGAGAGGGATTGATAGGTTAAGTAAGTGTGCAAAATGTTGGTAAATATAGGAAATACTTTGCATTTTAAAGCTGCAACAAAAGACCAGAATATTGTTTGAATGGCGAGAAACTGGAGAAAGCTACAAACAACGGGACTTGGGGTTACTTCTGCATGAAACAAAGAAAGTTAGTATACAGATGCAGCAGTCATCAAGAAGGCTAATGGAATGTTGGGACTTATTTCAAGTTTTGAAGTATGAGAGAAATGACATCTTATTGCAACTGTATAAGGTGCTGGTGAGACTGTATTGAGAGTACAGTGAGCAGTTTTGGTCCCCCTATTTAAGGAAAGGTATCATTTTATTGGAGGCAGTTCAGAGAAGGTTCATTAGGATGATACCTGGTAATGGATAGAACATAGAACATAGAACATAGAACATAGAACATTACAGCACAGTACAGGCCCTTCGGCCCTTGATGTTGTGCTGACCTGTCATACCGATCTCAAGCCCATCTAACCTACACTATTCCATGTACGTCCATATGCTTATCCAATGACGACTTAAATGTACCTAAAGTTGGCGAATCTACTACTGTTGCATGCAAAGCGTTCCATTCCCTTACTACTCTCTGAGTAAAGAAACTACCTCTGACATCTGTCCTATATCTTTCACCCCTCAATTTAAAGCTATGCCCCCTCGTGCTCGCCGTCACCATCCTAGGAAAAAGGCTCTCCCTATCCACCCTATCTAACCCTCTGATTATTTTATATGTTTCAATTAAGTCACCTCTCAACCTTCTTCTCTCTGATGAAAACAGCCTCAAGTCCCTCAGCCTTTCCTCGTAAGACCTTCCCTCCATACCAGGCAACATTCTAGTAAATCTCCTCTGCACCCTTTCCAAAGCTTCCACATCCTTCTTATAATGCGGTGACCAGAACTGTACACAATACTCCAAGTGCGGCTGCACCAGAGTTTTGTACAGCTTCACCATAACCTCTTGGTTCCAGAATTCGATCCCTCTATTAATAAAAGCTAAAACACTGTATGCCTTCTTAACAGCCCTGTCAACCTAGGTGGCAACTTTCAAGGATCTGTGTACATGGACACCAATGGTTTGTCTTATGAGCAAAGACCGAACAGGCTGGGCTCTACTCACTGGAGTTTGGAAGAATGGGAGGTGACCTCCTTGAAACATATCAGATTCTTAAAGAGCTTGACTAGGGAAATGCTGAGAGGATCTTTCCCCTCAAGGAAAAATCTAGAACCAGATGACATAGTCTCAGGAAAACAGGAGATCCAATTTAAGACTGAGATGAAGGGGAATTTCTTCTCTCAGAGCATTGTGTGGCTTAGTACTCCTTGCCATGGAGGGCTGCAGAGACGGATCATTGTGTGTTACTTTATGAGTAGGGGAATCAATTGTTATGGGGGAAAAGGCAGGAAAGTAGATGTGAGGAATGCCAGATCAGCTATGATCCTATTGAATGGTGGTGCAGGTTAGAAAGGCCAAATGGACTACACCTGTTCATTATTCTTATGGTCTTATTCTTATGATCTTATCCTCCATCCACGGACATTGACATCTTATATGTACTAACCTCATCACTCTCTTGTGGCATGTCTCCAGTCCACTCACAATACAATTCTGCGATTCAGAGACTGCACTTTGAGTGCATTGGCACCTACCAGTATAAGGCTGCTGGCAGGCCAATTTGTATACAATATCAAGCACCTATGCTATGATCCCAGCTGATACTATTACAGGAGAAGTCAGATTTTGGAGAGAAATCCAATCTGATCAATCTATTTTTGTCTTTTTTTAATTTAATGAGGTGGTTCTTCACTGAAACATAAACACACAATGCTGCAGATTTGTTTTAACAATGAGCAGAAGTTTGTAATGTAGAAGAAATGAAGAAAAGATACAATAAATCAAGCAATTTACATATATCACCAGTTGGAAAATTTTAGAACACCTGGTAACAATATCTGAAGAATACCACATTAAAGTAGTTAGATGCCAGAAAGTCTTCTCTTCTCAACCAAGTCTATCAAGTCTCATTGAAATTTACACAATACTGAGAGGCCTGGATACAGTGGATGCCAAGAAAATGTTTCCACCTGCAGGAGACACTGGGACCCCAGGGCTCAGCCTCACAGTGAAGGGTCAACACTTTCGAACTGAGTTTCTTCAGCTCAAGGGTGGTGAATCTGTGGAACTCATTGCCATAGACGGCTGCGGAGGCCAAGTCATTTTTGAGTATTTAAGACAGCAATGACTAGGTTGTTGATTTGTAAGTGTATCAAAGGCTATGGGGAAAAGGCAGGGGAATGGGGTCAAAAAACACATCAGCCATGATTGAATGGTGGAGCAGACTCAATGGGCAAAATGCCTAATTTTTCTCCTGTATCTTATAGTCTTAAAACTTTGACTTATCCATTTCTTCCCGTCACCAGTCTTGAGATTTTGATAGCCCTATTCATTGCTTATTCATACAGTTGCAACAAGACTCTCTCAGCTTCAAATAACCCATTCAGGATCCTTAGCAAACTCTTCAGTCTAGAACTTCCAAACAACTATCCTTACAGCCAGGTAACCTGCTTCTGAACTATCCTGAACTAATTTATTTTTCTTGGAGAAACTTATTATATCTGACTTCAGTCAGGATTTCTACAAACTGAAACCAAAAGCTATTCAAGCTATGAGCTTTTCCCCAAACAAAAAAAACTGCTGATTCCTTAAAACCAGAAGATTGGTAATGCTTTTCAATGTTTGTTTTCTCTGACTGTATAACACTCAAACTCTAAACAAATTCTTATTATCATTCCAGAAGATTACTTTCTCTCTCATGCTGGTTTAAAAATGTTGTGGCTCTTTCTGTCATGACTGTCAGCTATAATTTGTCAAGAGTGTAGACATACTGCTGTGTGGCACTGTGCGACATTAATGTCACACCTACACCAGGAGCCAGCAGTTTATGTGGAAAACACACTTCAACCAAATGACCACTGAAAAGCTGGGACAAACAGCAGCAGACAGCAAATTTTCTTCACTTTGCCTGTAGCAAAATAAAAGGCAAATAACATGCAACGTGAGGAATTCAGTACCTGATTAAACAAAAATACTAAGTATAACCTTTGAAATGTTCTTCACCAAGCTGTCCCAGGCAACAAGGACCATGTGCAAAGCCAGTATGCATTCATGCCATACCCAAATGCAAAGGAGTGATTACCTACTGAGTGAATTTTTCCAACTCGTAGGCAGCCCATCTAAATGAGATTTTGCAATTTGATTGGAAATATTTTTTGCTTGCTTCCAACTGAGCTAGGGTTTCCAAATAGACATCATGCAACTCATATTCTGCTTGGGAACCCTGCAGCCCAATGGTATCAATGTGGACTTCACAAGCTTCAAAATCTCCCCTTCCCCCACCACATCCCAAAACCAGCCCAGTTCGTCCCCTCCCGCTACTGCATCATACAACCAGCCCAGCTCGTCCCCTCCCCCCATTTCATCCCAATACCAGCCCAGCCTGTCTCTGCCTCCCTAACCTGTTCTTCCTCTCACTCTTCCCTTCCTCCCACCCCAAGCCGCAACTCTATTTCCTACCTACTAACCTAATCCCACCTCCTTGACCTGTCCGTCTTCCCTGGACTGACCTATCCCCTCCTTCCCTCCCCACCTATACTCTCCTCTCCACCTATCTTCTTTTCTCTCCATTTTCAGTCCACCTCCCCTCTCTCCCTATTTATTTCAGAACCCGCTCCCCATCCCCCTCTCTGATGAAGGGTCTGGCTCAAAACGTCAGCTTTTGTGCTCCTGAGATGCTGCTTGGCCTGCTGTGTTCATCCAGCTTCACACTTTGTTGTCTTGGATTCTCCAGCATCTGCAGTTCCCATTATCTCTATCATACAGTGAGTATTTTAAAAGTATGGCTAGATTCATCGGCATATCTTAGCATTGGACTTCCAAAGCTCAGCATTCCTTAAAATAATTCTAGCTTTCTTTAAAATTCGTTCTCAATGTAGAAAGTCAGGCAATCATTACCAATTCTCATTTGGGGTAGCATGCCTTCTTCTTAAGATGGCAGGTTGATGCAAATAATTATCTTACTCCGTCACTTCAGAGGACAGTTCAAATTCAACCGCACTGATGTGGAGTTGGATTCCATTTAGGTTAGTCTGCAGATTGCTTTCCCTAAAACATATGAATGGGGCTGTATAGTTTTTGTGGCAAACATTATATTCCAAATTTAAAAAGAGGATTAAGATTCCGAATGCATTTTAGGAGGATTTGAACTTCTATATTGTGCAGATGAGGTTATTGATACTTGAATCAGTGATCACACCCTGCAGGCATATTACACTAAGAAGCCGTTTCAGCGATTTTGGTGAGTAGAATTACTTTTTTAATCTAGTTAAATCTTCATGCTTCAAGTCAAGATTAATATTGTATGTTTTTACATCCTATTGTGCCGCATGTTTATGCATTACATCATTTTTAAAATTCCACGAAGTAACTTCAGGCTTTCATAGCTCTGTTCCTGTGTAATTTTGACCTTTGACTGATGGCCTTGACAATGCCAGAAATCACATGACATTAAGTCATCGTCTGACAGGTTTATTTGAAAACACAAGCTTTTGGAGCTTCACCCCTTCTTCAGGCGTTAGTGAGAGAGGTTGTATCAGACACAGAACTTATAAGTAAGAGATCAAAGGTTCACACCATTGATGAGGATAATATTAAGCAAATCTAAGATGCTGTTAAATCTTTAATCAGTTAGAAGATTTTAAGTGATTAATATGTATATGTAAATCCCCAAATTCCTTTCCAGTCACAGTCCTGAGAGAACCAGAAGTATTATCGGTGTAAAGAAGATGTGACATTTTAGGTCAGACAATGCATGTTCGGTGTGAGGCCTTGTTTAGAATCTGTTTGTGTTTTGGTTTGGAGTCAGACTAGTTTTATTTCTAAAGTAGGAATTTATAAAACACCACATTGACTGATAGTCTATAAATTTTTAAACAATATAAAATGTAGCTGCAAATACAAATTTACTCCATAGATTCACGAGTGTGTGTGTGTGTGTGTGTGTGTGTGTCAGTGTGGTGTTAGAAATACAACCACTCTGACGGTGACTGGAAAGGCAGTTGGGGATTTACAAAGACATATTAATCAATTAAAACCATTGAACTGATTAAAAATTTAACAGCATCTTAGGTTTGTTTAGTACATCCTCATCAGTGGTGTGACCCTTTAAGCTTTTACTTATAAATTCTGTGTCTGATACAATCTCTCTCACTAACACCTGAAGGAGGACTGAGACTCCGAAAGCTTGTGTTTTCAAATAAACCTGTTGGACCATAACCTGGTGCTGTGTGATTTCTGATCTTGTCCACCCACATCCAACACCAGCATCTCCACATCATGGCCTTAATAACATTTAGCCTCAAAGTCCTGACATTTGTTATGCTAACATTATAACTGCGATTGACCAGTGCAAGACAAATATTATTTGGCTGGACAAATAAATTACTAAAGTACATTGGCAAAATTAATAACAGAAATATTTAACAATCACCTAGATTTCTGGAGGGCATTTACAGAGACCTGGTTTCAAGCCCTATCTGCTACAAAGGTGTATCATACCACATCAGGACAGATTTATTCAGGATGAAGAAAGCAAAGAGTTGAACTTTGTCCCTTGTGCGCATTGCTATTTTGGTGGTAAGGAAAAGAGCTGAGTTCTGGACAGGGAAATAAGATGGAAACAAATGCTTGTACTATAATTAACAGTTGACTAATCATAATGATATATTGTATTTTAACATTTGGCAGTTAATGTTTCAAATTCAGTTGATCATTTTCTGTTTACATATTCAAGGCTGATTTGTACATCTTAATATCTGTTATGTATGCCCAGTTGTAAACTATGAGTAATCAAAGTTGCTGAAAAGACTGAGAAATTAGTTGTATCCTTGTTATGTATTTGTTATTGGTTTTGTTAAGCTGAAACTGTGAAAATTCAACTTCAAACAGGAGAAGGAAGGTTCCAATCTCGTAATTCTGAGAATGTAGGCATTTAGCAAAGATCAGACAATTGTATTATAATTGCAAAAGTGGACAAATCTTGGATTTTCCTGCAGAGTTCTTTCTTGCTATTTGACATTGGATGGTTCATGGAGTGAACATATTAAAATCCAAAGCTTTCATACCTCTGTGTCCTTTTAGCACCCACTGAGGACATCGTGGGAATCAATGACATGATCATTCCTGCATTAGGGACATAACTAAAGGAGACCAACACACACAATTAAATTCAACAGCTAGAGTTTAGCAGAGTTGTAAGATGTACATTGGGTCTATGAATTGACTCAAAAGGTTGGAATTTATTATTGCTAATTGTTTTCTTGTAATCTGTAGGCAACTCCATAATGTTTAAAACAAGCATCTTAAATTTGACGTGATCAGTAGCGACTCACCGTCCCTTTTCACTTTCTCAGGCTGAAAAGGAAGCAGCTCAATTACAATGAGTAATATTTGCTTTTCCACCGTTCATAAAGGTTTCAGTGTGGTTCTCAAGCCTACCAGTAGCGCCTAGTCCTGTGGTGAAAGGAATGTTTCCCCTTGAGCTAGCACAAACTCATTTTACATAAGATTCCACCTTTGTTCTTAATAACCCTCCCTAAGTCTTTTAAATGAATAAAATTATTGAGTCATAACACCTCCAGGGCACAAGACAGCAGGTACCCCTGCTCGGTCATCAGTCCACCAACACTGTGTTAGTTTTGACTATAAACGATCTGGAGACTATGTTTTAAATCTATCCTGTCCTCTTTGGACAGAAGCCAAATGAAATAATAATACCAAACCAAATCTCTTCGTTGGTGATAGGAAGTCTGCACAAGTGTTTTTACAAGAATAAAAGATACTTGCGTGCGTAATAGCCACAGCGTTTCTCACTGCTGAGGGGTTCTGTTTACCTTTTATTATAAAAATACACTTTGTCATGGTCAATGACTCTCGTAAATTACTATGTAGGTGCCAACCACTTTTCTGGGCTACTAATGAAAAAGAGGCTTCTGCGAGACTTTGATGAACTACGGAGAACACGTGTATCTCTGGGATACGGTCTGCTGTCCACAGATAGCGCAACCCGGTCTGATTTATGAGGTTCAGCCTCACAAGTTCTCTTGCCTAGGACGTTTACTTCTTTCGAGACTCATGTCGACTGAAGTGCTTTCAGCACAGACCTGAGTTCCAGCTGATTTGAAGTTATTTGAGAGGCTCACTTTTGTGTGGTGTTTGACAACGTTTTAAAAATATTTCTATTTAAGTCTTTTACCGAACAGCATTTGTTTCAGTGTTCTTTGCTCGGAGAATGTCACACAGCTGTAATGTTTTATTGATTGCAATAAAATGAAAATAGCACAGTGCAAAACCTAAATAGAGGTTAATGCCATCCTGGAGGCATTTTGTCCAAACCTAAACATGTGTCTATGCTAGAGAAAATTAACCCTTTTTGTACTGAATTAGACTGACATCTGTAGAATACAGACATCTCTTCCATCACTTTGGATATAATTATACTGTCACTTCAACAATAAAGCAAAGTGGTTTTGAGTGGAGATTAGTCGAAAATGGCAATATAAATCTTCATTTTTCTGAAAGAATAAGGTAATATTAAATGTTTTTATGTTCCACTTTTCCAATCCCCTCTCCCTGCTATGCTGTCTCACTTCAGTTTTGCACTGAATACAATCTAATTCCAGCCTTAACGTTCTACAAGTTCACATTCTGCAAAATTACTGCATCACCCTACTTTAAAACAGTGTGGCCTGGCGTTTTTATTTGGTTGTTTTTTTTATTCAATGTAATGCAGTTCAAAGCAACTGACAAATGCAAAATATGAAGAAATATGAATTGGAAATGGAATTTTCCAAAAACTTGTGCCTCGTTTAAGAAGTCATCATGGTGGAAGCTGGGCCCATGCTCAAAATTGAGCACAACCCAAATTAAATTCGTCAAACAATGAGATTTTGCTAATTGACCCTGTCCATGCCTTCAAGGAGACATTACAAATTAAGCATTGTTAAGGCACTTGGATAACAATACAGACTGTTTAAAAGCTTCTAAACATTACAAAGTGTTTATGAAGAAGCTGTCAACAGGGCATGAAGTAAACTAATTTTTTAAGTTAATTTTGATTGTTTGAAGTTTACAGTTGATGAAATTAGATATTCTAAATAAAACATTTTTTGTAATGCATTCACCATCAGATTGTCACTGAAAAGGTATCAGGCTACTGCTTCTAAATAGATCAAGAAACATTTTTTGCAACAACAAAAGAATAATAAATAACCAGAATGAAACAGTGTCTGACTGCTCTGGTCCATGGATTTTTTTTTGCCAATATGCAAATTATTATGAGCAACTCAAGCAAAAACTTCAATTTGGAAAATTGAGTACAGTATGACCAGAGTTTTATGCTTCACTGGGAATGTCAAGGGAGGCAGAGAGTTCGTATAATGGGGGAGTAAGCTCAGGCTATAGAGCACATTGCCTTCCAGTTCCTTCTCAGGAAAGGATTAGGGTTAGAATGGCCTTTTCAAACATAGATTGAGGCCTTAAGTAGCCACTTACTGGTCATCAACTAGCAGCCAGTGGGAGCCAGGGCAAGCAGTTTGCTAAGTTTTGATGAGCATTGCCTGAAACTGTTTTTAATATACTTGAGCTAAAGGACAGATTGTCATCAGTATGGCATGGACTGTGGGAGAGCTCATCCTTTCACCCTTTTCCAACAAACCTGCTTTTTTCTCTACTATCACCAGGGCTTCACTCACTGGCCCTGATGACCTCAGCGCACTTATTTTTATTCTTTCATTTGATGGGGGTTTTACTGGCGAGGCCGATGTTTACCACACCTATTTGCATTCCAGGATTGTAGTGATGATCCTCCTGCTAACGATCTAAAAGTTATAGGCATTGTCCTACTCTTTCATTAGAGAGTCACAGCTTGTGGTTGTTTAACTTGAGGGTCACCATGCCTCAGCCAAGGGAAGTGATTAGGAAGGAACGTCATTCATGGTAACACCAGCCAGTGTAGAAATTGAATCAACACTGATGTGTTACTCTGTATCAGAGACTAGCTATCCAGCCAGCTGAGCTAAACAACCTCTGGAGCTAATACAGTACCAGAAGTAACCTCCTTTCACAGTGGTGTTGCTGGCAGCTCTCGGAGCCAGAAAAATCTGTAGGACCTGGAAATCCCTAGAGCAGACCAAAGACTGCTCGATTGAAATGAAATCCCAGCGAAGGTGTTCCAAGGAATGCACACAGTGGAGTCAGCACTGATTCTCCAGCTGTTTGAGAAGCCCACTGCATTAAATTTTACTCTATCAAATTTTCAGCTGAATTCCCAGGTACCCAACTTGAGCTACCTTATGTTCTTTCTTTAGAATAACATAGAACCTAATGAAATGAAATACAATATTATAAATAGTTACAGAAAGATTTTGTGAATTCCAAGTAATCTTTAACTTATTTAGCAATTTGCATTGCCACCATTGATTGTCATTGATCACTACAAATTAGCTTTCGTATTTTTCTACATTACAAAAGTGTCTCTGCTTTGAAAGTACTTCACTGACTGTGATGAGTTTTGGAGTGTCTTGATAGGCATAAATTGTGTTATATCAATGCAGATCTATTCCTTCTGCTATAAATTTCTCATTCTCTGAAGCAGTCTGTGTCCAAATGAAACAAGATCTGGACAATATCCAGGTTTGTGCTGATAAGGAGAAGGTAACATTTGCACCACACGTGTGTTGGCATTTCCAGCAGTGGAGAATCTAACCATTGCCAATCAAGTGGCATTACATCACCCCAACTATCAACAACTTTTGGATGAGCATTGGCCCAAACTGAACTGAATTAGGCATATAAGTTTTGTAGTTACCACACCAGGTTAGAGGCAAGGAATCCTGTAGTGAGTGACTCACTTCCTGACTGACTACCCAAAATCTGTCCATCACCTACAAGGCACAAATCAGGGGTATGATGGGAAAATTCCAAATGACCTGGATGAGTGCATGCTCTTGAAACACTCACGAAGCTGGATGTCATCCAGGACAAAGTAGCCTATTTGATCCATAAGCATCCACTCCCTCCACTAACAATGTTCTGTGAAAGCAGTGTATACCATCTCTAAGATGCACTGCAGATATTCACCAAGGTTCCTTAGACATCACCTTCCAAGCCCACACCCACTGCAGATAGAAAGTCAAGGACAGAAATTACAGGGACCACCACCAACTACACATTCCACTCCAAGCCACTCACCAACTTGATTTGGAAATATAGCACCCTTCTTTCAGTGCCACTTGGAATTCCCTTGTAATGGAATTAATGGTCTACTTACACTAAATGGACAGGTGTGGTTCAAGAAGGCAACTCACCGTCATTTTCTCAAGAGTAATTATAAAACCCCAACACTTATGCTTCTGATTTTAATCAGGGCTATTCTGCAATACCGTCAGCACCTGCTACCGAGGTCTGTCTCTGATGGGAGTAATGGAGCTGTTGAGTCAGGTGAAAGTTTTTCAATGAGCCCACCTGCAGAACATTATGGTTCCAGGGTGAGTTTCCAATGGAGTAGTCAGCTTTCAGCTAACTTTTCTTTTGCAGGGTTGGGGATGAACTATCTACCATCACTTCTCCCCATTCCCTACAGCCCCACCCCTACCTCCACATATTTCTGCCAAATGACAATACAAGATTTCATATTTTAAGGTTTTACTACAACAACAAACTAAACATTCTATTGTTTAAACATTACCTTCGAGGGAAAATTATATTTTAAGCCACAAGACAGATTACCACTTCACCCACCTTTTAATTTTGATAACCAACAAATCTACTTCACAGAAGTATACATACACAATCCTACAAGTTAGCATTTCAGTCTCCAGTGATCAATCAAAAATGATTCTTCACTTTGATCTTTTCCTTTGCCATTTTTAACTCCAGAACTGTGCAAGAGTTCGTGGACCCTCCTATCTTTAAGGTAAGCTAGACAAATCTTAAAGTTTCATTTTAATTCTTTGTGAATTTGATCTTTCCTATCTGAGCTTGAGCTCCCATGCATACTCCAGTGAAATGGATCATGGAGACTTTTGGACTCTAGCTTCTCTCTCTCTCTCTCTTTCTGTCTCCAGACTCTACAAGCTAACCATGCTGAAAGTTTTCAGGAAGGTCTTGAAAA
The DNA here is from genome assembly GCF_030684315.1 of Stegostoma tigrinum. NCBI lineage: Eukaryota > Metazoa > Chordata > Chondrichthyes > Orectolobiformes > Stegostomatidae > Stegostoma > Stegostoma tigrinum. The sequence goes on along the minus strand of NC_081369.1, from coordinate 44,370,785 downwards.
TAATTTTTCTTTCAAAGCCTATTTCCTTGACAACATGAACCACAGGGGCCTTGTATCCAGTTTAGGGTGCTGATTAGCTATCTTTCATCTTGGAAATAAATAATAAGTGTAAAGCTCAGCTGTTTCACAGTTTTGGAGACTCTGGAATCAAACCATTTTTTATCAGACATTTACATTTTAACAGATTTCTGACATTATGTCCTCGTGTAAACTTCCTCATGCCTTCTTCTCAGGAGAGTAATCTGGAATCCCTTATTCTCTAAAAATCAAACCAACCAGGCCAGCTGTCAGAGTCTTCAGAACTAGTCTCATGCCTAGCTTCATAGTACCCTAAATTGAAATACACTAAAACATAATAACCATATAGACCTCATAATTTTAACAATAGCCAAGGAATTATTTCTGAAGCCAATCATGATAGTTATGCAGATATATATGATTGCAAGCCTGTACACAAACAGCATTGAATTTCTTCTCCTCAGACAGTTTCTTGGGATAAAGAATGGCTTGCTTATTACACATTATTCAATGGGTTCTAAGGTGGTAGCTATGCCCAATGCATGATCCGCAGGCTCTGCCGCATGTAGAGCAGTTGTTGCTTGCAGGATGAATGAGGTTTCTGCGCTCTCTCCAATGCCTTTGCGTGTTTCCAGTGAGGATTCCTTTTAACTGCTCATAACTCTCCCACCTCCGCAAATAACCTTCTCCATTTTGGTCAGTCACAAGCAAAGGATGCCCAAGAGTCAGTGGATATGATTGACCTCTTGAGGGAGTCTTTGAGATCAACTCTAAAGCGTTTCCACTGTCCTCCTGGGAGTCTCCTGCTAGAACCAAGTTTCAAGCAGCGCAGTTGCTTTGGATGTCTGGAGTCAGCTAAAAATCTGACATATTCTGCCCAGAGGAGCTGGAGTGATTGATAAACACTTTGATGCTGGCTGTGTTGTGCTTGGGAGAGCATGCTTGCAAAAGAAGAATATTGCAAAAGCACGACTAGTGGTACTTTTCTAGTGCTTTGAGATGCTTCCTCTGGTTATTCAAATCTAAGCATAGTAAGGCAGCATGGGCTCTTGTATTATTCTTACCTTTGAGCTAAGAGGCCTGAATTCAAGTCCCAGTTATTCCAGATAGTAATATCTCTGAAGAGGTCAATTAGAAAATAGCTTTTTTTAAAAAAAAGCTCAGGCAAGACTATTGCCTGGTAAACCATGATGTTTGCCTTAGATTTCAGGTTAATTGCTATTTTTCTCAGGCAGCCAGAAGTAGATCTGGTGCATTGCAGATGATGATGAATTTAATTGTGTAACTTTGATAAGAGAAATGTCCATAAATACAGAAAATAGTCAATATTTTCCAATTTCTTGCCATTGATCTTAACTGACAGGAGGTATTGATGTGCTGTGGGGGCTGTTTGGAAGACGGCCTCTAATTTTCCAGGCCTTAAACAAACAGCTTATTTTCTCACTTCAGTGAAGGAGGCAACAATGACATGGAGCTTAGTTTCTGATTGACAGCACACAGCCATTATTGACACACAGAAGCTCAATTACCAAGGTTGGAGTAATTTCCATTTTGGATCGAAGGCAATGTGGGTTGAATAGTCTTCTGTCTGTTCAGTAGGCTAGCTCTACATTTAGGGGTAATATGCCCTATCTCAGGGAATGAATTTACCAACTAATAATCTGCAACATAGTGATGTGGATTAGGGATGAGTATTAGCCAGGCACCTGAATATTCCTCAATTCATCTTTGAAAACTGCAATGGGATCTTGTACAACTACCTACAAAGGTGACCAGCCCTTGGTGAAACATCACCTTGAAAGACACATATCTCTAACAGTGCAATTGGACTTTTCTGGAATAAACTGAGATTTTATGTCCAAGCCTCTGGGGAGGGGCTTGAACACAAGACTGTAAAGAGAAAGCATCTACCTTCTTTGAAATTAAACTAGTAGAAGCTGTTAGAAATAATGCGATGGATAGAATCCCTACAGTGTGGAAGCAGGCCATTCAGCCCATTGAGTCCACACCAACCCTCCAAAGAACATCCCAACCTGTCTCTGCATTTCCCATGGCTAACATACCAACTCCTCACATCCCTAGACATTTCAGGCAATTCATCATGGCCAATCCATCCAACCTGCAGTTCTTTGGACTGTAGGAGGAAACCAGAGCATCCAGAGAGAGTGCAAACTCCACACAGACACTCGACTGAAGGTGGAATCAAACCCAGGTCCCTGATGCTGTGAGGCAGCAGTGCTAACCGCTGAACCACCACTAGGCTGACCAAAATTAATTATTGGGCAGACCCTATGGATATCAAGGTCAGCACTCTTGGGTCTTGCATAATCTGGAAATTTGGCTTCATTTGGACAGCCTGGCCCAAGATCTGGCCTTCGTATCACCAGCTTTCAGTGTTTTCCTCGGCTTATATGTCTGCTACTTGGGAATTAGCCTCAGAAATGTACATAAGAAAAAAAGAGTTCAAGGTGTACTGCATCTGAAACATTCTGAGACGTGGACCTGTCCCTTTCAGATAAGCAAAGGAGAGTACCTGATTAAAGGAATCAATATGAAAGGATTTCAATAAAGATGAGGAAGTGATAGTGATGAAGTGGGCACTGGAACACAAACCTGTAAACAAATGGGTGAACACCAGGATAATCAAGTGAAAACAAAAATTGCTGGAGAAACTCAGCAGTCTGGCAACATCTTGGGAAGAAAGCAGAGTTAACATTTCAAGTCTGGTGATTCTTCATCAGAAAATAGAAAGCTTTCGCATAACATAGTAATGTACTAAGGTCTCAAAGCTATCATAGCATGTCTGGTAGGTTGGTCGGTCTGGATGTAGCAAGGCACTTACTTCCCACTTGTAACCAATAACAGAGATAATTCTATAAACAAATTCTAATACTGTTGTTAAGCTTTAGGATTGATGTAAATTATTAGATTGTCTACTAATTTGTTTTGATGCAAGAATTTAAATTTCTGTGGAAATGCAAAAGGTACAAATCTTTGAATAAAACCCATTAACCCCCATCAATTTGTCAAATAGGGATTGACTACATTCTGAGATTCAATTTTCGTCATCACTCATGGCTTATTTGTTTGATCTTAGGAACATAGCAATTTGGAACAGAAGTAGGCAATTCAGCCCTCCAAGCCCACTCTAGATAACAAAGTGTGGAGATGGATGAACATAGCAGGACAAGCAGCATCTCAGGAGCACAAAAGCTGATGTTTCGGGCCTAGACCCTTCATCAGAGAGGGGCATGGGGAGAGGGAACTGGAATAAATAGGGAGAGAGGGGGAGGCGGACCGAAGATGGAGAGAAAACTAGATAGGTAGAGAGGAGAGAATAGGTGAGGAGGTAGGGAGGGGATAGGCCAGTCCAGGGAAGATGGACAGGTCAAGGAGGCAGGATGAGGTGGTAGTTAGGAATGGAGGTGCGGCTTGAGGTGGGAGGAAGGGATGGGTGAGAGGAAGAACCGGTTAGGGAAGCAGAGACAGGCTGGGCTGGTTTTGGGATGCAGTGGAGGAAGGGGAAATTTTGAAGCTTGTGACGTCCACATTGATACCATTGGGCTGCAGGGTTCCCAAGCGGAATATGAGTTGCTGTTCCTGCAACCTCCGGGTGGCATCATTGTGGCACTGCAGGAGGCCCATGATGGACATGTCGTCTGAGGAATGGGAGGGGGAGTTGAAATGGTTCGCGACTGGGAGGTGCAGTTGTTTGTTGCGAACCGAGCGGAGGTGTTCTGCAAAGCGGTCCCCAAGCCTCCGCTTGGTTTCCCCAATGTAGAGGAAGCCACACCGGGTGCAATGGATACAATATACCACATTGGCAGATGTGCAGATGAACATCTGCTTGGTATGGAATGTCATCTTGGGGCCTGGGATAGGGGTGAGGGAGGAGGTGTGGGGGCAAGTGTAGCACTTCCTGCGGTTGCAGGGGAAGGTGCCGGGTGTGGTGGGGTTGGAGGGGATTGTGGAGCGGACAAGGGAGTCGCGGAGAGAGTGGTCTCTCCGGAAGGCAGACAAGGGTGGGGATGGAAAAATGTCTTGTGTGGTGGGGTCGGATTGTAGATGGCGGAAGTGTCCTGCGACTCCAAGCCCGTTCTGCCATTTTACACAATCATGGCTAATCCTAATATGGTCTCAACTCCACTCTCCTACCTGCCCCCAATAGCCCATTATCCTGCTACTCGCCAGAAACATGTTTATTTCTTTCTTGAATCTATTGATTGATTCTGCTTCCACTGCAGACTAGGGCAGTGTGTTCCACAGATTCACAATCTTATAAGAGAAGTATTTCTCCTCATCTTAGTTTTGAACCTACTTCCCCTCACTCTATATGACATATTGTTCAAGATTGTCCCCCAAGGAGGAACATCTGTTCAACATCCATCTTATCAAACCCCTTTCACATTTTATATCAGATTCCTCCTCATTTTTCTGAACACAAGTGAGTACAGGACCAAGCTATCAACCCCTTCTTATACGAAGACCTTTTCATCCCTGGATTCAACCTGGTGAACATCCTTTGAACTGTTTCCAGTGCCACCATATGCTTTTTGGAGTGAGAAGACTAAAATGGGACACAATATTTCACATCTGGTCTCACCAGTTGCCTTATGTAATTGTATCAGCTCTACATTGATAATTTGAGATAACATGGTATAGAGCTGGATGAGCACAGCAGGCCAAGCAGCATCAGAGGAGCAGGAAGGCTGACGTTTCGGGCCTAGACCAGTTCCTACTGTCTCTAAAACATTGATAATTCAGTCCTTTTGCAATAAATGCCAAGATTCCATTTGCCTTTCTTATTATATGCTATACCTGCATACCACCTTCTGCAATTCATGCACAAAAATGCCCGGATCACTCTGCACTGAAGAAATTTGAATTTACTTCCCATTTAAATAATAATTTGCACTTTTATTTTCCTGGCCAAAATAGACAATTTTGCCCTTATCCACAATAAATTCCATTTGCCAGATTCTGGCCTGTTCTCCTAGCCTATCCATATCCATCTGTAAACTCTTTATCTCCTCATCACTGTCAGTTTTTCCACCTGTTTTAGTATAATCCACAAACTTTGCTATATTATGCACTGTCCCTGCTTGCAGATCATTGACACAGATTGTAAATAATTGAGGCCTAAGAACTGAACCCTGCGGTACACCATTACTTAATATTTGCCGTCCAGAGAAAGAGCCATTTATCCCAACTATCTGCTTTCTACCAGTCAGCCAATCCTGTATTCAAGCCAATATTCCACACACAGTATTCTGGGGTCTAACCACCTGGATCAATCCTTTATGCAGCACTTTGTCAAAAGCCTTCTGCAAGTCTAGATATACTACATTCACCAGATCCCCACTATCCACCTTGCTGGTCACATCCTCAAAAAACTCCAGCAAGTTTGTCAAGCATGAATTGCCCTTCATGAAATTGTGTTGACACTGGCAAATTGAGCTTTCTTGTTTCAAGTATTCAAATATCTCCTCCTTTTATGATTGAGTCCAGCATCTCCTGCACTACAGATATCAAACTAACTGGTCTGTAGTTTCCCATTTTTTGCCTAATGCTTTTTTTGAATAAGGGCATCACATTAATATGTTTCCAATCTACTGGTACTCCTCCATAATCCAGGGAATTTTGGAAAATCATGACTAATGCACCCACTATCTCTGCTTCCAACTCCTTCAATACCCCAGGGTACAGGCCATCAAGCACAGGAAATTAACTGCCTTTAATCCCATTAGTTTACTTAATACCTTCTCCCTAGTTATAGTAAATTCAACAAGCTCCTCTGTAGTAATTGCAGTTTTAGGGAAGAAATTATTATTTTCCACTGTGAAGCAGAGAAACAAAACTTGCTTTGACAAAATATTCGTTCAGTGCCTCTGTCATTTCTGAGTTTCCCATTACTTTCATTATTCTTTTACTTTTTATAGTTTGATTGTTTGTCTATTTGTTGTTTATTTAGGTTCTATCTTTATGCACTTAGGACTAGGTATCACAAACTATACTAGGCCTCAAAAAAGAATGCCTGTCTTTGCAAAAGGTTGTTAATCAAGGTGAAAATTTACTACAGGGTTCAAACACCAGGACTTTTATCACAGGCTTTTTTTTTTGCTTCAGTGCTAAATCAACTCCAGATTCACTTCCAAATATAACATACCATATTAACAGAACTCTAGATGGGTGGTGTCAAATGGCAACGACCATGTGCTGGATTGCTGTTTGATCCTACTTAAAGATATTGCCTGCTTGAAGTGAGCTAGCAGGTGAAGCTGTTTTATGCAATTTAACTAATGTTATTTTAGCCAGTCACGTCACAGGATTCTAGCCTAAGGGTGTAACAAACAATATTATTGCTTAGGCAGTGTAATAATTAGTTCATCTATAGTGAGTATGTCTTTGGTGTTGTTGTAAAATGAGCCAAAGGACCCTTGTGAACCTATAAAGCTTCTCAAGTTAAACAGAAACACTAGTGGTCACATTTGTAAATTATCTATAAACTTGTTATGGTGATGGGGTGAGGGGTTCATGTAGGTGACTCCAGGAGATGTTTCATTCTGCAGAGTAGAATTAGAATTCTTGAAATAGGATCCACTATGTGCCATGTTTTATTGAAAAGAATATAATACATTCAAAATTAATTGTGTGCCTGTTTTGTTTAATTAATTTTAAAATCCACACTTTTTTTAAAAGTCATTAAATAAATTCCTTAGCTTTGAAGTCATACTACCCTAAATGAATGTGTTAAAAGAAGATAGGGTTTGTAAAGAAAAATGCTGCTGAAAGTGATATTCCAGTTAACTCTTTCCTCAGAACACAGGACTGAAATTAACTTGTGCAAACACATTTGTGTATTTAAAATATTGCTTTTGTTTACCACTTAACTGATACATGAATTATTGAATTTCACAGGGCTTTCACATTTGGTTCATTGTGTCTGTCCCAACTCTGCAGTAAAAAAAATCCCGTTGCCCTGTACTTGTCTCCCTGCACACAGCACCTTTAAATATTGACCAATACTTACTGAACAGTGATCTCTGCCTAAGCCACTGCCTGTGGCAAAACATTCCACGCTCTAACAATCAATTGTAAAGTAATGTCTCTTCACCTCTCTTTCATATATACTTTGTGATAATTTTAATCAATTCAATTTCACTTTATTGTCCATACAGAAATTCATTTCAGGTATATTGCTCATTCATTAAAATATTACATAGAAATAATCATAAAGGAAGAAAATTACTCCATCACAAAGACCTAACTTTAATTAAAATATATTAAAAACAATTCCAATGCACTGAAGTCATCAGACATCAAGTTCCACCTTGTGTACATATTCTTATCCATGCATCAACACAGCATACTGACTCCCAAAACAAGTAAATGACTTTAATATTTCACACTATCAAAGCTCTTTAAAAATACACTGCATTTTCTCACTGTAACTCAATCAATGCTTCCATCACTCCATCACCCTGATACTTACATGCCCCATCTATGAAGTGCATTTTTTTGCAGCTTTACCTACTTGCACTTTAAGTGAACAATATATCTGTACCCAATTCTAGCCCTGAATTCCTGAAGTTTTTTTTCCCCCCATTTAACTATATGATCCCATTTCTTGTTCCCTCCAAAAATGTGTTATGTCACACTAATTCATATGAAATTTCATCTGCCATTTCCATAATCCACTAACTTGTGTAACAAAATCAAAGAACTGTATGTGCTAGAAGTCAGAAACAAAATCAGAAATTGCTGGAAAAACTCAGCATCTGTAGAGAGAAATCAGAGTTAACATTTCAGGTCCACAGACCCTTCTGCAGAACAGGGTTTTCCAGCAATTTCTGATTTTGCCACAAACTTGTGTCTTCCTTTTTGTTTGCCCAATTCATTCGTATTGTCAGTAAATTGTAAATTGTAAATTCCTAATCCATGTTCAAATCAACTATATGTGCCACTAACAGGTATAACCTGTTCCAAGCTACATTCTAGTATATTTGATCCCTCTTTGTCAATCAACTTTCTATCTATGTTACTGCATTTTATCTAACACTGTACAACTGAAATTTTGAATACTATATTCATTGACTTCTGAAAATTCATTTGTACTAAATTAAATGAATTTTGTTAATTTATTCATTGATTTCCTTCAAAAGGGACTGTTAAATTTGTGTCGATAACTTGCATCTTTTTAACAATTCCATATTAACTGTCATTGATTAACAAATGCATTTCCATTTGCTTGCTACTTTTATCTCAACGCTGCCAATTGAAACTGGTATCCCAGAGTAGTCTGCAGATTCTGAACCAAAATTTCAGACAGTGCAGGGTTTCCCCCGCCCCAGTAAAAGATAGAGCAGGGGTTCACTATCAAAAGCCAAGATTATACTTGTGAAGCTTCATAGAACCCATGTCTGATCCTCCTGGCCTGACAAAATCAACAGCAATGTATCTTTAAAATGCCAATTCCAAAGAGATGACTGCATTTTTAGATGAATTCTAAGTATTGTTTTAGCATGGTACCTTCATTTTGAGTTTATATTGAGAGGTTTCCAGTTTCATGAATTTAAATCTGTTTCTTGTTGTTCCAAATCCTGTTTGTATCATATGCCAGTTTATTATCCTCTTCTAAAGTTATCTGGAGTGATTTCATCTCTAATTCAAAAAGCTAGCTTGCTTTATTCCAGAGTGAAGATTACCAAGATTAATTCACTGTAAGCAATACTTAAAAGTGGCTTTGAATCGCTCCACAGTCCCTTTTTGATGCATGTTAAGCAGTTCTGAGTATCAGAGGATTGTTAGTGTGGTGATGTGGTCACCCCACTGGCAACTGTCCAATGTACCTGCGTGGGCCAATACTTTTCTATCGCTCCGCACATGTGGAAAAATGTACGTCTTTTATTAAATGAAACAAACTGAAGTCATGTGAAGTGACTCCATTTTGCTCTATATGAATGGATCTTTTGTGTCAGCATAGTGCTTCAACTCTGTAATTTCAAGTTGCCACTTCTTTGTAGGTGTAAATTGGATTCTCTCCTTACTTATAACATTTTGGACCTGATTGCTCACCAAGAGCTGTATTAAAGTACCAAAATTAATTAACTATACTGATAAACAAGCCACACAACAGAAAGACATCACAGTAATAACTGCCTGCAAATATAAAAGGTAAGCAAACAGAGAGAAAACATGAGCTTATTTTAACAGCAGAGAATATTTCTGAAAAAATACCCATCAACACAATAGCATTTGTCGAATATTATTAATGAAGGTGAAGGTGGCAAGGGTATTAATAGTCAAATTAAACTGGAAAAGCCTTATCAGTTACATAAAGAATTAGTCTGGACAAAGACCTTTTTGCTTTTCTTTTCACACGTTACCATTATCCCCATAGAAACTGTAAAATGATTCTGCCATTTAAACTCCATCCCACTTCCTGATCTAATTTGAAATGCAGTCAAGTTTGAAAAGCAAACCTGACCATTTTAAAATACCAAATGCAGACAGAATTCTAAAATCATATTTAACTGAGAATAGAGGAAATCAAGTATCAGGTTTCCTCTGCACTCACAGTTCAGACTAGGTGTTTTCTCTATTTTAATTTGTTAAAAGAAACACAGCTGTATAAGAATTATATGTGACTAAGTAAACATGTGCATCACTATTAATGTTGTTTCCCCTGTTCTTTGGAATGGACTAATTGAAAATGATTTAAGTTGAACGTTGTCCCATTATATTAAAAATGTACAAATAAAAGGGAAAAAAACACATAGTTTTTTTTAGGCCTAACATTGAAAACAATTCTTGTACCTAATCAAAATAGAACAAATGAAATTTTGGCAATTTATCTCATTTAGCTTGCTTAGTTCCAAATGTATCCCTCACCTCCAAAAAAATGTCTATTCTACCTTAGGAACAGACTAGGATCCCCATATTTCACCTGAATCAGGATGACTCTCTTTCCAAAGCTTGTAGCTGAATCTTCTTTTAACACGCCAGGTTGCAATTTGATTTAGTTTGCAGTTTCCTTAGTTAATAATAATATCCTCCAGCTCTCATTTCCTGGTTCAACATAAAAGCCATCCACCCCACTGATTCCATCTTCCCCTGTTAGAACAGATTTAGATGCCGTAGCGTCTTTTCACAGTTCACTGATTTAAAACATTGTTCCATCCTTGTGGCTCTTCTTTGATCCCTCTTCCTCGCCTGCCTCTTTTTTGTGAACTTAGTTCCCAAAGCTAGACATGATCCTCAAATGTCTCAATGGTGCCACATAAAATAACAGTGTAGTCCTCCTTTGTTCTGCTGGAGACAGCAATGACCTTGGTATTTATTGCCACAGTTATAAGGATACCTAAATCGTCTTTTTAGTTGCCTTTAATTTGGTAATTCCATTAATTTAGCACTATCTTTTCTAACATTAAATGCCAATTTTACTTATTTGCTAAGGTGCTCAATACCCTTTGCCAATGTGCCCATTAAAATATCCTGTTTTCAAATAAAACATAAAATTATTTGTAATTCTTAGCATTTTCTTAAACATTTTGTTAATGTCTCCCTCAAAAACGTGAATAAAATGAGTCCCGAGGTTGATCCCTGAGAGAACTCTAATGATCTACACTGGGCTGACACAGTGGTTAGCACTTGTGCCTCACAGCACCAGGGACTTGGGTTCAATTCCAGCCTCAGGTGACAGTGTGGAGTTTTCTCCTGCTCCCCGTGTCTGCTTGGGTTTTGTCTGGGTGTTCTGGTTTCCTCCCACAGTCCAAAGATGTGTGGGTTAGGTGAATTGGACATAGACAATGCTGGGTTACAGGGATAGGGTAGGGATCTGGGTCTGGATGGGACGCCCTTTGGAAGGTTATTGTGGACTTGATAGACTGATTGGCCTGTTTTCATACTGTAGGGTTTCAATGATTGAAAATGCAGGCAGAACTATTCATATCTCATTATTAGTCTAAGTTTGATAATTGGATGGGTTATTCATGTTGGCAAATAATAGAGAAGCTAGATCAGTACATGGGGGAGCAAGGAATATTAGGGTCTACTAAGAAAATTAGAGGTTGTTGGTTCTGAGAAGAACAAACACTGTATAGGGTAGTTTATGGATCATAAACTCCAATAACCATGGGAATATCAGAATAAGTGTCAACTATTTGGCCCTCCAATGAAGATCCACCCTTCCATAAAATGAAGGCTGATACAGCTGTGCTCTCAATTCCATTTTATTGTTTGATTTATCCTTCTATGCACAATCCTACCATCTTTACACATTGCCCTTCAATCTTTTGAAGATCAAAAATATATCTAACTCAGCATTGAATAAGTTTAATGATCCAGATTCCTCTGCTTTCTGTGATGAAAAATTCCAGACACTAACAATGCACTGAGAAAAATCTCTTATTCTCAAGTTTCGGATGTAGACTTCTTATTTTTAAACTATTTTCTTTCATTCTAACATCCCCTACAAGGGAAAACATCATCTTAGTACCCATTCTATTCAGTTCTTTCAGAATCTTAAATTAAAGCAAAGTACTCTGGATGCTGGAGACCTGAAATACAAACAGAAAGTGCTTGAGAAACTCAGCAGGTTTTGGAGCTTCGTGGAGGAAGAAACAGTTATATTCATCATATTGGACTTGAAATGTTAACTCTGATGCTCTCTCCACAGATGCTGCCAAGCCAGCTAAGTTTCTTCAGCATTTTCTGTTTACTTCAGGACATTTCAATAAGATTGCCTCTAATTCTTCTAAACTCCAACGCCTATGGGCCCATGTCCTCATAGCATAAGTCCCTTGACACAGGAATGAGTGGAATGAAACTTATCTGAATTGCTTCTGAAGCAATTATTCAAGAATATTGAAACTACTCAAGATGTGTCTCACCAAGATCCTGTACAGCTGCAGTCAAACTTCCATACCTTTTATATTTCATTCCTCTTGCAATTAACATCAATATTCTATTTGTTTTCTTAATTAACAGCTGTACCTGCATACTAACTTTTTGTAATTCATACACTAGGATCGTCTGTAACATCCAGTTCGACAATTTCTCTCCATTTAATTAATATGCTGTGGTTCTACTCTTCCATTAGTGTGGTTAAGTTCAGATTTTCCCACATTATGTTCCTTCTGCCAAATTTCTGCCAAACTCATATATTCCATCTATACTGTTTGCAGACTCCTCCTCTAGAGCCATTTACTTTTCTACCTTCCTGAATGTAATTACCAAATGTATCAACTTTACATTTGGTCCATTCCTCTCAGTCATTGAAATAGATTGTAAATATTTGTGGCCCCTGCCCTGCTTTAGTTTTCTAACTCACCTAAAAAATTATCGTTACTGCCTGATTCCTGTTAGATAATCAGACTTTTATCCATGCAAGGTTACCACCTACACCATGGGCTCTTATTTTGTTTAATAACTTTCAATGTGGCACCTTATCAAGTGCCTCCTGCAAATCCATGTACACAATATCTATAAATTGACCTTTCTTGACTTTGCCTGTTACATAGAGTTGAAGAGTTATTTGCCTTTCATAAAACCATGCTGGCTCTGCCTGATGCTGTTAAGACTTCCCAATTATCTGGCTTTAACCTTCTTTCAAAATGAATTCCAGCAGCTTTCCTGACAGATTTCACATTAACTAGCCTATAGTCTCCTGTTTCTTGTCTCCCTCTTTTCTTGCATGAAGGTTTTACATTTGCTCTTTTTGAGTCTGCTGGAAAACTTCAAGAATCTAAGGGATTTTGGAAGATTATGACCTATGCCTTTACTATCTCTGAAGTTACTACTTTTAAGATCCAAATACACAGGCCATCAGGTTCTGAGGACTTGTCAGCCTTTAGGTTTAATAATTGTTTTAAGTTCCTCTGCCATTTTCATCTCTTGCTGATCAAGTCTCTTCAGAAAGTTTCTATGTCTCCTACAGTGAAACAGGGACAAAAGATTACTTCATTCCAGTGTCATTTTTATTTTCATCATCATTTCCACAGAATGCACACTTGTGTAGATGAATACTAACTTTGGATAGATTTCCAATCATTAAATGCTTGGCTGAACGTGTGATGAGGGGACATTTAATCAAGGCATTCAAGAGGGCATTAGATGATAATTTAAATAGAAACGACATGCTGGGTTGTGGGGAAAGAGTGGGAGAATGGCAGAAAGCCATGACATTCATTTGCTTCACATGATCCCTTTCGACTGCCCTGCCCGACCTGGAGTCAACAGAGACGGATCACGGTCAGAGCATGAGTGGGAGCTGAGTGCATGGGCCGGGTCTTGCAGCAGACCATGCAGACCAATTGCAGGCCAAGTCCCACAGCGGCAGTGGAGTGAGCAGGCCTATTCTCGGGATTAGTCAGGCGGTGGAGTGAGCAGGCATATTTGTGGGCTGAGTCTGGCGGTGGAGTGAGCAGGCCTATTTGTGGGCTGAGTCCAGTGCTGGAGTGAGCAGGCCTATTTGTGGGCTGAGTCCAGTGCTGGAGTAAGCAGGCCTATTTGTGGGCTGAGTCTGGCAGTGGAGTGAGCAGACCTATTTGTGGGCTGAGTCCGGCGGTGGAGTGAGCAGGCCTATTTGTGGGCTGAGTCCAGTGCTGGAATAAGCAGGCCTATTTGTGGGCTGAGTCCGGCGGTGGAGTGAGCAGACCTATTTGTGGGCTGAGTCCGGCGGTGGAGTGAGCAGGCCTATTTGTGGGCTGAGTCCAGCAGTGGAGTAAGCAGGCCTATTTGTGGGCTTAGTCCGGCGGTGGAGTGAGCAGGCCCATTTGTGGGCTGAGTCCAGCAATGGAGTGAGCAGGCCTATTTGTGGGCTTAGTCCAGCAATGGAGTGAGCAGAACTATTTGTGAACTGAGTCCAGCGGTGGAGTAAGCAGACCTATTGTGGGCTGAGTCCAGTGCTGGAGTGAACATGCTTATTTGTGGGCTGAGTCCAGTGCTGGAGTGAGCAGGCCTATTTGTGGGCTGAGACCGGCGGTGGAGTGAGCAGACCCATTTGTGGGGTGAGTCCAGCGGTGGAGTAAGCAGGCCTATTTGTGGGCTGAGTTGGTGGTGGAGTAAGCAGGCCTATTTGTGGGCTGAGTCCGGCGGTGGAGTGAGCAGGCCTATTTGTGGGCTGAGTTGGTGGTGGAGTAAGCAGGCCTATTTGTGGGCTGAGTCTGGCGGTGGAGTAAGCAGGCCTATTTGTGGGCTGAGTCTGGTGGTGGAGTGAGCAGGCCTATTTGTGGGCTGAGTCCAGTGGTGGAGTAAGCAGGCCTATTTGTGGGCTGATTCCAGTGCTGGAGTGAGCAGGCTTATTTGTGGGCTGAGTCCAGTGCTGGAGTGAGCAGGCCTATTTGTGGGCTGAGACCGGCGTTGGAGTGAGCAGACCTATTTGTGGGGTGAGTCTGGTGGTGGAGTGAGCAGGCCTATTTGTGGGCTGAGTCCAGTGGTGGAGTAAGCAGGCCTATTTGTGGGCTGATTCCAGTGCTGGAGTGAGCAGGCTTATTTGTGGGCTGAGTCCAGTGCTGGAGTGAGCAGGCCTATTTGTGGGCTGAGACCGGCGTTGGAGTGAGCAGACCTATTTGTGGGGTGAGTCCGGCGGTGGAGTGAGCAGGCCTATTTGTGGGCTGAGTCCAGTGGTGGAATAAGCAGGCCTATTCACGGGCTGAGCCCAGTGGCAGCAGTGGAGCAAGCACGGGCTGATTTGTGAGCTGAGTCCAGTGGCAGCAGCGGTCTGAGCTAGCCAATTCCCACAGTGGCAAGGGAGCGAGAGGACCAAGTGGCAGAGCAGAGGCAGAGCAGGTCAGAGATGGAGCAGTGGTCAAGTGAGTCTGGACAGAGGCCAACATGTGAAGGCCAAGTTGCCTCGTGTTCTGGGGCTGGACTCATGTTGGAGAGGGACTGGAACTTAAGTACTTATGGTCACTTTTATTATCATTCTGGGCTTATAAACTCTGGCCCATGCTAAAAATATTTTAACTCTGCAACAACACTTAATGTATCTGTATCTAGGTAGTCTGCACCTGAGATGGCGCTGAAAGGTGACATTACAAACTTTTCACTGCACTCATTTGAGTGTGCATGACAATAAAGGCTGTTCTGATTCTGATTCTAAGCAGAACATCTTTTCTTAGGCCTATCTCTGTTATTGGTACTTGCTCAGACCATGAAAACTGAATCTTTTCTCTCCAAATGCAAGTTCCTTCCTAGCTTTGACCAGATGTCCCAAACTCTGATACCAGGCAACCACAACATTCTGGACTGTCATTCTATACTACAGGCATCTATGTTCATCCCTCTGGCTATACCGTCACCTATAGCCATAACATTCCAATTCACTTAATTCCCTTATCACTCATGTAATGGTTAGTTTGCTCATCCACCTTGCCTTCCCTACACTCATCCGCCCATGCTCTCTGAACTGTGAATCTGTTGAACAATTGTAGGGACTGAGATTCCTTCACTTCTACCCCTTGGTGACATTACCTGCCTCACTCACGGTCTCTCAGCTCTGTCCCTTCCCATTAGCCAAATCACACCAGACTACCCTAAGGAGTATGACTACTTTTTGAAACAAATTATCCAGGTAACTTGCTCATTACCAAATGTATTTCAGTACTCATAGCTCAGCTTCTAGCTCACTGACTCTGAACTATACATTCACTTCAACACATCACCTGCCCTGCCATCATTTATTTGTCGTAATTTAATGTATTATGCATTACACCTTCTACTTATACATTTATGACTGTTAGGTAACCTTACTGCTAGTCAGAAAATCTTGCAATAGAAGAATGAAAAAAAAATTGTGTACAGTACCACCAATGCAGGAGGTAGGTATATCTGATGCAGCTAATACATTCCATGCATCTTTTAAATTGGCATCTTTGCCCCTCTCACTTTTGCACCACTTTTCATCAGTGATACCTTTCCACAGCTGAGTGTCATTTTCCCACTGAGAATTCATCTGGTAATAGAAGGTTTATCCCTATTGGAAACTGAACTCTGCATATTTTTTCTCTTGCTTGGGTTGATTATTATACTTTGTACTTATGTCCAGTCATAAGTCAGTTTTCATCAAAGGATTATCTCGGTGATTGATTATCCATTCACCCCATTTCAGTCTCATGGTGTTTGCAAGACTTGATGGTTTGTCAAGCCTGCCCTATGGTCATGACGCTGTAGACATCATGATTAGTCACTCCCCTACACTGAGCAACATTGTAATTTCCTAGCACAGGTATAAAACCAGAAAAAAAAAACACTTGTGATGCATGGTGCATTTGTCCGCAGTATTCAAGAGTACATTAGTTTAGATCCTGGCAAATAGGCTTTCTTTCAATTTGTGCAGCCAATTTTAGCCATGAATTTTCCTGATTTCTCTGACCAGACATTTCACACTTCAAAAGAATACAATGAAAATGCTTAACTCTACAATTAGGCAACCACTGGAATAAGTTAAGTGTTCAATGCCAAAGACCCTGAATAGTTCTTACACCGAGCAATAGATTTGTTATTATCAAATATTATTACAAGGAGACAATGGCCTAGTGGTATTATCGCTGGACTGTTAATCCAGAGTCCCAGACGATGTTCTGGGGGCCCGGCCTCGAATCCCATCATGGCAGATGGTGGAATTTGATTCAATAGAAAATCTGGAATTAAGAAACTAATGATGACTAATGTCCTTTAGGGAAGGAGACTGCCTTCCTTACCTTATCTGGCTTACATGTGACTCCAGACCCACAGCAATGCAGTTGACTCTTAACTGAGCTCAGGGCAATTACAGATTGGCTATAAATGCTGCCTGGCCAGTGACATCCTCATTCGGTGAGCGAAAAGGAAATTATAAAAACTGAAAGAACTGCGGATGCTGTAAATCAGGAACAAAAACAAAATTGCTGGAAAAACTCAGCAGATCTGGCAGCATCCATGAAGCAAAGAACAGAGTTAAAGTTTCAGGTCCAGGGAAGCTTCCTCAAATTATACTGGATCAGGCATCACATGTGTACTCCAAGTATCAAGATATTCTATAGACAAGGTGCTTTGTTAACTATTAAATTATGTTGTATTGTCCATCCTTTTCATTCACATAGATTAAAATTTTAAACATTATTTAAATTCCCAACACCATCATTCATTCAAAATTAAGGATCTTTGTTTCAGTTTGTCAATTTATTAGAATTATCTTTCTGTCATTACTTTATTGACAATCCAGAAAAAATGTTCAGTTTCTTACACATTCGGCCTAGTATTGATTTTTCTCCATTTCAGAAAGTAGTTCAGAATACCATATGCTCTTCATCAGCTAAAATTGCTGCTTTCTCACTTTCCTTTTGTGACAAAATATAAGAACCTTTATTAGTCAAGGAATTTCAGGTTATCCCAACATCAAGCGTTTTCTGGTAATCAGATTTATTAGCTGACAATGTTCAATATTGACATACAGGAGAAACCATCAAGATGCTTATACTGTGCTAAGTGTAATACTTGAAGTAAAAGAAAACCCATTTAAGATGGCCTGTTCAAGCAATTTCATTGACCACTATTCAGAAGAAGTACCCAATGCTGAAAGCCAATCTCTGTCCATGTTGCTTGGTGGATCTATGCACAGAATCTGAAAATTTCCTTCAGTCTTAGTTATCTCATTTCCCAAATTCCATGTTTCCTGGTTAGAAGGTACAAAGCCCCATAATGGCTCTTTTGCTTGGAGCAGTCAATTTATGTTGGTGATGCCCTGCTCAGACATTTACCTGAACATTCAGATTTCTGCTGATTCTGAAGAGAGCTCAAGCTCTGTTCCAGTACTTTGCTGTCTGGAAAATGCTATTGCAACACATTTTAACTCCAAGAAACTGTGCTACCGAACAATAAGCTATGTGTTCATGTTCATAATTTTCCATATGATCGGATGTTGATTCTTTCTTCTTCCAGTTGATCTAAAGATGCCTTTCCTGTGGCAAAGAAGAGACACAAAGTTGAAAGTAAAAATGTTCAGCAAAAGATACGGTATCTCTCACAAGGCCAATTTTGCACTTTTCTATTTATCAATCGGCCTTAATCTAACTACACCTTAATATTTGGACAGAAGTAATCCTTGATTAGATAATTTTAAAACATTTCATGACCAAATGAAATGTTTTTATTTATAAACTCTGTCACCCAGGTCCTTTTGATAATTTCAGTGCTTTGCAATTGTTGGCTATTTGATTTTTCTGAATTTTCCTGGTCAAATAAAATTGATTCAGCCTCAATTGTCTTGAGCTCACCTGTGCATTCCTCCTGTAACATTTTCCAGTACCTGATAAGGTGTAATGATGTCAAAACACTGATATTTGTGGTTATCATTATTTGCACCTCATTGGTAAAAGATTTGAATAAGGAAGTCATTTCAAAACTACAAATGCTGGAGGCCACACTGCAGACACTGGAATCTGTACTGAAAACAACATTTCATTTGTTGTTTTCAGTGCGGATTCTAGAATCTGCAGTAATTTGCACCTACAAAGAAGTCATTTTAAGTTGACTTGTATAATTGCGTGTCTTACCACATAAGAGAAAGAATTTAAAATGTATTTTGAAGATAAGTTATAATACCACTTACATAGTCACATTCATTGCAATAGAGATTACAAAAGACTTTTCTTTTCTCCTTAACTGCCCAACATTTATCTTTTTTCAACCCAATTGTAAGTCTGAGCTAGACTTCAGAGTTGGGCCACAGAAAAAGCTAAGGAAAACCTGCTTTAGTTTCTCTTTCTTTAAATCACATGGCAGACTTCCAAATAAAGGCCATCCCATTTAGCACCAGCAGAAACAGGCCAAACATGTTTACCTGAGGTATTTCTATCACAGAAGCTCAAGAATTTGTGAAAAGAAATTGTTCTAGATGCAGTTTCTGGTGCTTTCAAGAAACCCTGAGAAAAGGAGTGTGAGTTAACTTAAATCTGGTGTCTCTTTCCTTGTTTTCAGTTTGAAATGTAAAATAGTGAAAAAGTTGTTTGAAGGCCCTTTTAGAGCACAGCAGCATTCATGGCAGAACACCAATATATCTAATTGTGCAACGAATGACAATGAGCCATCACTCACTGATGATACAATCACAGAAGCTTGTGGACTTAAAATTCAATATGCAGTTGAAAAGTCAGTTTTCAAAGTTTAGTTTTCCCTTAACCCTGCTAAAGAAGGGTAACTTTCCAACTGAGGTCCCAAACCATTTGTGAAGATTCCAGTTGTCGGCAGCTGTACTGAAGAGTGAGAAGGAAACCTGCCAGAAACCAATATTATCCCTCTTCAAAAAATGCAAATTCATCTCCCATGTCAATGTCAATGCCTATTATTTTATCCAGAGGCTGGCATGCAGAATTGATACCGTTGGTTCCACACTCAGACACTATCTAATCGCAGACACCTCTTCACCTCCTTCCATCAGTGATAGCTGCTGGCTGGAGATCCACCTCTTCCCTTGGTTTCAGATGAGAAAGGAAATGTTTCTGTGTCAATGAGACACTAGGTGGGGGACAGGGTCCTTACTGCTAGAGCCTGTCTCTGACCTTAGCCACCAGCTATCAGTTTCATTCCCCTAATTCAACATGAGATTTCAATGTTTGCCAGAACATTTACCCAGTCAGGCTGAGCTTTTAGAAATGATTTGAAAATTTTCAAAAAGGGCTGACTCTCTCCTACTTCAATGTTCCATCCATCTATCAGCAAGCAGATTGTAGTTTGTTATATTTAGAAATGCAGATTTATGATGCAGTTTCTATGATTTTGATTTGCATGTTTTCTTTTAAGAATATAAAGGATGGAGCTTACGTATTTACAGTCCCAATGTTGTTTCACCTGCCAACAGTGTACATCACAACTTCAGGGCCAGAGGTTATCACACACCAGATGATTTACTAACTATTAACTAAGTGGCATAAACTTCCATGGGCCTTTCTAACCCTTGTTTCCAAATTCCTGATATGCATTCCTGCGGTACAAATGTTTTACACCACGAATACAAATCTGTCCTGTGCTGTTTTGGATGTATGATGGGCCATACTGTTATTTTAGCCCCTGTGTGTCGGTGTGCTACAGCCACTCAGATTTCATGGCCTTTCACGCTGGTGGTTACCAGTTACCAGATTTCATTCAACTGAAAACAAATGGCTCAGACGCCAAACATCGCACACAATTAACTTACAGACTTTCAACATTTATTAGAAGTAATTGTGACGAGGAAGAGAAAAGCTTCACTGCTGCATGAATGATCAGATTTTTCCAATGGGAAATATTTATGGACCGGGATGCCAACTGGGAATTTATTCTAGGACCCCTATGACTTTAAATGCCAAATGTAAATTTTGTCAGTAAAGTCCCAGTAAAAGCTACCAAAGAGGTGAAGATTGTGGTATGTTTTTCTTCTCTCTCTCTCAGTGGCCGGGAGGCACATCGTTATGGGATGCGAGTTCAGTAATCTTCCCACTAAATGACAGAGAGGAGCTAATCCACTATTGCAGTGTGGAGTGGATCGGACTGCCTGTTTAAAAGAATAATCCGGAACTCTCATGTTTTAATTTCTGACCTGGGTAGCATCTATGGGCTTTCGAGAGGGCTGGGGGTTAATGGTGGTAGTGAACGCCGCCCTGCTCTGGTGCTACAGCTCCTCATATAGAAAACACGAATTTAGGATGCAAACCAATTGATCTTAGACTACGATGGGCAGCAATTCTCTTTTAACGCCAATAAAAGAAGGCAATTTACTCCATGACCCAGAAAGTGGAGACCTCGGATGAAAATCAAGGTTTTATTGTAGAAGCCGGTGCTTATGAAAGGACTATGTCTTCAAGATGTGCTTACTTCCTGCTCGAACAGATGCTTAGCACTGCATACTGATTTCATATTAAAGATCTAAAAAACAAATGTTCTTTTGCCATTTACAAGCTTTCTCCTAAATGGTATTTACCAAATTCAGTATTAGTTTCTTTTTAACCAGAAGAAAGCTCGACATGCTTGAACAGTTGCCAGAGACTGAGCTGTGAAACGGGCAGGAAATTTCCCAGCTTCCAGGTTCTTAGGGATTTATTGCATCAAAATAACCCGCGAATCTATCGGTAATCGGGTCAGGTCACTGAGAGCTATAAATTCCATTTTCCTATGGGGTCCTTTAACATCTTTACACCAGACCATTATTGTGAATACTTTGTATTCTTCAGTGATACCATTTTATAGATTAAAATTCATTGACAGTAAGATTATTCTATCAGAAAAACACTTGATTGGTCTTACCCTTGTCCTTTCCTAAAATTTTTTGAAGGTTTGTGTAATTTGACCAGCAGGAAAAATCATTTGAACAATAGTGGAATAATTCAACACACAAGACCTTTCTTTTAAGGTTTGCAAACACCAAATGAGCTCGGTTGTACAATTTATATTCAAAGGGAAATATTTGCAACACATTTAACAATTGTAAATGACTATTATCACATAAAATATTTCAATTATACTGGAATGAGGCAATGCTTGTGCTTCTACTACATTTGCAAGGTTACGTGTGAAGTGTGTCATTCTAATCTCAGTAAAAGTCTAATGAATCCTCATTTGTACATAACGATTCGACAGATGCCTCTGCGCAGTCAGCCGTCCCTCACTTCAGCAGCATCCAGTAAAACAAAGGCTGATGGCAGGCGAGTGTCTGTTGAATGCTTTCGGTGACACAACCCCGTTAGTATGCTAATTCAGTCTCTGCATTATAAATTCAGATCAGCTACTCTTTCCTGGAGCCTTGTATTCTAGCAGTGGCTGCTATGTTTAATTGCTAATTTCTTGCTTGCATTATACACGCACGCGTGCACACACACACACACACACACACTGTCTCTACCTCCCCTTGACAAGACAGTTCTCCATGCTTGACCCACACTTTGTAAAGGTGAGTAGCACTCCTGTTACAACGATTGGCGGATGTCTTGCCCTGATGCCAGCCTTTATTATGTAATTTCCTGTTATCAAAATGCTGTTTCTCTGACTTTGATGTATGTAGCAGATTTGTTTCTACCAGAAATTGTGAAAAGTTACTCCACAATGGATAAAACATGAGAGGGTTGGCCCCTTTTTAATGCAAACTTTGATAGACTGGGAGAATGTAAACCTTTTGATAACAAAATAGGAACTGGGGCATGAGAAATTCCCTTTGAGAAGACAGAATGCCTGTGTTTATACAGTAGAATACCACTTCAATATGGGCATGCTCACTTGGCAACCCTCTCCTCCCTCACAGTGTCGTCAGCAATAGTGACTTATTGGTTTTCTTCTGCAGCCCCAGAATACACACGCACAGAAATTCCTGTCAAGACTCAGGGACAATCATAGCTCTGAAACAAGTGGCTGGATCAATGGTGTACCATTATTCAACACTATAATTCATTTCACTGGGGTTGGCACTGGGCCAAGCTGTGCTTTCTCTTCTCTTCTCTCACTCCCTCTTCCGTCTCTAAAATAAAACATTTGGCATGCTACGGCTTCTTAATGCTTTGTGCCTCCAGCTTCCATTCCTTTTCAAAAGATCTTTTAGCACGTCTCTAACAGGAGCTTACAATCCTTTTAGCATGCAGTTATGTTTACTTACAAGAACGCGACACAACCTTTTTCTCTCCTTCACGTTCAAGCCGCTACACGACTGCAAAATGAGGGGATGCATCACAGGCGTTTGCATAGTCAGAGCATTAAAACAGCAATCATGTATTACCTTACCGTACTCCTTGTCACAGAGCCAAGGAAGCCTCTGTTACGTAGTAGCTACCTCCTGTTCCTTTGAGTCAGTTCTTTTACATGTTGCCGTACCCCTTACGTAGTAGAAATGCGTAGTTCCCATGCCTGCGGAGATGCCCTGCAATCTCTCACACTCATCTGGCTTTCTCTCACGCTCTTTCCCTCTGGCTTTTCTCTCTATTCTCTGTGCCACCAGTCACCAGATGGGATGCGGCTGGCTTGCAGGAGCTGCCTTTGCTTTCTGTGCCAGCTTAACACCAACAATGCATTGTACAATGAATAATCAATAGCCTTATTGATTTGTTGCGAATGTTTGTAAATTCCTGAAAGGAAGAAAAGGAAAGCACTGATACTCGCGGGAACTCAAAGGAGAAAGCTCATTGGTCTGTCGAGTCCATTCGTGCTGGGAAACCAGTGTGTCTCTGCAACAATTGACTATGCAGAAGCTGTGCTTGTGTCAGGGAATGCAAAAAAAATCTCTGATTTGCTGTGTGTTAAACAGCCTGAATTAACTCTCTTTGCAATTGTGGTGCTGCTTATGGCCTACAGTGGAAGCACTTGTCTAGACAGTGTTGATAGTACATCCTCTGTACTATGTGGTCTGGCACTCTCAAACCAGGTTATCACCTTCCTTCAGTTGAGCAATCATGCTTGAATACAAGATCAACTCAACACATAGCACCTAGATTGGGTTTGTGACAGGAGCATTAGTAACCTTTATGATATTAATCGGGAGCTGGATTTGATTTCAGGATTCAATTCTCTGATTCGGTGTGGAAGGAGAGCCATCCATTTTATCAGACAGAGCCAGTGGGATTTTTTTTTGCAGAGCACTGATTAGCTGCCGTGATCCAATTAGCAGCACACTTCTATCAGGGACACAGCTTCACAATATTGTTGTAGTGTCCAGGACCTTGTCATAAATCCTGAAGACAGTGAATCTTTGCACTGGGGAAGATTAATTACAGCCGCAGCCAATATATAAAAATGTTCAAGATTGAGCTTCATACAGAGAGATGAGAATTCCAATCTGTGTTAAATGTTGGCAATTGAAGCAGAATTTATAAAAGGCTGAGACATTGATAATGCATATATTGCATAAGAGCTTATAACTGGAAATGTTAAAATCAGCTAATATTTCTGATTACTGTATGTTTTGGGCAAAATATATAACTTCATAATTTACTATATGGGGTGCAATATTTATGCTTACATTTATAATTAGCTATTGAGATATAAATTAATTTCAGGTCTATTTTTAAATTAAATGTTTAAATCAATGGCAGTGGTCAGTAGTAAGTCTTAGGAACAGTACAATTTTAAAACAGATGATTTAAGAAGTATTCAGTTTCGAATA
Source organism: Stegostoma tigrinum (assembly GCF_030684315.1). Classification (NCBI taxonomy): domain Eukaryota; kingdom Metazoa; phylum Chordata; class Chondrichthyes; order Orectolobiformes; family Stegostomatidae; genus Stegostoma; species Stegostoma tigrinum. Next base: position 44,346,667 of record NC_081369.1, on the reverse strand, counting down.
GTATTCATATTTAAGCAATGATTTTTGACGTGTGTTTTTTTCTCTTTTGCTGCCTGCTGTTGTGGTGATGTATCAGTGGCATCCTGATGCTTGGACCTTATTCTGTTACTATCTCTGAAACAATAATTTGCATTTATGTAGCACCATTAAAGTAATAAAACAAAAGATCATGGACACAAATCAGGAATGTAAAAATTAAAGAGATGAGCAAATATCTTGTTAAAAACTGGGTTATTTTAGAAGGTGAGTGACTGAGAATGGATTTTGAGAAAATATTCCCTTGAGTAAGATTGAACAGCTGAAGTCACTGCCAGAGAATGAGAAGTGATGGAAATGTGGGATGCACAAAAAATCAGAGAATTATTGGGTAGGACTGAGGGATAATATTGGAGGAGATTGTTGAGGTAAGATTGAAAAGAAGATATGAAGTGGTCTGTAAAAAAGAAGAATTTTGAGTGAAGCATTAGGGATGGAACATTTGAAGGGCAATGTGGATACAAGTGAATTTATTGAGGACAGGATTTGAATGGCAGAGTTTCAGAGCAGCTGGAGTTTATGTATGGATGGCATTAGTCTTTATAAGTTATTGTTGAAGCTGTATCAACTTCCAACCAATGCCACATGATCTTTGGGTGGAATCTAAAGGAGACAGTTTCTGGCTCCTGATAGTCTTTGCAATTAAGCTAAACTAGTCAAAATAACTTCCATACATTGATATCATGCAATAAACTACATCTTGTTGACTATGAAATGTGCCTCATCTTATTAAGACTGAATCATGGTTTATCCTCTACCATTGCTAATTACATGGCCCTGAGACCCAGCAGAGGAAAGAGGATGGATGTTAGCACTTTACCTCAACTGGAAACTGCTGGTGGTTGATACAAAATATGCAACATGCTTATCAATAATGCAGGTCATTGCATAAATTCTTCAATCCAGGACCAAAAAAAACATTAAAAATGTGAGTTTTCCATTTCAAGGATGTAATACCCTTATGAAGACCCAGGCATTCAAGCAGCAAAACAAGTAAACAGTCAAGCTGTCAGCAGTTCTTGTGGAAGCAGGAGCAGGGCGAAAGAAGCATTACAGAAGAAAAGTTTCACCTCAGAGCTGCCAAGATGTGGAAGAACATCCAGGGGTTAGGAAGAGAGTTAATATTAATCACTGTGGGAAACTAAAGTCCTTCCAGAAAAAGAATCTATGGGAACAGCTTGGAGCTCAATAAGTAAAGTTAGCCATCTCTACAGGCTGCATTGTTGTAAAAAATACTGTTATGTTCTCAGCTGATCTTATTAACAGAAAACAGATCTGAAATCTGACTTGTTGGATTTTTAAAAATATATTTGATGAGGTCTTTTACTGAAACCCAAACAAATAATGCTGCGTATTTAGCTTTAACATAAAAAAAGGATGTTTATTACACAAAGTGCCGTACTATGCATATATAACATAATTTGAAAGATTTCAACATATGTCGTAAATACGGTCCTACTTATCCCAACACAATCATGTTATAGTACTCAACATCAGAGAGAATTAGCTTCTCCATCACACTATAGATTTAATTAAACTGTTTCTTTCATTTCAAAGATTTGAGAGTTTGGTAACCTCTTATTTGAGTATTCACACAACTGGGCTTAGATTTTCTTAGCTTCAAATAATTCTTTCAGGGCTCTAACTAAGCACTTTTGATCTGAAACTTTCAAACTAAAAACCTCATAATGAAGTAACCTGCTTCCTAATTTCTGAATTGTCACATTCAGAAAGAAATATTCCATAATCTAATTTCAACCAAAGGATCCACAAATTAAGATAAAAAGCTTTCCAAGGTATGGTTTTCTCCACAAAACCAAAAATTCTTTAAATGGAAAGTCAGCTAATGCTTTTTGATATGTACCCTGACTGATCATAAATATCTCCTAATGGAAGCAAATTCCCATTGTCACCCCATGAGTTCCCTCTCTCTCATATTGTTCTATTTAAAAATCATAGCTCCAGAAATACTGGCAAGTTAGTAACTAAATCCCTGCATACACACACTAAAACCCACCTGCCGTTAGTTTAAAATCTGAACTTTAAAATAAATGATCACACCTTAAATCACAGTTCTTACACAATCAAAGAAGCCGAGCTTGGATTGAGGATTGGCTGTCTGACAGAAGGCGGAGAGTTGGGATAAAAGGCTCTTTTTCGGAATGGCAACCAGTGACGAGTGGTGTCCCGCAGGGTTCAGTGTTTGGGCCACAGCTGTTCACCTTATATATTAATGATCTGAACGAAGGGACTGGGGGCACTCTGGCAAAGTTTGCCGATGATACAAAGATAGATGGACAGGCAGGTAGTACTGAGGAGGTGGGGAAGCTGCAGAAAGATTTAGACAGTTTAGGAGAGTGGTCCAGGAAATGGCTGATGAACTTCAATGGGAGTAAATGTGAGGTTTTGCACTTTGGAAAAAAGAATGCAGGCATGGACTATTTTCTAAATGGTGAGAAAATTCGCAAATCAGAAGTGCAAAGGGATCTGGGAGTGTTGATCCAGGATTCTCTAAAGGTTAACTTGCAGGTAGAGTCCGTAATTAAGAAAGCGAATGTAATGTTGTCGTTTATCTCAAGAGGGTTGGAATATAAAAGCAAGCAATGTGCTTCTGAGGCTTTATAAGGCTCTAATTAGACCCCATTTAGAATGCTGTGTCCAATTTTGGGCCCCACACCTCAGGAAGGACATACTAGCCCTGGAGCGTGTCCAGTGGAGATTCACACGGATGATCCCTGGAATGGTAGGTTTAATGTATGATGAACGGTTAAGGATCCTGGGACTGCACTCATTAGAGTTTAGAAGGTTGAGGGGAGATCTAATAGAAACTTACAAGATAATGTATGGTTTAGAAGGGATGGACGCTAGGAAATTGTTTCCATTATGCGGGGAGACTAGGACCCGTGGGTACAGCCGTAAAATTAGAGGGGGTAAATTTAAAACTGAAATGAGACGACATTTCTTCAGCCAGAGAGTGGTGGGCTTGTGGAATTCATTGCCGCAGAGTGCAGTGGAGGTCGGGACATTGGATGCCTTCAAGGCAGAGATCGACAAATTCTTGATCTCAGAAGGAATCAAGGGCTACGGGGAGAGTGCAGGGAATTGGTGTTGAAATGCCCATCAGCCATGATTTAAATGGCGGAGTGGACTTGATGGGTCGAATGGCCTTACTTCCACTCCTATGTCTTATGGTCTTATGGTCTTATGGCCACCATCATGAGTAAGCTTCACTGGACACTGGGAAAAAGAGCGAGGGTCAGTTACGTTCTTTTGTACTGAAGGCAAAGTGTCAGAAAAGCCACAGATTATATTTAAGCCTGGTGATTGAAAAGATTCTGCAGACAGACTTGGAAGAAGATGTAAGAATTTTAATATTGTGATCAGGCCAGAATATTCATAATTTAGATTGTGGTCATCGTGGAAAGACTCATTAATATAACAGTCATAGAAATTTATTCAAAAAGTTATGCAAGGCTTTGTTCTATGCTGCTGAAGATGGGAAAACATTCAGAAGGCAGGAAACCACCATTGTGATTGGAAAAATGGTCAGAAATTTCCCACTAATTTGTACACAGGTAAAATATTGCTATTATACAGAATTAACACTTTATTTTAAGAACATCATGCAACATCACTAAAACAAGAGTTCAATACATTAACACACAAAGAAAGTACTGCAACATTGCCATTATTCAGAGATTAAATGTTTGAAGAAATATTAAGATAAACAATTAACAGTGCAGTGACTAAATCAGGATAATAAGTCTTTGAACCAACAATCATTTTTTGATGAAAAGTTAGATTTTTGAAGTAAACAAAATAAAGTAACATTTTGACGCTACAGAATTTAAAACCACTTTAAAGTCATAAGAATTTGTAATCACATTTGGAAAACATGGCAGAAAAGAAAAGGTGCTAACAAGACTTTATGCTAGAGGTGAGCCAAATTGAATGCAGAATTTTGTTCTTAAGATACAGAATTTCTTCAAAATCAAATATTAAATCTCAAGCTGAGTAAGTAAATGAGTTACTATATTCAGAAGATTCTGCACTTAATGATGTTATGAATTGCCACAGCATAAAAGAAGATATAGTTCGAATAGCTTTTCATCGTCATTTTCAATCTAAGAACAAACCAAATTCTTGAAAGTTCAAGTGTAACCAAAGTTAAGTATCTAGGTCATTCTGTGGTATTGTATAGTGGGTGGAGAAGAGACAACCTTGCATGAAGGCCCAAGGGAAACACACAGGTAGAATTATCTCTGGATGCATCACCAACTAGATAGTGTTATTTCTATTTGATTTTGATAAGTTTATATTCCACTTTTGCGAATTTCCATTTACCATTATTTTCGCTGCAGCACCCAACTAGACACTCTTTAAGTTGAATTCATGTTTTAATGTTCAAAGAGTAGAAAGAAAACAACTGTTGGCAGCACTTGAATCAAACCACAAGCCACCTGTGATCATTAAACAAGTGATCTTTAAAAGTAAGTCAAGCATTGGAGTATGCAGCTCTAAGTGTCCATGAAGATGCTAGAACTGCAGTTAAGGATGGGCGGACAATGTGACAGAGATGGAAATCAGTAATTGGGATTCTGTGTAGGGCACAGGGATCACAGGGATTAGGCTGAAGTTGAATAAGAATGGTGAAGTTGAATAGTGTTTACTGTCTGCTTCAATCTCAAATAGAGCCGAGACAGAAGGTATAGTTGTGAGCAATTGCTGATGATAAAATAAAATGCTTCAGTTTAAGTTCGAGCAATATCCAGCTCACTCACACTCAAAGGAACATCATTAACATGAAGGTAGTTGTGAAATTTGGGATGGTGGCAAACTGATAAAACAAAATGTTATCGATGTGAATACAGAAACTCACTCCATGCCTGGATGTGGTGATCTAGGCATTTTAATCAGTGTTGCTGGCATGACTACAGCAGGAAATATTCTCTGACATACCGCACTATGTTCTAAATTCCTCTACTCTCTGCATTTGATTTCTTCAGAAGGCTTCATGGCAGTCTGATACGTGCCAGATGAAGTGTGTGAAGGCACAGGCCAGTTGTTTTTAAATTGTTCATAAAATCAGGATTTATTGCTCAGCCCTATTTCTCCTGAAGGCTGTTAGGAGGCAGCTTTGTTGCCGAGGGTCAACAGTCACTTGATCAGACCAGGTGAGGATGGCAGATTTCCTTCCCTCAAGAATATTGGTGAGCCAGGTGAGTTCACACTTAACAGCAGTTGTATGGCCAACACTGGGCAAATGTCTTATTCCACATTTATTGTGAAATTCAAATTTTACCACCTGCATTGGTGGGATTTGAACCTGCAACTCCAGAACATAAGCCTGAGGAGCTGAAATGTTAGTAAGGTGACATTACCACCCCCCCCATTTAAAGATGGAAGAAAAAGTAAGCCACCACTTGCCTTTATGAGATGGAGCATACATCAGAGGCTCCAGCTTTCTAAACATTCAGATGGACAGTAACAAGAAGTTCAAATGTTTCAGAATTATTTTTTCAGCTTCTGACCAGTGACTTTAAGATTGTTGGTATTCCCAACAAGAAGAAGCATCTTTCACTTATTAAAACTGATTTTTGCCCAATCTTGAGTGATCATCAGTAGAGATAATGATAAGGGTGGAAGGCCCAATTGCTGGAATTACACCTAACTGGGAAAGAGAATTCCGATTTCTAATTGGGATGGCTTGGGCTGGGAAGAAGGTCAAGAATAATTAAAACAGTGAATATAATAAGTAAAGACATGGGAACAGATGTTTACTTTTGGCACCTCAAGCCAAATAAGATCTTCAGATAAGATCTATAATAAGATCATGGTTGCGACCTTGAACTGACTTCCCTGTCTGCCTCTGTAATCCTTGTCTCCATTGGCTCAGTCTCCACTGTTCCCTGAGATAGTCAATTCTGAAGGATAATGACCTGTTAGAGATGAAATTTCTTCTGAACTCCATTTTAAATGGAAGACCCCTTTCATAGAACATAGAAAAGTACAGCACAGTACAGGCCCTTCCATGATGTTGTGCCGTGGATTAATCCTAATCCAAAAATAAAATAACCTAACCTACATTCCCCTCAATTCACTGCTGTCCATGTGCATGTCCAGCAATCGCTTAAATGTCACTAATGACTCCGCTTCCACGACTACCACTGGCAAAGTATTCCATGCGCTCACAACCCTCTGGGTGAAAAACCTCCCTCTGACATCTCCTCTGTACCTTCCATCTAACACCTTAAAATTATGACCCCTCGTGGCAGTCAATCAATTTCTTTGAAACTTTAGGGAGTGAAATGTTGATATAGATTAGATTAGATTCCCTACAGTGTGGAAGCAGGCCCTTTAGCCCAACAAGTCCACACCTCCCCTTGGAGGATCCCACACAGACACATCCCCTTATAACCCTCACACCCCTGAACACTACGGGCAATTTAGCATGGCCAATCCACCTAGCCTGCACATCTTTGGACTGTGGGAGGAAACCAGAGCACCTGGAGGAAACCCACGCGGACACACGGAGAATGTGCAAACTCTGCACAGATAGTTGTCCGAGGCTGGAATTGAACCCAGGTCCCTGGTGCTGTGAGCCACCGTGCTGCCCTATGTATAATGATGTAATAGTAACATAGATTGACATGAAGGAGCAGAAGATTTAGAGGGAATACTTTTTCACCCTGAGGCTGGTGGGAAGCAGGAACTCACAACCTGTAAGGATGGTGTAAACAGAAACTCTCGTAACATTTAAGAAGTATTACGATGTGTGTTCACAATGCTAAAGCATTCAAGGCAGTGGGCCAAGTGCTGGAAAATAGAATTAGAGCAGTTGGTTGTTCTTAATAATTGTGGACATGAAGGGTCGAAGGGCCATATACTGTGCTGAATAGCTCTAGGATTCTATGACTCTAGGAAGGCAGCGATAACTTTTACCAGAGAGAGAGGTACTACCTCACCCCACAGTATATGTTATGGTGTAAACAAAAAGAGTTTTACAGAAACATACCAGTCAGACCATTGTCACTCTTAGATAGAGGAAATGTAACAATTTTGTATACCAAGCCCCAAGTTACCCAAAGAGACATCCAAATAGGATCCAAAAATAGAACCTCAACCCATAAACTATGCTCCTGGTTTCAGTTCCTCCACAAAGAGAAAAATCTTTTCATCAACTATTCTATCGATCCCCCTCAAAATAGATCACTTTGAAATTCTTTGAAATCCCAAAGAGTATGACCCAACCTCCACAACATTTCCTTATGAGACAAGCTCTTCTTCACAGGAATTAGCCAAGTGAACTTTTCTCTGAACTGCCTCTAGGAAAACTATATGTGTCCTGAAAATAAAGAGACCAAAACTGCACCTAATAAGTACGTCGTCATACTTGGATCTGATTACCAACCAGTATTGTCTTGAAAACCTATTACCAACAATCTTCCATTCTGAGCTATGTCTAAGGACTATCTAATTACCATTCTTAGAAGATAGAAAGAGTTTTAACAAGAGAGTTTTAACAAGAAGAGGCTATTTTCAAATATTGCAACCTTTGTTTCATTGCATGATAGCAATTCTGCAGGTGCAATCAATATTAACTCACCAGGTATAACAGCAACTATTAGGAGCCAGCGATGTTATGTATGTTTCCAACAGGACCTCATGCAAGGCTAATATTTATTCTGCCGAAGAATATGTGACTTCATCAGAATGGGTGTAGCTGATGCAACTTCAGTCCTAACTCTTTCAGAACCATTATCTTTCATAGCAACTCCACTGCGCTAAGTGTCATTCCCACAACTGACATTTATACATTCAAACTATTTTTGCATTTACCATGACGTGATCTCCTCGCAAATCTCTGACTCACAGAGAAGTTGCACAATTCTTCTAATACACATTCCTTCATAATAGAAGATTGGCAACTCTTTAGTTTGATTACAGTTGACCTTAATTCTGATTCACCCCTGCAGAATCTTTTGTCTCTAAGATGGCTTTCATGCTGGTAACATGCTGTTACATTACATAGAGAATCCTTAAACCAAAAGGATGTGGATGCTTTGGCTAGGGTGCAGACGAGGTTCACCAGGAAGTTGCCTGGCATGGAGGGCGCTAGCTATGAAGAAAGGTTGAGTAGATGATGATTATTTTCATTAGAAAGATGGAGATTGAGGGGGGATCTGGTTGAGGCCTACAAAATTATTAGGGGTATAGACACAGTGGATTGCAAGAAGCTTTTTCCCAGAGTGGCAAACTCAGTTACTAGGGGTCATGAATTCAAAGTGAGAGGAGGAAAGTTTATGGGAGATATCTGTGGAAAGTTCTTTATGCAGAGGGTGGTGGGTGCCTGGAATGCGTTGCCAGCGGAGGTGGTAGATGCAGACATGATGGTGTCTTTTAGGATGTATCTGGACAGGTACATGGATGGGCAGGGAGCAAAGGGATACAGACCCCTAGAGAATAGATGACAGGTTTAGACAGAGGATTTCGATTGGCGCTGGCTTGGAGGTCCGAAGGGCCTGTTCCTGTGCTGTAATTTTCTTTGCTCTTTGTTCTCTTTGTTCTTTGTTCCTGAATTTCTTTTGCAGGTGAACTCCTTCCTACTAACGGCAAATGCCCAAATCATCATCTGGAATTGATGCCCATCATGGAAGACAGCTGTGCTGTTAAAACAAATACTTCTTTCCTTATTATATTCTGGATTTTTGGACTAGGCAATTGCTTTTGATTTGAACAAGACTTTTTTTTTCTTTGTTGCTGTACCCTGAATACTCAGGCCAGTTAATTTCTTCTTTTTGACGATGCTCAGGATCTGTGGACATTGTCTTATTTCTATACAAAGTTGTATGCGGCTCATCTCTATTTTGTTCAGGCAAGTCTCTATTGTCAATCTGCTGAAATATCTGAGTTGACGTACATAAACGTTTTATTCCATCTTGACGATTAGGTTGGACAAATTTATTTACCCTCGGTGTGTGCACTTCTGGTGATGAGATATTTTCACATCCTCAGTTTTGTCATTTGAATTGTTGCTTACTCAGTGCCTATCTATCATTAATATTAACAATTCTACTTTGTGAGACAACAAATTGCAGTGTTCTTGAGAGAACATAAGAATAGGAAATATTTCTAGCAGTCATATAAAAGCTGTAACTCTCTTTCTGTTGACAGCATGGAGCAATTCTTTTATGCAAACAAAATTAATTTCATTAGATTACTTCTTCGTTTTGGATTCTGCCATTAATCTGGAAATCTTCCACCGGTTGTCTTTAGTGGTTGGTTGATAACAGCTTGTTTCTTAACCAGTTGCTCTGTTACTACCATCAGGATGCTAAAGATAAAGCAGACCCAAAATTGAGGAGTACCTTGGCTGTGTTGCTGTGTTACTTGCAACATAACATTATTCTTGGGAGTAGTTCTACCTGGACCATAGAGTTTAGCCTTTTTAGGCTGTTGTTTTTGTTTCTGCAGCCATGATATCTGATCAGGCAGATAAGGACACTCATTGCTATATCTGTCCTAAAATTAACAAGATCTACAATGATGTGAATAATCCAACTTTAGTTGTTTGAGCTAGTAATTTTGTTTGAAGTACTAATTGCTTCTAAGAATGTCTTTGTAATCCTTTTGAATATAGGCATATAATCCAAAACAGGAATCTTTTCAAATAGATGTAGCTATTGTGTTAAGCTTTGGAGGTGTGAACATCTCCATATTTACAATTCTGTGTAACCTCCTTCAATACAACTTCTGAAAGTGACCGACAGTATTACAAATGTAACAGTCTTTTGGCATGTCTGGGAGTATGTCTGTGTCTGTGAGGCTTTGTTGTTACTTAGCACCGACACTGACTTGTAATATCTCCTATTTGCCTTACTGTCTGTGTTGGCTCGTTATGTGTCTCTTTAAAGTATCCATACCTCACGAAATGAATGGGTTCTGTTGTTTTCCTGATGTAGGCTTAGTCATCTCCTCTCAGGGTCTGTCTCAGAATCTGATTTCTGCTTTCACTATAATTTGAATAGCTGTCTGCAAAGTAAATCTTCCTCAGTCTATAAAAAATATGACAAAGATTAATCAATAATTCCAACAACAATTCTGTGCCTTACAAATTCAGATTTCAAAGCTGATTAGCCATAGTTTTCCACTAAACTATAGATGGCATTAATTAAAATGTCAATGAACTCGCCTGATAACAGAAATTTTCTGCTGAATCTTGCTCATTCAATAATTTTATTTGGTACCAGATTGAAGACATTATCAAAGCCTTCTAAAACTTTATGAAAACTATCTGTGCCTTCCTTGATATTTTGACACTTTATTATGTTGTCTGCTAAATGATTTACTGAATGCAATAACATGTTGACTTGTTCATATTCAGATTTATTGTTTAATTTTGAAGCAACACCACATCGTTAGAATTATTGTATCCAAGAAGTCCAATTCTGTGTCCTGTTTGACCAATATCTTACATAATTATTTGTAGAAGTATTATTTCTCCATTTTTCTCTCAATGTTATTAATTACTCTTAAAGTTGACTTAACTTGGTAGCATCTCATTGCTGTTTGTAATATATTGTCTCCATACTTCTTTTCTTGTGTTAATCAACACTGTTTGACATCTGTTGCCTTAAACTTTGAACGCTTCGGTAATATAGAAATGTTGTCTTTTCTTTCCTCAACTTTAGTTCAAATAAACTTATTCAGCAATCCAGTATGAAATTCTTCCAGTCAAAGTTTTCAATTTTGTTAATCAGCAAGTTGCTTTATGCTAGTTCTTGCAAGTTTCAAATTGTAATAAATGGCAATACTATATCTCTGTACTGATTGCTGGGAGGTTTCCTGTCTTCTTTTTAAATGAAAATGGTAGTTTCCACTTTCTGCAAGGTTATTCTATCTTCCGCAGCCATGCTGAGGTTGTGCCACTTCTTCCAAAGTAAAATGCATATTTCCCACATTTCAAAGCCTACACACAAACCATTTTTTGCATATTTTTGTAAAATAAATGTCTTTGGTTGTGGCAATAAGAAATCTTCATGAAAAAATTGAAGATTAAATCCTGAGTGTCCAAGTCTTCTAAAAGTCTTAAGATTCTTTTTACATGCTCCTTTTGTTACACTCTTGCAAATCTCTTAAGCTTGCCTTTTCCTCATTGTTAATAAAGTCCATGACCTTCCCAGTACTACAGCCCCAGTACAAATTATTCTTCTGGCCTTTGCTCTATCATGGGGTGACACAATGGCTCAGTGATTAGCACTTATGCCTCAGAGCACCAGGGACTTGGGTTCAGTTCCAGCCACAAATAACTGTCTGTGTGGATGAAAACCAAAAGAATTGCTGATGCTGCAAATCAGGAACAAAAACAAAGTTGCTAGAAAAGCTCAGCAGGTCTAGCAGCATCTGTGAAGGAAAAACAGAGTTAACATTTCGAGCCCGGTGACCTTTCCTCAGAATTGATGGTGCCTGGGAAAATGTCAGTTTATATGTAGAAAATAGGGAGGGGGTGGGGTAGGGAGTAAGCGACAAGCTAGAGTCAAAAGAGAGAGAAGAGCAGTTGGACAAATTGTTGATAACTTGGAATACTGCGTCCAGTTCTGGGCGCCCTATTATAGGAAAGATGTGGATGCTTTGGAGAGGGTTCAGAGGAGGTTTACCAGGATGCTGCCTGGACTGGAGGGCTTATCTTATGAAGAGAGGTTGACTGAGCTCGGTCTCTTTTCATTGGAGAAAAGGAGGAGGAGAGGGGACCTAATTGAGGTATACAAGATAATGAGAGGCATAGATAGAGTCGATAGCCAGAGACTATTTCCCAGGGCAGAAATGGCTAGCACGAGGGGTCATAGTTTTAAGCTGGTTGGTGGAAAGTATAGAGGGGATGTCAGAGGCAGGTTCTTTACGCAGAGAGTTGTGAGAGCATGGAATGCGTTGCCAGCAGCAGTTGTGGAAGCAAGGTCATTGGGGTCATTTAAGAGACTGCTGGACATGCATATGGTCACAGAAATTTGAGGGTGCATCCATGAGGATCAATGGTCGGCACAACATTGTGGGCTGAAGGGCCTGTTCTGTGCTGTACTGTTCTATGTTCTATGTTCTATGTTCTATCAGGCTGGGACAGTGAACTTTTGTTAATGGGGACTGTTAGTGACTAACAATAGGGAGTGTGTAATGGCAGGCTATGTCGTAACAAGGCCTGATGTGTGGGATAGGGGGCTGGGACATGGGAGAATGTAGGCCCTAAAATTATTGAACTCGATATTGAGTCCGGAGGGTGCAGGTCGCCCAAGCGAGAAATGAGGTGTTGTTCTGCCAGGTTACATTGAGCTTTGTTGGAACACTATAGCAAGGCAGAGATGGAGATGTCGACCAGGCAACTGGTGGTGCATTAAAGTGACAGGCAACAGGTAGTTCGGGGTCTACGCTTTGCTTCCCCAATGTGGCGGAGACCACATTGTGAGCAGCAAATGCAGTAGACTAGATTCTGGAAAATGCAGATGAAGTGTTGCTTCACTTGGAAGTTATATTTTGGCCTTTCATTAGTGGGGATTGAGGAGGTAAATGGCAGGCGTTGCACCTTTGCCAGCTACAAGGGGAGGTGGCACAGGGCTGTGGTGGAGTATCGGGGGTGAAGGAAGTGTGGACTAGAGTGTCCTGGAAGGAACTGTCCCTGTGGAAGGTGGACATGGGAGGGGAGGGGAGTATGTGTCTGGTAGTGGCATCTTGCTGGAGGTGGCAAAAATGGCGTTAGATGATCAGACGTCTGATGATGTCTGTATAGAGTTTGTATGTTCTTCCATGTCTGCATAGCTCTACTCAGTACATTGATTTGCTCCCACAATACAAAGGTGTACCATTTATGTGGATTGGACATGCTGAAATTGCATGATTGTGTCCAATATTGTGCAGAGTAGTTGGGTTAGTCATGAGAAATGCAGGGTTACAGGGATAGGTTAGGGGTGTGTGTCTGGGTGGGATACTCTTCAAAGGGTCAGTTTGGACTTGATGGGCTGAATAGCCTGGTTCTACACTATAGATTAAAAGAAAAGACTTGCAGTAATGCTTGGTGGAGCCTACTCAAAATGGTTTTGATGCTTGTTTTGAGAGGTGGGAACTGCATTTTTACTTGTGTTCCTCTCTGCCTTTTCGTTACAAATTTTCCTCCCGTTTTCCAAGTGAGATATCCAACTTTGCTCCTGGAACTTTCCGTCATTCCACACGAAGCCTGTGGCTAGCTTTGACTCACCTCCTCACCCACACAATGGTTTGCCTTTACCTCCTATCAATTCTGCTGCTTGCACCCCTAAGCTGCTCCCATGCAGCTGCTGTCATTTTTCAGTTATACCATCATTGTGTCTTTTTAAGGGTAGTAAAGACCCTTTGTCTACAAAAGAACTTTTCTTCAGGGTGGAACAGGTTCTCTCTTCCCATTCACCAAATTGTGTGAATGTCTAAATGGGAATTTGAATCTACATTGCATCTCATTACATTGTATTGTGATATGAATACCAACAATCGCAATTTGTAATTTACTGCCACCAATTCACTTCTCTGTGCTTAGTCTAGAGGTCTTTCAATTACCAGTGATAGAGAATAGACCACGAGGGGATCCTCACAAGAAGTAGCACTTGTTTTACAAAACAAGTTATACTTTATTGCATAATTACAGTAGGCAGAATTAACGTTATCCAGTTAAGAAGAATTTAACTGAATCGAAGCTGGTCTGTTTCCATTGGGACTTCATGCAAGACTAACTGTTTCTCCACTCAAAATCTGTGTGGTATCATCAGGTCGGGGGGACCCAGTGCAATTTCCACATTAATGCTTGCAGAACCCTTGCCTTCTACAACATACCTCAGTTCTGAAGAAAATTCATACCAGACTTGAAATGATAACTGCTTTCCTTCTCCACAGATGATTTCAAACAGCATTCACTGTGTTTCGAACAAATGTCCCTATTTTAAGAGTCCATTCCCTTTTTACTGAGGGTGAACATTCCATTTGCCTTCATAAATATTTGCTCCCCAAGCATATTAACATTTTGTCATTCATGTATGAAGACAATCTTTACCCAAATGTACTGCAATGTGGGACAAAGTATCTCCATTTAAATCATATATTGCTTTTCTGCTTGTTTTATATGGGTCTGAAAGGTTGTGAAAGGATTAATATTGAGCATTGCAAGAAGCAGCGTCTGAGATGATGATGCCGTATGACTTTTGGGCAGAGAAGCTTAATATGGAGTAAGACCTTAGATTTTGGTTGCCATCAATGTTTCCATAACAATATCGGTCATATCAAAGTAGCCTGTTTCTCACATGCAACAAGCTGAACTTCCTGGCTAGATTTTAAAAAAAGGATTTTCTTTTCTTGGGCTAAAAATGCTGTGTAATTTCATACCCATAAAATAGTTGATGGTAGCAACTTTCATGAGCAGCAGTTCATATGCCATTGAAGCTCAATATCCTTACAGCATAGTAGGTAACGGTGGAAATTGGGTCGGATTTCTTATATTACATGTGACGAGCAACAACCAAGATCTTCAGACTCAGTGTTAAGCTGCCTGGTCACACAGTTCAGTCAGCACAGTGGAAAACTTGAAGGTTTAAGAACCCTACTGAAGAAACACCATGGTAATCCGCAACAAGAAGCAATAATGCAGTGAATAGGAAAATCATTTCTAAGATGGTGAGTGATGAACTGCTGTCAGACAGTTGGGAGCTGCCTGCAGACCAATGCTCAAAGTACATTGAGGCAGAAGGAAAATTGTGCCTAGAGCCTCCATTGTTCTGGGGCAACCAGTGAAAAGTCACCCCCATAAATAGCTTGGAAGGAAATATAAGAAAATTGCTCCTCCAATCACAGCTGGTTCTTGTCTGGAAACACTGGAAGGAAGTACTCAATGACTGAAAGAGAAACGGGCAGTTTGGAAAGTAAGTGATAGTAGTGAGTTAGTCATCAATGAGGTGGCACAGTGGCTCAGTGGTTGGCACTGCTGCCTCACAGCACCAGGGACCCAGGTTTGATTCCAGCTTTGAGTGACTGCGTGGCATTTGGACGTTCTCCCCATGTCTGTGCGTGTTTTCTTTGGGTGCTCTGGTTTCTTCCCACAGTTCAGAGATGTGCAGGTCAGGTGGATTGGCCATGCCAAATTTCCAATAGTGTCCAGGGATGTGTAGCTTTGGTGGATTAGCCATTGGAAATGTGGGGTTACGGGGATAGGATAGAGGGCTGGGACGCACTTTCGTGGTTCAGTGCAGGCCAAATGGCCTCTTTCCACACTGTAGGGATTATATGATTCAGTGGCTGCCTTTTACTAAGATTGGATGAGTGGCTACATTTTGTTGAGGCAAATTCAGGAGACATCTGATGGATCCAGGAGTTTCTGAGTATTATGGGGTGAGAGGAGGCTTGAAGACTATTGTGGGGTGGGAGGAGGCTGGAAGAGGATTTTGGGGTGAGATGGGGGCTGCAAGTGGATTTTGGAGGGAAAAGGAGAGTTTAAGATGAGGGAAAGATCAGCTGACAGGATCAAAGAAAACTATCAATGACTGAACTACTGAATTCCTTGCAACTGAATATGGGGTCTGTATAAGTTCAGATGCCACTATATTTAGAAAAGATGTGGTTGATCCTGGTGCATTGGGCATTATTTTAATGCTTAAATTTAAATCTGAGATTGCACTCTGAAATGCAGCAAACAAGGTCATACACTATCTGATTAAAATATTCTGATTTTTACTTAATTGAGATGGAAACACATTATAACCTCAGACAGTATGTTCAGGACATTGGCTATTTTTATGTAGAGGTTACTTTTAAAAATGTTTTTGTTCCTAGCTGTTGCCTGTTGTCTTGTGCCAATTGAAATTGTGTGGTATCTGGAAATTCAATGCTTTCTTTGTGTGTTGTGCTGTTAAGTTTATTAGTGAATCGATTAATTATTTTACTTCTGTCTTTTTTAATCAAAATATATCATATGTCAAAACAAGTGCAAAAGACATTGTTACAATGTGACTGTAGCACCCAATAAATGACTTAGTGAAAATGAAGAATTAATCCCCAAAAAATCAAAAAGCAGCCCTCAAGAAAATTTCAAGAGGAGCCATGGAAAAGCAAAAAAAAACTTGACTCCTGCTTGAAAAGGAGCAGAAGGTTCATCAAATTTATCTTGCACATGTCTCACTTTCAGAAAATATGTAATAGAAGGACGCAGTTTCAGAAAATCAAGTAGGAATCCACAGAAAATGCGTAACGATGTAAACAGTTGAGAGCAGAAGAAAAATCTAGTTTCACAAAGGGAAATAGGTGACCCAGGCCTTACATTTTGGCAAACTGATAATTATGCCTATATTCATTTCACAAATTTTGAGCCAGAAACCAGGGTGTTTGTATATTATCAGGAAGTGAGCCATGAGAAAAAAATACTGCCCACAGTCAATAACAATGGTCCACTTAAGAATAAAGGTGTCCTCCAAGGAACTCACCAGTATAAGGAAGACCAAATATGTAACCACAATGTACTTCACAACCAAGAACACTCATTCTTGAGATGAAACCCCTGTCTTGACCTTCGTCTTCTTCAAATGGGGGAAAGACTTAAACTATAAAAAGTTGAGTAACAATCAATCAATAGGCCATAGGCAGAAAATCTTATAGGGCTCCTTAGACTCATGATGAAACCTAAACAGAAAACAATGTATTAGTGGGCTAATGTGCTTGTATGGGCTAGTATCCTCTGATGGTCACAGCTTGAGGACAGTCATTAGACGCCCTGCATTGCAGATCCCATCTTGTTCTGAGTACTAGAAAACAAGCCAGCCAGAGAAGTTACTGTTGAGAAGGAAACTGGACAAAGCCCTGTCAGCTAACTGGAGAGTCAAGAGCCTTGAAATATGCTGCTTAATTAAAAGTGTCAGTGTAACTGGTATTGCCTAATGGATGTAATATTCCGCCGCATACTCATGTAGAACTGAGAGACTGATTGCATATCTTTTTAACTGTTACCGTTTTACTCAGTTCATGTGTCTAAACTGTGGGTATCTGTGTCATGTTTTATCTTCTTTTCTCCTGTTTAGTTGCTAAAAAAAACCTTTCCTTTACCTCAAGAAAACCAGGTTAGTTTGGCTTTTTGTTAAGACGTAATTGCATTTGGATTGTGAAAAGATATCCTTGTGGGAAGGGATTCTTTCTAAATAAAGTCTATTGCCACCAACTGAGATGGGGGTTGAGTTAAGAAGGAGAGCCAATTCAGTCTTCTGATTTGGATGCAAAATTGTTTGGGAATACTGCATTGGAATCATCATGAAATAGGAACCCCCACGCAGGGAGCGATTGTAACACTGAGGGTGAATGAAAGAATTCAAACAAATCAACTTACTGAAGCAAAATCTTTAAATGTTTCAATACAAGCTTATAGATGGGATGCGAATAAAAAATCTGCTGACATGTATCGAAGATGTGGTTTAATCAGCTCCATGGAAGTCTCCACTAAGAAGTGACAACCAATAACCAATGATTCACAATAGTGAAAATAAAAAATTACCTGTTTCAGGAAGGAAGATGTCTTCTGTGAGATTCAAGAGGTTAAACATTTCCAGTTTATGGGGACCTAAAGACTTCGGACTGACAGGAAGAGAATCAATCTTCCATTGTGTAAACTACAAGCTTTCCAATTCCAAAGAGAATACATTCCAGAAGAATAGTGAAACTTTCAGGTTGCCTAGATTAATAAAGTAATGGGCTTGGAGGGAAATGCGTTAGATAAATGTAATCCTTAAAACAAATGTACGATGTTAGTAATGGAGAAAAGCTTGAGGGACGATATTGTATTTTTTCTTTAAGATTGTACAATGTTTGGTGCTGAGAAATGCCATAAACAGCACCTACTATGATAGTATCATATCAACTTATTGGCAGAATACCTAAGGATCTAAGGAGTGGTCTTCCTCAAAATTTCTGGAACGATGTCTATCATATCAAAGTAACTTGTAACTAGCTATTAACATGGAATAAATTGTACCTTGTTAATTTAGACAAGGACGTGGGCTTCAATGATCACACTCGACCAAGCTAGGCCAGTATTTTCTTACACTTCAATAGATGCTACCAGAAACCTTCACCATGAGTAGCAGCTCACACAGTTGAGAGCGCTGGCATACAAATACATTATTCTTCTCACCAAAGTGGGCAATCTCACATCATAAACAGAAATCAGAGATCGACTGGTCTGGTAGAATTTGTGGAGAAGGAAAGGGTTCATATTTTGAGTTCAAATATTCTTCTTCAGGACAGCTCCAAAGATTCTTTCAACTTGAGACATTAACTATTTCTCTCTCCACAATGTTGCCAGGCTTGTTGAGTTTCTCCAGCATTTTCTCCTTTTCTTTCAGATTTCCAGCATCTATGGTATTTATTGAACCACACATTAGGCTCCATCTTGCAAATTTCCCCCCACTTACTTAACCTATCTTTGCCTCTGCCTGTAAGTGAATGACATATTGATGGAAAAGCAAAAGTAACCATGCAGTTGGTTATCAGAGCAACCTCTAGGGATATATCAGCTATGTAAGGACAAACCACGGTGGAACTATGACCCCGCTACCCACCATGAAAAAGATCATAGGATAAATAGAGAGATCGATTGCAGGAGAATAGTCAAGTCAATTGTGTCCAATGGAGTAGAGAAGTCCAAGGTAACTAGGTGGAGTAATGAATCATGGTTATATTTTGAAAGTATATAATTGGTTAAAAATACCTAGGTGGTCTCAGTGTTGTGGGATGGATAAAATCTGACCAAAAGGATTTGAAAAATAAAGTTTTGCAGAGACAGAGTGAAGATCATACATTTCAAAAGAAAACTCTTGGAGAGCCAAAGTTTAGACTCAGAATGATAACCGGAGAGGATGAAAAGAGTTGCTTTCTTTATAATATGTCTTTTGACTCCATATTTTGAAATGATGGGAAATAAAGATCATAAGGGCTGTAGACTATTTGTTATAAGGCTGGAGGAAAGAAAACAAAATCACAGCCAAGCAGAGGGAACCATTTCAGGAGATTTCTTCAGTGCTACTTGTAGCAGTACTGAAACTCATTTACAAATCCAGATTTACATCTGTTGGGAAATTGTCACTGGGGAAATTGTCCTCAGGCACAAATGAATAAAGGACCTCAGAAAGATTTGTCCTATTGTCCCCTTTTATGGGAACAAAGTAGGTTCCCAGCCCTCCCACAATTTTCAATTTTTTTTTAAATGTACATCATGACGTTATATGCCTTCCTCCAACTCAAGAAGGTGTTAGTTTAAGAGGTCGGTCTGTTATGAGGGATTTCCGCATGCTATTCTTGAATCAGCTGCCAGGAGGTGTATGAGAGCAGCCTAGGAGGCTAAAATGTCTCCCTGTGGAAAACTGCCTGTTCTGGCATCTTCCCCAGTGACATGGCCAAAATCTATAGCTTGTGTTGTATGAGTCTTCACAGGCACAGGGGATGTAATTTGCCTCTAATATACTGTGGTCTTTGCATATTTGAAGAATGCACCATGCCACTATCTAGTCACAGTGGAAATAGTTGTAACTACTTTCACGCAGACTGATTAATTTTAAAAATTGTTAAGTATTGTTCATTTGATTTCAAAAGTCATGTACTTTGACTTTAATCAAATGTTAACTCTGTCCTTCAAGTATAAAGGTAAATTTTATAAATTTGAGTGTAGATTTCCAATGTGAGATAAATTGCATGGACTTCAAAAAAGTTACTTACATTTAGTTTTAATTTTGCTACTCACAACCTGACCCAATACAACTCTCTCTGTAGTATACTATAAAACATTCTCCAACCAAAGAGTGAGCAATAAAACCAACTGTTAAATCAAAGGCTGAGTTGTTGCTGAATGAACTAAGAGATGGTATGCAAGAGAAGCCTGGTGAAAAGTCCCATTATCCCTTTGTAAGGAAACACCAAACCCAATCAAGTAGCATAAGCTATGATTGGGAACTTGTCATGTTAAAAACCCACATCCTTCCAATGAAGCCTATTCAACTGTGTGTAAAAAAAAATTAAAAAGTTTGAGTGTTGTTGCTGCTTTTAAATTGCGATATCTGAGTTGGTAGCATTGGTTAATGATCTGCAGATCCAATGAGCTGTCTCTGTGTCATCACCAGACTGTGGAAGTTCATTGCCGGGAATCAATTGGCACGGCTGTCTCTGTAATGAGGTACTTTGGATCACTATCTTTTCACTTTTGTGCCATGAACTTGAACTGAATCTGGATGAAATGGAACAAGAGTCTTTTCTTCCAATTCTAGCAATTTGAAAGCGAAATTCTCTTAAGTTGGTTTTGTCCAGTTGTAAGAAAGGATTCATCAACAGCACAACATCGGCTAGACATTAATGCTGAATGGAATCAGAGAAATGCAATGAACATGTGGATTGCCAGACAAGGACATTCAGGGAGCTTCTGAGATTAGCACTAAGGCAGGGCAGATTAAACTTAACACTGATTCAAACCCACTCAGTATCTGATTTGGAATTTTACCAGATGCCAAAATGATAGAACCAAAACCAAAAATTCTGAGAAGAACTAAGCAGTTCAGGCAGCATTTTCAGAGAGAATACAAAGTTAACATTTTGGTTCCAGTAACTCTTCTTCAGAACTGGATTCTTGGGCTTTTTGCCAAAATGACAGACCTGTTTCATTCCTCAGCAAATATTCTCAAAGAAACACAAAACTGATTCGAAATGTTCTGTAATACTGGTACTAAAAATGATAGATAACATGGTGTAGAGCTGGATGAACACAGCAGGCCAAGCAGCATCAGAGGAGCAGGAAAACTGATGTTTCGGGCCTAGACCCTTCTTCTGAAATGGGGGAGGGGAAGGAGGTTCCGAAATAAATAGGGAGAGAGGGGGAGGCAGATAGAAGATGGATAGAGGAGAAGATAGGTGGCGAGGAAACAGAGAGGTCAAAGAGGTGGGGATGGAGCCAGAAAAGGTGAGTGTAGGTGGGGAGTTAGGGAGGAGATAGGTCAGTCCAGGGAGGACAGACAGGTCAAGGGGGTGGGATGATGTTGATAGATTGCGATAGGGTTGGGGCTTGAGGTGGGAGGAGGGGATAGATGGCAGGAAGGACATGTTAGGGAGGCAGGGAGCAGCTGGGCTGGTTTTGGGGTGCAGTAGGGAGAGAGGAGATTTTGAAGCTTGTGAAGTCCACATTGATACCACTGGGCTGCAGGGTTCCCAAGCGGAATATGACTTGCTGTTCCTGCGACCTTTCGGTAGCATCGTTGTGGCACTGCAGGAGGCCCATGATGGACATGTCATCTGAGGAATGGGAGGGGGAGTTGAAACATTTCTTGACTAGGAGGTGCAGATGTTTAGTGCGAACCGAGCGTAGGTGTTCTGCAAAGCGGTCCCCAAGCCTCCGCTTGGTTTCCCTGATGTAAAGGAGGCCACAATGAGAATAGCGGATGCAGTACACCACATTAGCAGATGTGCATTCTCAACCACTGAGGAGTGGAAGTTACAGTTTTTTAAAAATTGAGGACATCTGAGATGTACGAGAGTGGTATGCCTCATCCTAGAAGCACATGCAGCCGTGTCTTCCGCATTTCGCGCAACTTGTCCCTCAGACCCCCTCCCCGCAATAACAACCAAATAGCTAAGGACATTTTCCTCGGGCGAAAGAGTCCAAAACTAGAGGACATAGGTTTAAAGTAAGAGGGGAAAGATTTAAAAAGGATCTAAGGGTTTACTTTTGCACACAAAGAGTAGTGCATGTATAGAATGAGCTGCCAGAAGCAGTGCTGGAGTCAGATACAATTACAAAATTTAAATTTAAAAGGCATCTGAATTGGTATTTAAATGGGAAATATTTAGAGGGATGTCGGCCAAATGCTGGCAAATGGGATTCCGTCAGATTGGAATGTGTGGTCAATGTGGATGAATTGAACAAAGTGTCTCTTTCTATGCTATGTGAATTTATGACTCTATGATTAGCAATCGGGTTAATTCCTAAAGAATATGTTTGTGTGTTCACTGATAGGTTTTGCAAGTATTATTGTATAAATTGCATACATTGTATCCTGCACTCAACTCTGTTACCCTGACACACTTTATAGTATGATCTGCCTGTAAAGATGATACTTTTCACTGTACTTCAGCACACATGACAGTAATAAACCAAATCAAATTAAATCAAATATTACATTTTCATATTGTTTCTTAAATTGCATCTATAAGTTGAGTTCTTGGATGAATAGGTATGAAGGGAAAATATCAATAGAAAATCATCTGCTAATACAAAGTACATTCTTCCATCAAAGACAGTAATGGTAGTAGATTGACCATTTTTAAATACTACTTCAATGTGAACAACAAAGGACAGTTAGTTTAGCCACTCTCTAAGTGATTTATCCCAACTGTTTGTTCATTCCTGTAGAAGTACACTTGCTTGGACTTCAAGATGGTGAAGGAAATATCAGTCTAATCTTGACAAAAGTGATTTTCATCTAATTTATCACATAATTCAATCTATCCATGGAACATCACTTCAATCCGTACGTGGAACGTGTTCAAGTTAAACAAATGGACCTGATTTTCTTGGCAATTTTTGGCAGTTGTAGTTTTTTGTCTCTCTCTACAAATTTGCACATAATTGACTTGCACGAGTTTCATGCCAAATATTGCAAAGCAAATATCTTCAATTATACAAGTTTGTCCACTGAAATCCACTTTGTCTGATGCCATAGTTGCATTCCCATTCAAAAAACAATGAAGATTGCTTCCTGAATTTACACCCAGTTTGAACTTGTGCAAATTATCACTCAACAACAGAATCCAAAACTACTATTTCTACAGTAGTTTTAATACAGTATATAGTATATTCTCCTTACTGACACCAGCCCTGTATTTACTAAATCTTTGAATGTTGCTTTTTAACACTGGAATCGAACACATTGAAAGAGCTAAGCAGCTATATGTTTTTTCTGTAATTTAAAATAGTCAAAGACATGGGCTTTTCCATGAAAATACATTCAAATGTACTTTGCTTTTCCCCTTTAATCAATAAAAATCCATAGTGGCATTTCTTTTAAGCTTGATTCGATTGAAAAATCTTAAATATTGAAAATTAAGGTTATTAACATAATTTTGAGTTCTGATGTTACCATGGTAACTCCAACAACATTGTAAGTAATCTGTCCAATTCATCAATTTAATTTTTAACTTAGCTGCATTCCACTCAAATTTTGATAGTTGTTGGCTGGCTGTACATTGAAGTGTCTCATACAGATGAGAACTTGGAACTTGGTGCAGGAAAGTAATAGGAGTCAAAATTAGCCGAGTAATTTCTCAGTTTGGATGGTTCACTTGATTGTAGGAGGTATTTGATGAAGGGCTTATAATAAGTAAGTTTACAAAGGATTGGATGAAAATTGTTCTTCAATGTGACTGAGTTGAATGCAGCCACACCACTGGAGTCAAAAGCATAGGTAGTGTCTTCTATTCATTAAGTTCCGGGTTGAATTTCCTTCAGTCTTTATGTTGGTTAATCTTTGAGCCAAGCACCTTTCTACTGCCTACACATGGTAACTATACATTAATACATTGATGTTATCAGGACACTTTGGGCACACTCTGAAAATATGTCAAATGCAGAATGTTTGATGCATGTAAACAACTTTGAGGACATCTTTATGAGCCATCGCTTATTTCAGTGATCTTGCTGTGCTCCCACTGATGAATCTTGCATCTTCTAAGCAACTTCTATATCTTGAAATTCTGTCTAACAAGACATGTACCTTAAACATTCTCAGTTCACCACTTTAACTCACCATTACTTTGAGTTTTGTTCCAGGGAAAAAATACACACCAATCTCAAGTTGTTTTTGGACTCCAAATTGCATTACTAAATGTATTTATTGTAATTCTAACAAATAACAAAATATATAGCCCTACACAATGACTGGCTACTTACTCACCAATCTTTGATGATGCACCATATTAATTTAACTTGGTTCTTCAGCAACAACATGTGCAGGACTGTTGCCAACAGTGAGATCCAGATTTATTCCTGTCTCCCTTCACTATATTCCCTCCTATAAATGTGGCATTATATCAGTAGAAGAAGAGACTGGAGTTAGAACATAGAATAGATTACACTATAAAAGAGAACTTGACTACTATAGTTCCAGGTGCAGTAAGAGAATTGTGACTCCTCCAACTTTGGCAAAGTGGAGACAAGCTGGATGATTAGCTCCTCAGAGATGAGGGATATTTTCTCAAAATGTCAGCTTGATACTGCTTTTCACATTCCAAACTGTCTTAACAAAACAGCAAATACTAATTACACATTTGAGAGTTAGAAGCATTATATAAGGTCTTAAGGGAACTGGATAGAGTGGACACAGAAGGATGTATCCCCTTGTGTTTTTCCAGAGTCAAGTTCAAGAGGATATGGCAGACTGAGTCTTTACATTTTTTTCAAAATAAACAAGTGACTCATGGAGTGCAGACGGGAAAATGGAGCTGAGACCATAACCAAATCTGCCATTCAAGGGTAAAGAAGGCTCAAAGGACAAAAAGGCCGACTTTTGCTCTGAAGGCCAATGTTCCTAATTGGGCAGGCATCACGGGTAAGTGGAGAGGGAGGCTTCATTGAGGATGTTTGAGAATAGGCACTTGGGCTATTTTCTGTAAATCTAACCAGATTGTATTCCCGCATTTGCACCCTTTAACCTCTTTTTTTTCTCTCCCTTAATTAATGTCAGACTTGCCTTGCTAGTTCTCAAAAACAGAGAAACATGCTGTTCTAGAAGATAACAAAGTGTGGAACTGGATGAACACAGAGGCCAAGCAGCATCTTAGGAGCACAAAAGCTGATGTTTTGGGCCTAAAACCTTCATCAGAAAAGGGGGAGGGGGAGAGGGTTCTGAAATAAATAGGGAGAGAGGGGTAGGCGGACCGAAGATGGATGTAGGAGAAGGTTGGTGGAAAGGAGAGTATAGGTGGGAAGGTAGGGAGGGGATAGGTCAGTCCTGGGAGGACGGACAGGTCAAGTGGGCGGGATGAGGTTTGGTTCGCAATAAAAAACTGCACCTCCCAGTCGTGAACCATTTTAACTCCCCCTCCCATTCCTCAGATGACATGCCCATCCTGGGTCTCCTGCAGTGCCATAATGATGCCACCCACAGGTTGCAGGAACAGCAACTCATTTTCTGATTAGGAACCCTGCAGCCCAATGGTATCAATGTGGATTTCACCAGCTTCAAAATCGCCCCTCTCCCCACTGCATCCCAAAACCAGCCCAATTCATCCTCGCCTCCCTAACCTGTTCTTCCTCTCACCTATCCCCTCCTGCCACCTCAAGCCGCACCTCCATTCCCTACCTATTAACCTCATCCTGCCCCCTTGACCTGTCCATCCTCCCCAGACTGACCTATCCCCTCACTACCCCAACACCTATACTCTCCTCTCCACCTATCTTCTCCTCCAGCCATCTTCAGTCCGCCTCCCCCTCTCTCCCTATTTATTCCAGAAACCTCTCCCCATCCCCTTCTCTGATGAAGGGTCTGAGCCCAAAACGTCAGCTTTTGTGCTCCTGAGATGCTGCTTGGCCTGCTGTGTTCATCCAGCCTCACACTTTGTTATCTCGGATTCTCCAGCATCTGCAGTCCCCATTATGTCTGTTCTAAAAGATTCCTGGAAACTACCATGTTTATTGAAATTATAGATATCAAAGTATTTTTTTCCATTTAAATCCCTTTTTCATCTTCAGGACGGAAGGTAACCATGAAATACACATCTAATTGTAAGCCAAAAATAGATAGTACAAAGCACAATGAACAATGGATACAAAGAATAAACAGACACAATCTTCAGTCTCACTTTTTGGTACACTTTGCAGTTTCAAGGTTGAAGAATACTCGCATGGATTGGTCAACATTGTGCTTTTTGTTTGGTGCAACTCCCCACAACTGCTCATGACCACTTTAACACCTCGGCTGACCTTGAATTTTATTTGAAAGAAAGTCATTGCCTTGATAATTTTATATCTCGCCATAGTATTGGTAATGGTAATGTAGTGGTTGACTTGTGATACAGAGTAATACTGTAGAGACGTGAGCTCAAATGCCACTGGTGGAAATTTAAGTCAATTACTAAATCCAGAATATGAAGCTTGTCCCAGTAATAGTGACCATGACAGGGGAGGCGATGACCTATTAGTTTTATTGCTAGACTTTTAATCTATAAACTCAGGTAGTATTCTGAGGACCTGGGTTTGCATCATGACATAGCAGATGTTGGAATTTCAATTTTGACCTCCTTTTCTGGGGAAACACACCCTTGCTCTCGATGGAGTGCAGTGAAGGTTTACCAGGCTGATTCCTGGGATGGCAGGTCTGATACATGAGGAGTGATTGGCTATGTTCAGATTGTTATCGTTGGAGTTCAGATGAAGAAGGCGTGGTGGGGATCTCATAGAGACTTATAAAATTCTAATAAGTCTAGACAGGCTTGATGCAGGGAGGATGTTCCCGATGGTGGATGTATCCAGAACCAGGGGTCACAGTATGAGGATTCAGGATAGACCATTTAGGACGGAGATGAGAAGACATTTCTTCACCTAAAGAGTGGTGAGCCTGTGGAATTCATTATGATAGGAAGAAGTTAATACTAAAACATTGAATGCAATCAAGAGGTGACTAAATGTTGCACCTGGGGTGAATAGGAACAAAGGTAATGGGGAGAAAGCAGGTTTAGGCCATTCAGTTGGACAATTAGCCATGATCGCGAAGAATGATGGAGCAGACTCAAAGGGCTGAAGGGCCTCCTCCTGCTCCTATCTTCTATGCTTCTATGTTTTGAATTAAGAGTCTACAGATGACCACAAAACTACTGCCAATCAGGAAAAAAAACATAAAGCTCACCAATGTTTTTCAGGGAGGGATATCTGCCATCTTCACCTTGTCTCGCCTACAAGTGACTCCAGAGCCACTCCTCTGTAGTTGGCTTTCAACTACCTTCTGAAATGGCCAAGCAAGCTACCAAGGAAGGCCATCTGGCATCAACTTAGGCACCAGAAATTACAACAGTGAAAACAGCAAAGTTCTCCTACCTAACATGTAGGGCCTAGTACCAAAATTGGGAGAGTTTTCAATCATTGCCATGCATTTCACACTTATCATTAAGTTAGGGATCAAACCTCGGTACAATGAAGAGTTCAGCAGCACCAAGCATACAAAAAAATGAGGTGACAATCCGGTGAAGCTACCAAACAGAACTATTTATGTGCAAACAGCACAAATAGCAAATGATGGATAGCGCTAAGCAATTTTACAAACAACACATCAGATCTAAGTCCTTGCCATCCTGCCACATCCAGTCATGAATGGTGGTAGATAATTTAACAATTCGCTAGAGGAGGATGATTCACAAATATCCCCATGATCAATATTGGAAAAGCCCAACTTATCAGTGCAAAAGATAAGACTGAAGCATTTGTAACAATCTTAAGCCAGAGGTGCCAAGTGGATGATCCATCTCGGCTTCCTCCAGAGGTCCCAGTGTCACGGATGCCAGTTTTCAGCCTATTCAATTCACTCCACATGATGTCAAGAAACAGTAAAGGCATTGGATACTGCAAAACTCAGTCATCTCAGCTTCAGAACATCTCTGCGGGAATTCCTCAAGGTAGTTTTCTAGGCTCTACCATGTTCAGTTACTTTATCAATGACCTTCCCTCCATCATAAGGTCAGAACGGGGACATTCATTGATGGTTGCACAATGTTCAGCACCATTAATGACTCCACAGATACTGAGGGTGTCCAGGCTTGGACTGAGAGGTGGCAAGTAACATTCATCCCACAAAATGCAAGGCAATGACCATATCCAGTAAGTGACAATCTAACTAATGGCCCTTGATATTGACCATTACTGAATTTCTGACTATCAACATCCTGGGTGTTGCCATTAAGCAAAAACTGAACTGGACATATTACATAAATGCAGTGTCTATAGAGCAAATTAGAGACTAGGAATACTGTGATGAGTAACTCACCTCCTTAACTGCACAAAGTCTGTTCACCATCTACAAGGAAGAAGTTAGGACTGCGTTGGAATACTCCCCATTTGCCTGGATGGGTGTGGCCCCAACAATACTCAAAGTTTGGCACTATCCAGGACAAAACAGCTCATTTGATCGCATTCATAAATATTCAGACATTGCGCAACTGATACTCAGTAGCAGCAGTGTGTACTAGTGCAAGATGCACTGCGGAAATTTGCCAAAGGTGCATAGACAGCACCTTCCAAATTCATAACCATTACTAACAAGAAGGACAAAGGCAGCAGATATTGAGTAACAATACCACCTGCAAGTTCTCCTCCAAGCTACTCACCACCCTGACATGGAAATATATCGCTGTTCCTCACTGTTGCTGGGTCAAAATCCTGAAATTCCCTCCCAAATAGCATTGTAAATCCCTTACAGCACAAGAACTGCAGTGTAACTCACTACGACTTTCTCAAGGGCGACTAGGGACAGGCAATAAACACTGGCCCAGCAAGTGACGCCCACAACCCACATGTGAATGAAAATATATCTATCAATTGCCATCCTTGCACAGCCTCACCTAATGTGGCTCTGTGCAGCATTGCAGATGACTCTTAATTGCTCTTAGCCTAACAAGAATTCAGTTCAAGGTCATTTAGGGATGGGACAACAAGTGCTGGTTTTGCCAGCAACATCCAAGTCTACAAATGAGTAAAATGAGCGTTGTGGGACACTGTTTTGCTCCAAGAATGTCTGTTATGTATTGTTAATTTTGGCTATAAAAGGTAAGATACTGATTACAACAAATAAACGGGTAGCTGTTTGATAACAAATTCGAGGCTACTTGGAACAGGGAAAGGATGTAATTTTTATTCGCCAATTAAATGACTTGATCAGACAACCACATGCTAGGTATTGAATAAGCAAGCAATTCCATTGGTTTCCAGGATGAGTCGTTGCAGAATAGCTGAAAAATATTAAGCTTACTGGCATAACGCATTTTTTAAAAA
This sequence comes from Stegostoma tigrinum, assembly GCF_030684315.1. NCBI lineage: Eukaryota > Metazoa > Chordata > Chondrichthyes > Orectolobiformes > Stegostomatidae > Stegostoma > Stegostoma tigrinum. Next base: position 44,317,572 of record NC_081369.1, on the reverse strand, counting down.
AAGGTTACTGAAACATGAGTTTTATGGCATTGTTGATTAATGCCACATTAACATTCAAGACTTCCTGTCTAGAACTGGAACCAATCTACCCACTGAGTAAGTTTTCTCTGTCCCTTTTTTGATAATCCGTCTAATATGACAATGCATATGAAAAGGAATGTAACAATCACTAACACAGTGTGGCTGTGATAAAAATGTTCATTTATGAAATATTATCAATATTTGCTAAGCCTTACCTTTTGCTTTATTGGGTATTCTTTTCTCTAAATAACAATTCATCAGTCATGCTAATTTTCGAAGTCAATAAGCGACATCGTGCCTTTTTAACGTCATGGATCTCTACTACCTTTCAAACCTACAGTGTCAGTGACTCCAGGCTGATTTATGTTTCAAACCACATTGTTTTTATATTCACTCACAGGACATGGCTATCACTGGCTGGCCAACATTTTATTGACCAACCCTAGTGGCATGGTTGTTCAGTAGTTAGCATGCTGCCTTACACTGTCAGGGATCCCATGTGTTGCATAGATCACTGCACTGCACTCTTTATTTAATATATTACTGCTCAGATTTGGTGTGGAGATTTCTGTGATGTTTGTGACTTAGTCATGTGCTTATCTTAAGAGGTGATAGGCATTTATGATCAGAATAATTTGTCCAATTTCAACTGCAATGCCTGTTCACTTTGGAAAGCTGCTCCAGGGTTCAGGCAGTTCCAAGAAATGCTTCTGACTATGACTTGAGAGTCATTGCCAATTTCTGTGTTTCTGGTCACATGGCCCTGTTGCAGACTTAGTCCAAATGCAGTAAACCTCCTGTAGGAGCAGAGATTGTTGCTCTCTCATGAAGTTTCCAGGTGAGAGTAATCTAAATGCAGTTTATCTCAAACTTAATTTCAAGTATATGAAAACAAACAATTAATGCATGATGATATCTGAGCCCTTGCTTTGTCACAGCAGCTATAGGGTGTAGCAACTAGCTCAGATATTTTCTAAACAACCTGCTCAGAGATGTCATTACAGGCCACTAGAGCAGGTAGGACTTAAAGCCAGCTCTTCTGATCCAGAGGTAGTGACATTACCACCCTAGAAGAGACACTGCCACCAACTAGTTCTATTGTGCACCGCATAATCTTTGAAAGGTGACTTAGTAAGATTGAATTTGCAGAGCAACTCAATGTACTCTATGTCAATATCTTGTCATTGCAGATTGCCCATGTTCTCTCACCATTCTACTACCTTTCAAACCTACAGTGTCAGTGACTCCAGGCTGATTTATGTTTCAAACCACATTGTTTTTATATTCACTCACAGGACATAGCTATCACTGGCTGGCCAACATTTTATTGACCAACCCTAGTGGCATGGTTGTTCAGTAGTTAGCATGCTGCCTTATACTGTCAGGGATCCAAAATCAATTCCATGCTCAGGTGACTGTCTGTTTGGAGTTTGCACGTTCTCCCTGTGTCTGAATGGTTTCTGCCAGGTACTCCAGTTTCATTCCACAGTCTGAAGATGTGCAGGTTAGGTGGATTGGCTATGCTAAATTGCCCATAGTCTTCATGGATGTATAGATTAGATGTGTTAGCCATGGGAAGTGTAAGGTTGCAGGGAAAGGATAGGGAGATAGGTCGGGGTGGGATGCTCTTCAGAGGGCTAGTATATACTTGTTGGGCCAAATGGCCAGTTTCCACACTGTGATTCCATTCTGTGATTCTAGTTGCCCTTGAGAAGGTAGTGGTGAGCTGCTGCCTTGAATTGCTGCAGTCCATGTTGACCTACAATGCCCTTAGGGAGACAATTCCAAGTTTTTGACCTAGCGAGATTGAAGGAATGATAATATATTTCTAAGTCAGGTTGATGAGTGGTTTGGAGAAGAATAAAGAATTGTGATTAAAGGGTTTGGTTTTTAATCCAGACAGTAATGGCACATATGTCATTGCACTTATTATTAGGAAGCTTGTCACTAACGCAGACTGGATCTGGGTATCAAGGAACCTTACCGCACAGAAGGAGGCCAAAGGTAACCCATTAGCCATGGTGACAAGGTGAACAACTGTCCCAAATTTTATAGGATTGTTCTGTATTTCCGGCGAATGTCCCATGTCCTGGGTTTCATCTCAGGTATGCTGCATGTAGCAGAACATGGGCGCTGTGCTCCCTTTGTGGAGGTCTGCCTGCACAGGCTGTTAAGAACAGACTCCTCTGCTCCCACAGTTAGATATCCTGTGTGTCAGTAAAAGAGACATTCAAATTGTTCTCTTTCCCAGCAACATGCAAACTTCATATTTTCAAGTTATACCCACTGCCATTTGAAAGTTAGAATCTTCTACCTCTTATGCACTCCCCATAGTTGTATTTTGATTGTTTGAGGTTGTACCTTATTTTAATTTTGTTACAACCTTTTACAGATATTTAGTTGCACTTCTGATTCATATTCCTGATTTTTAGGCAGCTGGTATGGACAAAGGTGTGAACAGGCAGGACGACCTGCTCATGGGCCTACTCCTGGTCCTGGCTAAAGTAGCCATCAACAGGTCCAGGCTGTGGGAATATCAATATGCTGAATTAGACAGCAAAAGACAGAAAGATTTACAGTAAATTTACTATTTACCACAAACACCAGTGTCTTTCCTTTCCCTCCCAGAAGCCAGCATTCCTAATTTTAAACTTTTCAAACCCAACACCACTTTGATAATTTTCTGAAACAACAATCAACAAACAAGAACAATAACAGAACACAAAATCAAGATTGGGGGACAAAATCAAAATAGTGTCAGAAAACGAAATAGTGCACTCCAGGCCCCACAGTGCCCACCTTTCTCCAAAAGCATCAAAGGTACTGGTATACACTGGAGCTCCCTCTGCAGGGACACCTGGACATGGACAAAGAGTGGAAGAGAGAGACAAGCTGTTGGAAATTATCACCTCCTTGACTTCCCACAGCCTGGACCTGTTGTTGGCTACTTTAGCCAGGACCAGGAGTAGGCCCATGAGCAGGTCGTCCTGCCTGTTCACACCTTTGTCCATACCAGGTGCCTAAAGATCAGGAATATGAATCAGAAGTGCAACCAAAATATCTGTAAAAGGTTTTAACAAAATTAAAATAAGGTACAACCTCAAACAACCAACACAGACATGGTCCACAGGATCCACAGCATTAAGGAATAATTGTTGGACTGCAGGTCCATGAGCCACTTTAATCACAGGACTGCTACATGAAACACCCTCCAACCCAGGTCCCCAGTGGAAAGTCACAGGAATCCTGTATAGAGAGCCAGATTAAGCATATGGCCTTAACTAACTCTACTCTATAGACTGAGTGAACAAATATGCTGTGCTGTGTATTTTAGACATGGATTATGGCCTTGTGCAAAGCTTAACCGATTGTAAAATGCTTAGTCTGCAAAAGGGCTTTGAGAGCTCACTGAATGTATTATAATAATTAACTGGATATGTGAATAATAAAAGTAAATCTTCAATGATTTTGAACTGGAATACTATTGATATCCAGGCTGATATTCAGCCCTCAGTTAACCTGACTCAAACAGATGTTGTGGTTATTTTCTCGTACTGTTTGTTGCCTTGCTGCACAGAAATTGGCTTCCGCATTCCCTGTCTTCCAACACAGACTGCATTTCACAAGTATTTCATTAGCTGGAAAGCACTTTTGGGTATTCTGAAGTTGTGAAAGATGCTGTAGAAATGAAAGTCTCACTGTTTTTGATTCACTTTTTCTGATCCTGCCGTACTTGTTCAAAAGTATGTTTATTATTTCCTTAAGAGCCTCATTTGTAGTAGGTTGCTGAATATTAAATATTCTGAAGGACTTAAGCAACCACATAAAACATGTATAATTTACTTAGTTTTCGCTTGTCAGTTCCTACACACACAAGACTTATGAATGCATTAGACTTATGTACACCTGCTCTTCTTCCTCATTGCTAACCTCGGCACTGCAATCCTGACACTTGCTTCCAGATATGCTTGCAACACCTCCTGGTGTGTGTCCTGATATATAGCTCTTCCAGAATGGCCACTCAAACCTATTTCATCCTCTGCACATCAGTCAAACGGCCTTCCATTCCATGTACTTATGCCATTTCTTATGATCTGCAGATGTCTGCAAATTTTTGTTTATCAGTTTTGCATTTTTACTTCATACATTGCACACTCCACTCCTGAGTTGACCTAAAACAAACCTTTGATGATGCCTACACAATTGCTTACAAGAGCAGTATTCTACTAATCTGTCTTACTTCCCAACTGTTGGTCAGTTGAGTATAATTTTGAGGTCTTCTAATTCACTGAAGTGCATAAAATTCAATAATTTTAATTTTCATTTAATGTACCGGTTGTGCGGTCAGAGTGGCTTAACCCACCTTATTGTTCAGGGTTCATTTCTTTTCAGCCTTTCTGAAACAATGGGTGTATCAACCAAATGTTGAGAAAAACATCAATGTCTGTTTGTCTCATGCAAAGGATGATTGGCTGAACCAGTATCAGATATTAAAAGTATATTTTAAGCATATTTAATTAATCAGAGAACGATTGTGAAGCAATTTGATGGACTGATCTTTAAACTAAATGCTCTGTGCCTCAGCTGTTATTTGTCATCAGGGGCCTGTGATGCAAAGCACTTAGGAACTCATAGTGTCCTTGGATGTATTAATTGAGCAATTTATGTGTTAAATCCACCGTGGGTACTTCCTCTTCTGAATCGCTGTGTTTGATGTCCCATGGAGCTCACCACACCCTATTGTTTGATTTCCAGGATTTTGAGAATCCCCTTTGCTACTTCCTTTTCAAGAATTTCTGTAATAGAAAGACTTGCAGAAGTGGAATAGCCATCACTCAATAGCAGTATCAGAAAGCACTTGCCGTTTGCAAAAGATTATGGGGTGTTGGCGGTATTTTCTTGTTCCATGAATTTGTCACAGTCTTTAATTTGAAAGTTAAACCAGGGATCAATGGCTTAGAGCCATTGCCTTTCAGTACTGTGACCTCAGTTCACTTCTCAGAAGAAATTAGTTGGTGAAGGTCATTGGCTGGCTCAGGCTGATTAGGAACATGTGTTTGGCAGTTCTCAATCTCAGTCAAAATTCATTGTTCACATTTGAAAAAAGAACTTTCACCTAAGAAGAATGCTTAAACTTTAAAAAAGGCTCTTTTGGTTATTTCATGATCACTTGCAAATGTCAAGTTACTTACATAGTTGACTCATATCCTGCTAATAATAAGCAGGAGGAATTGTGGGACACTGGTGGGTGGTAGCTCTAGAATAAACAAAGGTTAATAATTCCAAAGCAGATACATAATATTTTATACATGTGACAAACTGAATATATGACAAATCAAGGAAGCTCCATCTGGTTGAAGATGTGGGGCACATGCAGATCATGTTTTTATATTATGTAACTGTACCGGATAGTCCTGTCTCAATTTTATCCAGAAATATATGATATATCAGTGGCTCTTCTGTCCACATATCTTGAACATGACTGGACTTCAGAATTTAGCATTGATTTTCAAAAGCTACAAACTTTGAAACATTTGTTGAAAACTATTACATTACATAGCAAAAACATCAACATCCACACATGCAGAATCTTCACTGTGTTAAAGATCATTTAGAGATTTTACCTAACAGAACCAACAATAACCAACAAATTAAGGTGAGGGTGTTGAGAAGGTGGGGTGCATAGACGAAAGACAAAGTTTTGAGAAGAGTTCTTGAACTGAGGGAAAACAAAATCTGAGAGATTAAGGTTTATAAAGGGGGAGGTCTAGAAGGTGGCACCTGAACATGGCAGCATTTAACCTTTAAATGTTGTCTTAAACAAGTGTTCTCTCTGGCATCAAAATATTCAAATAAAACTTGCATTCACCAGTTTAACCTCAGTTTTTTTAATCGATAGAGGACAAACACGGACAGGATTTTCTGTTATGGAGGCTCCCAAACATCCATCGTGGTTGCTGTTCCAACCCCAGATGGTCCTCCAAGATGAGAACACTGCATTTTTGAGGCCAACGTTTGAGAGATGGCAGAGGGGCTCAAAGACTCTGACAAGCCTTGGAGGTTTGTTACAGCAAGTGTAGCTAGCAGACTATATGGTACCAGAAAACACTTTTTTTAAAAAGAAATTTTTTTTGTTAATTTTTGTTAAAACTAGTTTAGAAAATGAAGTTGATTATTCTGTAATTGATTGAAAAAGCTCAGGCATCCCATTCATTTTTAAAAGCCCACTGACCAAATAACATTGCCTATCCAAACACAGCATTCTTCATATGCTTGCTGAGATAGGTTCTAATCACCTACACAAACAGGGTATTATACACCCCTGAAGCTAATAGCATTTAAGCCCACATCTTCTGGCCGGGAGATGGGGAGATATTCTTCTCATCAATCTGTATATAAATGCTGTTATGAACCTCTGGAGCAGGTAGCACAACGCGGACTCTGAAGTATGGGCACTACCACGGCACCACACAGTTGCTCAGATCTTTTTGAGAAAAACTGTTCACAATTGTTACTGCAATAGTAGCAGGTAGGACCGCAAGACCCTCACCATTGCTGGGATAACATGGTTGCAAATTATTTCCATGTCAGATTATTAGATTAGATTCCCTACAGTGTGGAAACAGGTTCTTTGGCCCAACAAGTCCACACCGCCCCTTGGACCATCCTACCCAAACCCATCCCCCTATAACCCACACACCCCTGAACACTACGGGCAATTTAGCATGGCCAATCCACCTAGCCTGCACATCTTTGGGCTGTGGGAGGAAACCGGAGCACCCAGAGGAAACCCACGCAGACACGGGGAGAATGTGCAAACTTTGCACAGACAGTTACTTGAGGCTGGAATTGAACCCGGGTCCCTAGCGCTGTAACGCTGCAGTGCTAACCACTGAGCCACCGTGCCACCCCTGTTGTTGAACATTAGGTAGATTTCAACTTGCCACACCTGGCTGTGTCTTTTAAAGAAATCACCCAACATTGCTTGATAAAAACCTTTTCTTTATCAGCTGCTTGTTCATCCACAATTGTAGTCTCCTGACTGTAGAGTTCTTCTCATCCTCCTCCTTTTTCTTCTTCTCCCCTCCTTCTCTTCCTTCTTGTTCAACCTCCTTTTTATTCTTCTTCTCTTCCTCCTCCTTCTTCCCCTCCTGCTGCTTCTCCTTCTCATCTTCCCCCGTTCTTCACTTGCCCCTCCTCCGCCTGCTTTTCACCATTTTCTTCGCCTCCTCCTCTGCCTTCCTTCTCTCCACCTCAGTGATACAAGTACAAACTGCAGGGTTAATTTGATCAGAAGTCTGCTATCGAACTGCTGATCTGTGTAGATAAATCAGGAACGAGGTATAAGTTTTCCATTTGGGGTCTTGACACAGCCAATTCACCCTTTGGGCCCTTTTCAGGCTGCTCAGGATTGGATGGGTGCACCCTCCATGACCCCATGATTGATTTCCCCCTTCCTTGATGTAGAGAGGGCAAGAAATCCATAACCTTGGTCTTTGCATTGTACTAATTATCGTACTCAGTGAAAGCACTCAGAATCGAGATCATTTCTTTATCCTCTTTCACACAGCCCTACAAACTGGGCATCCCAGGACTCTTCCAGTGCAATTCCTTATCATTCCCTCCCACCCAGCCCATCTTTCTATGCACCTTTTCTGTTGAATCCTCTTTTCATTTCAGAAACTTTTCAGCATAGTCTCACTTACTTGTACTGGTCACATGCTCATAGAATCATCATAGAATCCCTACAGTGTGAAAACAGGCCCTTTGGCCCAACAAGTTCACACTGACCCACAGAGCATCCCACCCAGACCCATCCCCCTATAACCCACCTAATCTACGCACCCCTAGGATCAGCAAGTGTGGTTGCCTCACTTGGGCAAGCTCATGGATCTGGTCAGTCTTCACCCTTTGTCATTAAAGCTATTGACTAAAACATGCAAAGCCACCTACCGTTGAGAATCCTTGTGACCTGGTTGACCCAATCAAGTTTCACTCCTTACAGTGTAAGAGTTTCAGTAAAGAAATGTCTTGGCTATGATGGAGCCAAGTTAGTGGAGAAATTTGTACTGTCTTTTTTTATTTCAAAATTATACTTTATTCACAAAAAATATCTTTGTGTATATACATAATCACAAACACAGTTCGCTTCTGTATAGTAGCAGATCAAGGAAAGAAACAAACATTGAATTTTGACTCTATTCAAACAAACCAATGACGTCTCTTACTAGTACAAGGCTATATGTACAGGCATTTGAGGGTCAGATAACTGAACAGAGCCTCATTTAGCTCCAGTAGAAGGACGTCAGACAATGGTCTTTCCCTACTTATGGTGGCAGCAGTCACTTCAAGCTTTAGTGCATCCCTCAACACGTAGTCCTGTACTTTGAAATGTGCCAGTCTGCAACAATTGGTCAGGGTCAACCCCTTGTTGCGAAGACCCAAAAATTTCAGAAGGACCAAAGAGCGTTTTTCACTGAGTTGCTGGTTCTCCAGGTGTAGCCAATGTTTGTCTTGGTGTGCATCCCGGGGAATAGACCATTGAGTAGAGAATCATGCGTCATGGAGCTGCTGGGGACGAACCTCAACAAAAGCCATTGCATCTTTCTCCAGACTTACTTTGCAAAGGCACTTTTATTTAAAATTTAAAATATATTTTATTCATAAAAATTTCTTTATAAAGATATACATACATAGTCACAAATGAAGTTTCGTTCTGTACAGTAGCATATCAAAGAAACAAACAAGCATTTAAGTTTGACACTATCTAAACGAGCCTGGTGAAATTCTACCCTGCCAGCAGTGTATGTTGTACATATATGGTTGGTTTCAAGAACACATGTTTCCTTTTCTGCTAGCATGATTGCACCTCTGAAAGAAATTCCAACAGGCTGAGGTGTTAATGAGTATTGATAGCATGCTAACGAATACAAAAGTTATAAGATGGGTAATGCCAACCTATTTGAAAGATTCTGACAACGAAAATTCACTCCATGTTGCGCTACTGTAGGCATTAGCAAAATTGTCAATTCACACGCCAATGAATGGCTTCTGCTTCCAGGACCTCAGAAGTCAGGACAGCAGCAAAAAGCATCATGGAAAACATTGCTGAGAGCTTAATGGTGGAACTTTAGCATATCATTGGACACATATCATTGAATTTCTGCCTCCCACCCAATCAACCCACACAATTCAGTTCAGAAAGCCACAAGCAAGCCCAGAGGATTCTGCCCAGAGTTCCTACACTCTGCCAAAAGGTACACATAGGTACAAAAAGTTAAATCCAAAGGAAACTAGAAAGTTTAATCATTAAAATTGTAGAATAACTAAAACCCTTGCTTTCAGAAATAAAGTATCTCGTCTAATGTATTTTTTACCTTTGGTGAAAAGATTATTTTTACCAATATGCTGACCATGAAATCTGAGATACTGCAAAGAACACAGTCTATCACAATTGAGAAGGCAATACATATAAACATTAAGTTGAAAGGTGATTATTTAGGTTCTTTGAAGGATCATTAGGGATATGCAGAAATCTTTTTATACTGAAGCCCATTTAAAGGCCTAGCATTAGTCTTCTATGTTGATCTTTTTGGCAAAGACATAATTCTCTTTCTGTGTTAATTGTTAAACAGGATTATTGTTAATTCATTTGTGGGTTGTAAATGAGTTTCTGTCTTGAACCACAGCAATGCATGTAATGTAGATGCTTCCTCAGGCCTACTAGAGAATGAGTTCCAGCAGTTAACATGGTTGACTGTTAGGGATCAGTGGTACAGTTCCAAACCAGATAGTGTAAGGTATGAAGGAGTACAAGGGTCCTCAATTTATGATCGCCTAACTTTATAACGCTCATACTTACAATTGTAATTTCATACAGTGGTGTAATTTTAAAGACCCAACATATTCTGTACATACAAACAACTCCTTATATTGTCCTGTCCTGCATTGTGTTCTGAGTTGCATACAAATTAACCTGCAAACAGACTCCAGAATGTATGCCTACTCAACCCAGAGACTACCTGTACTTGCAGATAGTGGTGTTCCTATGTGCCTGTGGCCCTTTTCCTTCTAGATTATAAGGTTCCAGTATGTAGTAAGTGCTGTGAAGGCTTCATAGTAGCTAATGTAAATCTATTAGAAAACATAGCTCCTTACATCACAGATGATTTTTAATAAATCCCTTTCTATGTCTTCAAACCGCAATTATGACACATAGATTATTTTTGCAACAGAATTGTTTGCTAAATGGAAAATTCCTTTCCACATTTTCCATCTCTACACAGAGTTGGATGCTTCTGGGAAATGTGTAATACCTCAACAGATTTAAACTATGTCTTAGATTTGATTCAACTACTGTTATCCCATGTTGTTGATCTACTATTGCAAACTGACCAAGAAACTGGCATAAATATAGGACATTTAATAACCACATTGGGCTTTAATAACACAAAGGGTACAGCAAGTACCTCTTTATTTCACTCTTCACGCCTTCAGGGAAATTGAAATATTACAGATTTTCGAAAATGAGAATGATCCCATATAACAGAATGTATGTTGAGAGTGATAAAGGATTCATTATGACCTCCTCCTCAATCCTACAAGAATTCAGCTTCATTTGCATAGCCACTGCCAGAAGATTTCGTGCCAGTAAAAACAGTAGGGAGGTACAGGAGGGAAAGGTTAAAACAGTTGTTTTTCTTGCTGCCCTGCTGATGTTCTTTCCTACTGTAGCTCTCATTTTAATTTTTAAAAAGCTAGGTTCCAGTAAATGTGTTCAGGCAGCTTTCATCATAGGGGTGGCACACTGAACTGATAGGCCAGTTGTTTTACTGGCACTAATCTTATTTTCCATCAGTTGCTCCAGGTAGTTATGAATGCATGCTGCTCTCACGTCTTGCTTTTGTGGGTTGTTAACAATCATGAACAATGATACCACTCAGTGGGCTGATCAGAAAAGAGTAGGAAACCCTGATTTTAATAAGAGGATATTGGGTGATGTGGGAGTATTTGCAGGCAGGTGGTCTTAGTTAGGAGCTATCAACTCCTGAACTTCTACACTTTTAAACATTGGAGATGTTGCTTTCCAGTGCCATGGGAGTACTTGCCTTTATATGCTATTGAGTCAAAGAGCAAAAGATATTTTTCTTCTATGGCCTGCCAAAAATAAGAATGATGTTTCATCAGCGATTTTGAAGAACTTTGCATTATTGAATTTGACAATCATGACAAGTTTTCAGAATTCCTGACTTCCTGCCACCTTTTAGAGCCATTTTCTTTTCTGATTTTCCACAGGTATAAAGATACAGGCGCCCAGTTGAAAGCTGTGTTTGAGGGGCCCTGGTATGGAGATATAGCCATAACATAGTCTATTTCTCTGAGACCCTCTCCTTAAGGATAGCCCTCTGTAAGCACTGCAGGGGCAATGAATCTATCCTTTTACCTTTCCGAATAGAGTTATTGACTTCACTTCCTCAGTGTTGAAGATAATAAACCATTTGTCTGCTCACTATTCAATCCGGTCTATATCTGCCTCTAGTGATTCAGTCACCACTCGTCTTTCAAACCGCAAGTTAATCACTCTACAGAGAGTACTGTCATCAGTTGAGACAACATCACTTGTAATGACAGAGATAATGGGAACTGCAGATGCTGGAGAATCCAAGATAATAAAATGTGAGGCTGGATGAACACAGCAGGCCAAGCAGCATCTCAGGAGCACAAAAGCTGACGTTTTGGGCCTAGACCCTTCATCAGACCCTCTCTGATGAAGGGTCTAGGCCCGAAACGTCAGCTTTTGTGCTCCTCAGTTGCTGCTTGGCCTGCTGTGTTCATCCAGCCTCACATTTTATTGTCACTTGTAATGACATCCAGGCAGTGCTGGCTGGAGTTGATCATGCCACCTGAGGTATAAGAACATGACAAGAAACTGATGTTTGAGTTTTCAGATAGCTTTTGAGCAAACCCAATGAAAAACTGAGGAGAATTCTGTATTGCTCGGTCTACACTGGCTGGCCCCATTTCTGTTTAGTCAAAATTACGCTAACGTCAGGAAGATCCAGCTGCATTGAAATGAATGAATAATGTGACTCAGGGCATGATTTTCCCTTTAAGTGTTTGAACCCCACACGAAACTGACTAAAATGTGGGTTCTAAACCCTGTCCTGTGTGGGCACAGTCATTGCTTTATTTTCCCTGGGATAGCAAATTAATAGATGGGTTGCTATTAATTAAGGACAGCTGATGGACTCTCGAAACCTTAGGGTCAATCAGCGCTTGAACAGAGCAGCTCATGGTTCGGTAAGAAACAAGAGAGAGGTCGAAGACCTTGTTACAGGTGGTGTAAGGCAGTGAGACAAGGAAAAAGTGCTTGGCAGGTAAATTAGACAGCGAATACTTCAAATGGGAGGCACCTTCTCTCTAACGTTTTCAAAATTCTCATTAAATCTTAGCTGGACCGTGGAGTCTGTGTGCATTACTCATAGCTATTGGCCATTCAGCTTTGATAGGTGCTACATTCCATCTGGAAATCTGCTAAACAATACCTGTTATGAGACTGCCACATTTTTCAGACTATTATTGAAGATTTTCTCCTGCATTATTCCATTACTGACGCAGAGATTTTCACTTACCCTTCCCAGTTATTGCTCTAGGGTGTCTTTATTTTATTCCAAGTCTTACAGCCACTGTGCTGGAGTAAGGAATGGCTCTACATCTCTGTTTGGTGGAAGAAAGACCAGTAGAAAGATCACAAAGCAGGAACCTAACAGTACCCCTCATTGGAGCATACAGGCTAAGAGTCACATAATTCATCTTGTCTAAAAGTAGATTCAACAGTGGTGGATTTCAGCTACCTACTACATCCAGACTAAACACAGCACCAGCAGTGACCTCAAAAGTCACACTTCGCTGAAATCCTGTACATCCAAATTGTTTCCAGCTGCCACTGGGGGCACCGTAAGCATACAGGTACCAACCGTATGTAGGTAACATGAAGCAAGTCACAGACTCATTGTTTGAACAGGTCATTTCATTCCCTCTGGGCTACCTACAGCAGTAGGAGCAATCTGTATGATTTTATAGTGTTGCTCAGGGTTACAGATTCTATGTGGCCTCCAACTGTTCTTTCACCCTGTGCCCATCACCTACATAAATAGAAAAGGATTCGATGCTCAGAATGCCTTCTTATGTTTGCAACATTGAGCACCAGGTTACGGAAGTCAATGTTTATTTTGCAGACAGCTTCCACAGTACCTTCACTTTAAGGCAGTCTGCCATTCCACGAATATTTGACCCATAAAGGCAAATCTCCCAGTAGGCCATTGTTATCCGCCACAGTCACAGTTCATGACACATCCACCGTACTTCAGTGCACCAGCTGAATATAGATTGAATGTGATAGACATTTCCTGCAGAGCAGTTGTTGAGCATGCCATTGGCACAGTGACCTCCCCAGTTGCCTTTTCCCATCCATTCTCAGAACGTACACTGGGGACCAAAATGGCTACCCTCCCCCTTCCCAACACCAAATGCTACATTTCTCTGTTGTTTGATTTTCTGTGTGTTCGATTCTGCAAACAGTCTGGAACAACTCTAGTGCAATGAGTGCAAGATCCTTCAGACTTAAATATAGCGGCCATGATTAGAATATTTGGAGATGAACCATCAATAATTAGGATGTAGATTGCAAGAAGGTTATCAACGGACTAGTCATGAGGACAGAAAGTTTGCTAATGGAATTCAATGCAGAGAAGTGTGAAGTATTGCAATTTGGTATATGCAGTAAATGGTAGGATTGAATAAAATCTAGAGAATGAGGAACTTTGGAGAATATGTCCACAAAGATGCCTGAAAGTAACAGAAAATGTGCTCAAGAGGTCACATAGAACACCTTCCTTTACCGTCAGAGATAATGGGAACTGCAGATGCTGGAGAATCCAAGATAACAAAGTGTGAAGCTGGATGAACACAGCAGGCCAAGCAGCATCTTAGGAGCACAAAAGCTGACATTCATCAGAAAAACGGCAACAACTCTAGTGTAATGAGTGAGAAAAACTGATGAAGGGTCTAGGCCCGAAACGTCAGCTTTTGTGCTCCTAAGATGGTGCTTGGCCTGCAGTGTACATCCAGCCCCACGCTTAGTTATCGTTAACACTTTCCTTTGCTGACCAAGATTACAAGAGCAGGGAAGAGTATGGTCGAATTTTAAAAAACACCAGTTAACGTACAGCTAGAGTAATGTGTTCAGTTCTGGTCACATGGAACGATGTGATCAGGATACAGAAAAACTTAGGAGGGCATTGTCAGGAATGGAGAATTTTTTGTACGAAGGATGATTGAGTTGGTAAAAAAGGTGAGGGTAAACTGTATTGACAAAATTATGAAAGGCCTAGGCTGAGTGGCTTGGGAAGGACTATTTCCTAAAACAAAAGTCAAGAGCTTAGGTTACATAAATTTAAATGATTAGCAAAAGGGTCAGAAGGAAATTGAGAAGATATGAGTTTCATCCATGAATGGGGTTTAAAACCAACACTCAGAAAGGTAGCAGACAAAAACCCTCATCACATTGAAATAAATTTGTAACACCACACCACCAGGACTATAGACCAAGAGGTGGAAGGTGGGATTAAGTGGGATCACCCTTACACTGACACAGCCAAGATGGCTGTTGTCGTCCCTTAAGGACAGGCAGAATGCCTGAGACTACATGAAACTCATGAATAGGTGATGTTTGTGTATTAATTCAGGGATAACTGGGAGAGAATTTTGTGTATAAATACGGGAACATTTAATCAATGTGTTAGAGTTTCGCGATGTGTAAGTTGCAGTAAAGCTGGCCTGAAAAGTACATACCTGCACTCCGTCTAACCAAATGTTTAATCTCTTGGTGTTTAACAATGGCCACCTTCTGTGCTATAAATATTGCTACTTGTCTACTTTCAGATGAAACCTTGTTTTGCAGAGGGAGTTTGTGGCCTTGTAGACATTATTACCACTAAGACATTGTCAAGGTCAAATATTCCTAAGTGCCGTACATGTTTAATATACTGTGAAAATGTGTGATCTTAATGAGCTCTAGTAGCTTGTCTGATCAATGAAATCTTCCTGCTCTGCTTATATGCACATAACGTTGTAAAACTATTCATTTTCGGTGCAACTGGCTTCCATTTCCTCAGGGCTACTCTTTCGTGGGACCTGAGACACACAGGAAAATGAATGTCTCTGTTTCACTTCTTCCACAGATTGTTTATGATCTATCTGACACCCATTTCTCTCAGCCGGCTTTCAGAAAAGATGTTAAATGGAGGCCCTCTCTCCCTTGTCAGGTGAATGTAAAAGAACACTATGGCACTATTTTGAAGATCAGAGATCACCCTCAGCAATATCACTTGAAATATCTGGTCATTTTGTGTGTGAGAACTTGCTGTTTACAAATTGGTTGCTGTGTTTCTTACATTAAAATAGTGCTTACATTTCAAACACACTTGATTTGCTGCAAAACTTTTAGGACTGGCCTGAGGCTAACGAAAGGTGTTAGGTCAATGCACGCTTTCCTTTATTTCCAGATTCTTCTTTGACAGAGACAGTGTTGTTTTCCTTGGTTTGAATTCTCACATGCCTTCTCCATTTATTTGCAATAGGTCTTTAAATCCACTAGCACCCCATTCAATTTTCCACACCTCCAAAACCGCAGGGCATCAGTGAGATACAAATCATATGTCCAACTAATGCATTATATAAAGTTCGCAGTGTAGCTTGATTCTAAATTTTGCTTTGCCACAAAACGTAGTAAAGGGAATGTTTGACATAATTTGGGTAGATGTTATGGAAACTATCGGTTTTTTAAATTGAATTAGTGCCATCAAACCTAATGGTATCTTTCTCTAATTACTCAAGAAACTCTATGAATTTTGGTCAGGTAACAGAGTTTCTATTTCCGTGACTTTGATAGATCTTTTAGGAATATTTCAAATTTGTAAAGTTTTTTTTTAATTCTCTAGAGTGCTGCATGTCATTGTATGACTGCTTGTGTCACAGTCTGTGAACCTACTCATCTCACAATCACTTACACATGTCTTTATCAGATTGTAAGTACATTTCACACATGCCTTATTCTAATCAGCCACCCATTTCTTTCAAAAATGAGATGATGGGAGCCATCTAGGTATCTGAAAGCAAGAATGATAGTGTCAGAACTGTTTTGGATTTCCACTACATATAATTGATCGACTCTTCTCCATTGACCTACAGTATACTGTGAAATAAGCATACTCGGTTGTATATCTGAGCACACTGCAGATTTGTAACATTCTTGTTCTCTGGTACTAATCTGCCACGTAAGTGATGATAATTTTGTTTGATCATGGGATGTGCATGTTGCTAGCTAAGTCAGCATTAAATGTCCATGGGTTTTTACAACATCAGTTATAAAATTGCCATTGGTTTAGCTTTATATTCTAGATTCTTACAGCATTCAAATTTCACCATTTATGCTGGTGGGTTTCAAACCGATATTCCCAAAACATTAGCCTGGAGTTTTTGAATAGCTGTCCAGTGACATTATCACTATATCACTGCCTTCCCTAAACTGGATTTTTAATAAATAAAACATGTTGAATCTCCAGCTTGTTACTTTTATGCTTCTGTTCAAAAGGTTAGACAAATGATCACATGATCAATTGAGACCATTAACTTTTCACCTCGATAACTTGAACAAGTACCTTTCGACTAGATTTGCCGCTGACTATAGTCATTTTATTAAATTGTAGCTATTGTGCCAAATTTTAATCAAAATTAATGTGCACTGGTTCATAATTTGACTTGCACAAGCAAAACAATTAGTATTTGTTCAATCTGCAGTGTCACTTCACGTTCATCTGTATTTCCCGTCTTCATAAAATTTTGACTGCCTTGTGATGTTTTCCCAAAATCAACACTCCTGGGATGATCTTTATTAGCCTTTTACACTCCCCTGGATTGATAAAGGATTTTTTGTGCATCAGTAGCTAATAATTGTACAGAAATATCAAGAGCTTTGCGGAATGCAGACTTGCTGCACGTGCAGTTAAGTGTTACCTGTGTCAGAAGAAGTATTGATCTGAGTGTCTGTACTTACATTAACAATTGAAAAGTGAGAGTTGTTCTGACCCCATGTTCTTTACACTTGAGAGGGTCAAAATGAAGATTTAGGAGGTCACCCTCAGCACTTACTCATGGACAAATTTGTCTAGTGCAAGTCAAAAATAATTTAGATAAGTAGACAGCATAGATATTTAATGTATCTTTTCTGCCTCAGCCTCATGAACTGGATTGTGCTATAAATAATACGTGCGCATTGTCTGATACTTGACTTTGCCAACAGCTTCCATTGAGGTGCTAATGTAAGGAGGTTTTGTGGAAAATGCTGGGAAATATTTTACTTGTAACAAACCAGAAATTCTACACGTACTCTTAGTGCCTTTTTGTTTTTACAAATTCTGGCAGAGCTGTCACTGCTCACACAGCTAAGTTGCAATGCCTGCTTCCAACCAGTAGGTGAATCTATCACTGCAAACTCCCTTCGGATAGTGAAAACTACCACCAAAAATATCCCAAGAATTCTTCAGTAAATTGGAAACTGCTTTCTCATTAAACTGACTGTGTTTTGGTGGCTACAATGTTTTTGCTTCCCGAAACCAAAGATTGTTTAAACAAAGTTAATAACCCACGCAACTTAGCTTGGCTTTCTGTAAGAAGGAGCCTTCTTCCCAGTCATGTGCAGTCTAACCTTATTTAACCAAAATCTAGGGGATATGGGTTTGATAAAGGCACAAGGATTAACTGTAGCAAACTAGAAACGAGTTTTGTAATTAATTAGATGCTCATACAAATATCGTAAATGCTTTCATGGTTTTCTCAGTGGGCCACCAGGACGCTTCTTTGGTTTTTTCTTAAGGGGGTAAGAAGCAGTTCTTGTGAGTAATTGGCTGCTGTTCTAGTTTGCTAAAATGAAAGTGCCTTGTTTAGACACCAGCAGCTGGCTACCATTCCCATCTGTTTTCAATGTTGTGTGTTTTTTGCAGTGCTTTGTGGTCTACATGAGATGCACCAGAGCAGACAGGAAAAGACATGCGGTCAGAGAAAACTGGGAGTGACAACTAATGTTCTGGTTACCATAAGTACATGCAAAAACTAGGTACTGAAGTTCATATAGGCATGGGCTAAAATTCCTTTGCAATTACTGCACTGCCTTCCTCTCTCCTTACAGTGCCTAATATTTGAAAATATATTGCAAACAGAATGTTTCTCCGGGTGTTTTTTCAAAAAAAAGTATGCATTTCATGAATTCGATACGACTATTCCTTCTGTTGCTGTACTTAAGCTGTAATCCAAACTCATATGAGATTCGACCTATTTAATATTACTCTCTAAATACTTGCACATTCCATAAAGGTTGTGGATGTATTTTAACCCTTTCCTTGGCCTCCGGCTGTGAGCGAGATGCAACAAAATGCCTGCTGGATGATATGCATCATTTCAGCTCTACAGCCTTCCAAGAACTCTGTGTTCCTCTACCTCTGGCCTTTTGTGCAGCCTTGTTTCCTTCACCTCGCCATTGGTGGCCATGACATTTGTCAGCTCAGTTCTAAACTCTATAATTCCTACCCCAAGCCTCTTCACCTTTCCTGCTCTTTGTGTATATTTCAAACCACTTTAATTTTCTGGCTCCAATCCACTGACTTCTGCATTTAACTTGAGTACCTTAGACTGTGCACAAGCCCCTCAGGAACAGTGGGATGCCTGTTAACACATGCTAATCACTCATTTTGTGAAGCCGTATTTTAACTCACTTTCAAATAACACTTGCTGAAGCTAGTCAATGAAATCAAGGCCAGAGAACACAATGACCATTTCTAAAGTTTGTTTGGGTTTTTTTTTGACACTCAGGGCATGTGTGCAATGCTGGCAATACCTGCCATTTGTTTCATTCCGCAATAACAACACCTTGAGAACATGGTGATGGGCTATCTTCTTGAATCACTGATGGAAGTGCATGTACAATGCTGCAAGGAGAGAGTTCCAGGGGTGTGGAGGGAGTGAATGTTTAAGGTACAAGTTGGATAGGAGTTTCCTGGTCCTTGAAGGTGCTGAGTTGTTTGAGTGTTGGGAGCTTCATTCATTCAGGCAAGTGGAGAATGTTCCATCATTTTTGTGACTTGCACTTTGTATGTGACAGGCTTTGAGGAGTCAGGAGTCGAGCTACTTGCCACAGAATTCCCAGCCACTGACCTGTTACTACAGCCACAATATTCTTGTGGTTTAACCATTTCATTGAGCATGCTGAATCCAATTAATGGAAATACTGCAGTAAACTCAATATGCACAGCTGCTTTTTTACCGGCTGCGGGAAAGAGTTTGTTGATGGTACTTTTACTGAGAGGTTACTTTCTGCATTTTGGAAGTTTTCTGAATCACTATAGGATAGTTGGCACCCAGACAGCCTTAGATTGGATCATGGCTGAGGAAAAATATGAGCAAGATCAGTAGCTGCCTACTCAAGGGACCTATAACAGGACAGCACAGGACTGCGCTCCACAGGAATGGCACAGGGCTCAGAGACATGTTATTCCTTGATCTTTGGAAGCAGCAGTGTTACATTAGGCTCCAATAGTCACTTGAGGTGGACTTGTGCAGCCAGTCAAAGGCAGACATGTTTGCTAGCCATTAACAGTGCCCATCAACCACCACCCTCTATTTTATCTTCTCCAAATCCCACCAAAACTCTGGCAGACAGAGATATCCAATATCTTCCAACTGCTGGCTGACAATTCTGAAAGAAAGACAACTAATGGATTGTTTGCTAGTGCCAGTGATTTGCAAATGTCACTGTGATAACACCAGTCAGTGTGAGTGAGGGCTAAGTCTGCAGCTCAGATTGGTTCTCCACAGTAACAGAGTGTCATTGACTGCACATAAATGACATGTCGCTTATTCCCAAATCAACCAGAAGCTTAAGTCAACTGCCAAGGTTTCCACTTCATCAATGTGCACCTTGTGTGTGACCACCATCAGATATTTATGCAAGTCAGCACAACATTTCCAGAGAGATGCCACAATATGTATTTTTTCCTCCTTTTGGCAGTTCCAGCTCCCTGATATCTTCAAGCCTACAGTTACACTTAAAAGCATGGCAACTCAGAGATGATGCACAATCTGACCTTGACTGATGATACTTAAAACCTTACAAATGGCACCCATCAATGCTACGATGAAACTGCCATATGTAAAATTGAATAAACCATCGGCATTCTGAAGATGGGCTTCAGGCACTGAAACAGATCTGGAGGTGCTGTTCAGATTATGCAAACCAGGAGGTGCAAAATGGGTTATGATGGGCTGCATTTTGCTTGAGGACATTGTAGACTTACAGGAAGACCAAGACACAGAGCTCAGATCCAATCTAAATCATCCCAAGTGGAAGACGCAAAGAGCAAAGCTGTTTACGTTGTTGCCTGGAATGCTTTTGTATTCAGGATGCATCAGTGGAACCACCTCAGAAACACATTCAAAGCCTATGCTTACTTTTATCAACCAACACACCAATGCCAATCTTAAGGCCCACAAAAATCTGATACCACTGAAAGTAATGAGTCTTGCAACAACATCCCATGCACATTTTCCATTGTTTCCAGTCAATTCATGTCTTCCCATTCCTCATCAAACAGGTTTAAAGACAGTTGGTCACGCAGTAACAAAGAATGGCGAAGATCAGAAAGCAGTGCAAAAGCGTGAGGCTTTAGTAATTAAATTAAACAACAGGGTCTTCACATCTTAAAATATTCTCCTCCATTCTTCACTTTCCAGAATGAGTAAGCTTTTATTTTCATTTTTCTTCCTCTTCTACTTGGTACAAATTCTGTGGCTTGAGCAGAGGTGGAGACAGACTGTTCTGATCTCTACTCTGAATGTTGAGATCTTCTTGGCTGACAGTCTCTGGGTTGTGGACTGCCCCAGGGCCTCACAAAACACTGTGCCAGCTATACCTATGCAGTGGCATACCTGACCATCCCTTGAAATATGAGGTAGCATGCTGGGTTCTGACTGAAGGGGTGAGTTAATGGGTGAGAAATGAAAAGGTTTTGAATGGACTATCAACATAATCATATTTCATTGCTTCTATTCTGTCTGACAGCATGGTGGTGCAAATAAATTGAGAAACCATGGCTATCTGGCATTCTGTTATTTAAGGTGGCAGATAATTGGTATTTAGACTCTGCACTGCCACAGTCAAGGTGTGGATAGACTTATTTGAGTGTCCTGTTCTGCAACATCAAGGCCCTCCACTTGGAAACAGACTGACTGCATTCTCTCTGCAATTGTAGTCCAGGGTCTTGGAATGCCAGTTCTTTGCTGTTTTCATTGATTCTCCTTTTCAATTGTGGCCGTCTAGGGGAACCTAACATGACGATTCACTATCTCAGGATCCAGGGAAGGCCATATAGGACAGAAGTGAGGAAATATTTCTTCACTCAAAGGGTAGTCAACCTGTGGAATTCACAACAGAAGGCAATGGAAACCATATCACTGGGTATATTCAAGAAAGAGATTGATACATTTTAGATATTAAAGGCATGAAGGGGTATAAAGAGAATGCAGGAACGTGGTGGTAAGATAGAGGATCAGCCATTGTCATGTTAAATGGTGGAGCAGTCTTGAAGGGCTGAATACCTACAGCTCTTAGTTTCTATGTTTCTACAGCATCTGCATCCAGCTGAGCAGAGCTTAATGAAGACATTTCCTCTAACACAGATACTCCACTGCTCTCTTTTCCACCACCATCTGGGGTTGCTCACTGCTGAAGTGTCAGTTACCAGTTGCAAGCACAACTGGCTGTATGACTAGCTGACCAAAGTATGAGGATCGGAGCTCCTGCATGAGCCCTGCTGATGGTACACAGTGAGGGGTATCCTCTTCCAAAACTGCATTCGCTGTTGATATGTGTGACAGCCTTGCCTGAGATAAACAATGAGTTTGCACTCATAGAAAAAGAATGTTTCAAGCTATCATTATAAAGATGGATTATATTTCATTTGCTGTTGAAGTTAAATCAAAATGATACAGTATTTTATAGCATTATGGACAGCTGAACTTGAATTGTGTCAGCAAGTAGCTGGAAGGTTACCATCTCCCCACCTCTAATGTCCAGAGACACATGTCCTCAACACATCCACTATCCTGGATTGGACTCCAAAGCTGGAAGTAAAATGCTAATGAACAAATTGATACCGCCTGCAGACAATTCAACTCATTCCCAGGTTTGTGATGCTGGATTCCCTCCTTCCCTTCTCCCAACTCTCAACATAGTTCCAAGTTATTACAAGAACCAGTGTCTTCCTTCAAGACCGATTGTTTTCTGATTATTTTCCTGTGAGCCACTTTGAGATGATTCACAATGTTACAGATGCTTTGTCAATGCAACTTGTTGTTGTACTTTATGCTAACTGCTGTGACAGTTAATTTAAAGCAAGAAAATGTGCACCAATGCAGTATTATAGGGGACTGAGTGCCAATCTATTGAATTGAAACATTAATTCTTAGCTGATTAGCTGAGACAAGTTGATTCAATGAAAGGCAATAGGAAACTGTAGGTGCACATCCACACAGATTGCAAAGCACTGCTGTGAGAGCACCTCACAAACTGATGAGGTAGGAGAAAGACAAACTCTGAGGGCAGCGCACATATCTGGAAATCTGTAAATATCCTGAAAAAGAATGTGAGTCCACTGGACTAGTTTACTCAGTTTAAAAGCAGAGCTCATGATTGCCAAGAGAGAGAGAAAAAATCTGCTATTTAGGCAAAAAAAATTGTTATTATTGTGGATTATATCCTCTAACAGTATTTTGGCATGAGGATAGCTAGTGGAATTAAGAAGTGGTGGAACTTGGAAGAACGGATATAAAATCAGAAATTAAGTTATGATGAAGTACCTCCACACTCCCACCACATCACCACATTAAGCATGTGGTTGGACATGGTACAGGATGCTTACCAAGAGGGGCTCAGAGCAGCCTATTCAGATTCAACAACTCACAAAACCTGGAAACCCATTATCGTTATCCCACCTGGTTACATTTGCTCTGTCATTTAGTAATGACACTAAAAACCCCAGCCGCTTTGTTAATAAGTAAAACAGGGTTGACATTAGACTGAAGAAAATTATCATTAATTGAAAAGATTTTTTACATATGGGAGAATACTGAAGAGCTTTTTTAAATCTTGGGATTAAATATTTCCATATGCAGCTGCTGCCAAATACAAAAAAATTGTTTGATAATTACGTTTGATTCCGATGTCTGACAGATTTTTCCATATTTATGCAGTTTCCCATTTTCCCGGAGTCTGTGTAACTGCGTTACATAAATTTACTGTTTCTTTAACTCTTTACCAGTTGCATTAAACATTGCCATTTGAGAGATGTTGGGAATTTTTAACTTTAGAGTAGGTTTTGGGAGGGTGATGAGGCTGTTGGCAAGAGACAAACCTATTTGACGTCACCCTTTTAATTCCTGGGCCTTAGTGCTTGAGTGGCTAACTGGGCCCAAACAGGCAGGAAGAGGAAGCTGGTACACAAGCCTTGTTACTAGGCTCCTTCCACTGACTGCAGCTTGAGTGATAGAGAGACAATTTAGTCAGGATGTGGATGTGTGTAAAAGGCTGCTGAGATTTACCTGAAGAAGCCATCCTCTTCCTTGCCCCATAAACAAATGCTTCACCTCCACCATTGTGCTTCTCCATACTTCACAGGAGCTGCAGTATGAAGACAAAGCTTACATGTGCATGCACCAAGTCGCTGAGTTCCTAATTTATTGTTGAGAGATTCCAGGAGCTATATGAAAGAAAGGCCCTTGGATTAAACATCCTGAAGACAAAGGACCTCAACCAGCTTGCTCCCACCGCACAACACTGCTTCCCCCAAAACTGAATCTCAAGATGCACAAAGGGCTATAGGATACTGTGGATCAGTTCCTGTATCTTGCATGCATCCTCAATGCGATGAAATTCTCAACATTGCCCTCCAATGTGCAGGCGCAGCATTTGGCCATCTGAGGAACCGAGTGTTTGAAAACATAAACCTCAAACTCAGAACCAAGTTTATGGTCTAAAGGGTGGCAGTGTTAACAGTTCTCCTGTATGTGCCAGACATTGATA
The DNA here is from genome assembly GCF_030684315.1 of Stegostoma tigrinum. Classification (NCBI taxonomy): domain Eukaryota; kingdom Metazoa; phylum Chordata; class Chondrichthyes; order Orectolobiformes; family Stegostomatidae; genus Stegostoma; species Stegostoma tigrinum. The sequence continues at coordinate 44,293,361 of NC_081369.1, read as the reverse complement.
ATGTACAACTGGCTCATCAAAACCCTCTGAGAAATATCCTCAGTAATGCCTCAGCTAAACCTTGCAAATCTGACGAAATAGGTGCTCAAATTTCAATGTCCATTCTCAGCACAACATCACCCAACAGCCAATCAGCTGTATATGTCAGGGCCACATTGTCCACATGCCTGACTTGAGTATTCCAGAACAAACTCTCTATTCCAAGCAAGAATCTGGCAAGAGATTAACAGGAGGGCAGAAGAAACTCTTCAAGGATCTACTTCCAGATCTCTAGCCCAAGACTACCTAAACTAGAGAAGAACCATTTACAAAGCTACCAACTATACTGAGCAGCTCTTATAGGCCGAGAAAAAGGTTGCATATGAATAGTTGAATGGAGGAGAATCCCACCAATCACCTCATCAAACACAAGTTGGAGCAGGGTTTGCACATCTAGTATTGGATACTTTAGTCACCTCAGAAACAAAACCCCAGGATAAAAGAAAGTCATCTTTGATCCAGAGGGATTGCCAAAGACAAGCTATGAGGAAGACTTCAAAGCAGCTTTAATTTGAGGCAGTTCTGATAAGATTTCCATTCACACCTTGCAAAGAGGCCATCAAGAACATGTTGACATATAGAGCCCCAGTTTGCATACATGGGCGAATCTAGCTCCTGATTAGGACTGGCACCTTATTTCTTGCCTGAAGCATCCACAGAATGGATACTGTGTGGATAATTAATCTGTAGCTTTATAAAACCTTCATTGAGTAATTTTGCTTGGGCATGGGGAGTTAAAATATCTGCTGAAAAGAAAAGCTTAAATGTATTTTTGTTGTTGAGAAATGAGAGTGACTATGTCATTGTTTTTATTTTGAAGCTGGAAAATGCTGTAATTTATACTGTCTGACTGAACACCAAAAGAAACAGGGCTGGGGTTTGAAACTGAGCATTAGACTCCCTTTCACTTGGCTGGTGTAGCTTGACGCATCTCACATAAAGAAAACCTTCAGGATGCATTCAGTTAACTGTCTGTGACTATTGAGCTGCCCGTAGTCTCGGGTGATCTGGCAATACTGCCATGGAAGCTCTGATGTCTCAATTCTGTTTGCACAAATGTTTATTATTTGACAAATTGTCTTGTTTGCATTTTGTAGGCTTGTTGCTTTCATAAGGTTTGTTTTTAGCGCTGTTCTCTAATATCAATATAATGTAAGAAATTATTGAACTCTTTGAATCTGTTAAATCAAGCTAAAATTATTTACTATTTAGAATATGTGGCTCAAGGAAGGATCATCAGCACGGGTTTCTTAAAGGTAAGCTGCGTTTGACAACTAATAGAATTTTTGAAGTTGTCGACTGAGTAGACAAAGAGAACTCCATACGTATATCAATTTTCTGAAGGTATTTTGCTGTGTCCAAGCGTATGTAAACCTATATCTAAGAGAAAAGGGATAGACATAGAACTGGAACTTTTTTTTTATTAAGCCCAAGTTGCCTGGGTTTTTAGAGGATTATTCATGATGAAGACAAGTAGATTCTTTGATATGTCTTGCCAAACCCATCTCATTGATTACCTATTACACACATGGCATTTGTCATGTCTAATTTCTGCCCCATCATACCCATAACAATTCGACACTCAGCAGATATCTGCAGAAAGACTGGCATTCCTTGTCACCCTGCCATCCTTGAGAGGCAAGCCACCATGGACCTGGACAAGTGTTGGCAGTTCACAATGCCCCTTATTAGCAGCATATATGTAAAAAAGCCACAAAGCCAACCTGCGCATGGCACATAGCTGGCAAGGCTGACACATCCATAAAGAAGCAACCCCGTTCTCTCACCTGGGTTAACTGCCAGGCCACATGTTTTAATTGTCCTCACCTACATCCCTTCTGATCAGCCTCTAAATTAGTGCTACCCTGACACCAGTACTTATTGTAGACCCACATCTTGTCATTGTTGAGTGAACGAATAGCACAAACAGGAAACCAATTTGACAAATACAGACAAATGTGAGCTCTTATTCAAAAAAAATCAAAAGGGAACACTTACAACGCCAACTGAGACTGAACTTCATCTCCACAATGTCAACCAGGTTTCAGCATCATGACCAAAGATTCTTTTGATCAACTGTTGTGTGTTAGAACTAGCTCTCTTCTATGAGAACATTCGAATGTGCAAAAGAAGTTCTATCTGGCTTGAACCAGCCACCACAGCTGAGTTCTGTCATGGACAGCCAACATTCTCCTCCTCAGAAGAAGACTGTTTCTGTTCCCACAGTTCCCCTGCATCCTGCATAATTTCCATTGCCTGCTCCAAACTTACAACATACCTGGATGATACAGTGCTCTCTGTCCAGAATAACACCACACACACCCGCCCCCAATACCCCAAACCACCCCAAACACACAAGACAGATGCAAGAGGCAGAACCTCATCTTCAACAGCACTGCTCCACCATTGTCCTGCAGCATTAAACCTGCACTCCACATCAGACAGGGTGGCCATGCAAAGGTGTTATGGTCACAGTGGGTAGCCCTTGTCTCCCAGTAACCAGCCTTATAAGGTACCTGGATCCTCAAATGCACCAGGTATATGAGAGTGCTCCAGAATGCAGAAGAAGTGGCAGCTGCCAGGATAGTGGGCATATACCTTGACAAATTGGTACCAGTGATCACAGACGAGCTGCACAGTAATGGAATGGAACCCTTTCATGTTGATGAATTCCACAGTGTTGAGTTGTGTCTTCCTCAGTGCCAAGTGTCTGCAATTCGATTGCACCCTGCATCTGGGGGAGAATGGGGTAGGGTGATGATGTTACTGAATTTACTGCTCAGGCTGCACAACTGACTTAGCCTTGGGAGAATGAAACAAACATGTAAGACTCGTACAGATGGCAATAGTAACTGAGATAGTAGGAACTGAATATGCTGGAGAATCTGAGATAACAAGGTGTAGAGCTAAATGAATGCAGCAGACCAAGCAGCATCAGAGAAGCGGGAAGGCTAACGTTTTGGGCCTGGACCTTCTTCAGAAGGGTCCAGGCCCAAAACATCAGCCTTCCTGCTCCTCTGATGCTGCTTGGCCTGCTATGTTCATCCAGCTCTACACCTTGTTATCTCTAGCAATAGTAATAACCCTGGTGAGTTAATAGGTACATGACTGTGAGATCCACATGGGTCTCCCATCAAACGCTAGAAGAAACCAATTGCACAGACGCTCAGGACTGCACTTACCCTCACAGCCATTTGGAAGGACAACCACCCATTCCTGGAGGCTTCAGTTGAACTTCAGTTTCCAGCACAGTCCCATCACTCATCACTATATCCTGGGACAGCAATGCACCTCACCATCAACAAGAAATGGAATTGTGGCTGGGGATCTCTTGGCCTCCTGCACACACCACGCTTCCTGAGGGTGTTACCTTTCTTTGAGTTTTGCTCTCCTCCTGCTCCATACAGGCCTGCTTCTGCCCTGGGCCCTCCTCCTCCTGCAGTTGTCTTTGCCTTCTTCAGTAGGCAGCCACAGAACCTACAGAATCTCTCTCAGTGGAAAGGACCAACAGTGGGAACAGTAGGCGTGCAAGAGTTTCTTAAACCCCAGAACAGTCATTGGTGGTACACCTTATATACAAGGACTGAGCTCACTCTCTTATACAGTTGTGACGTGCTGCACTCTGATAATAAGGCCTTTACCATACAGTGAGACATGTTACACTATGATAATGGAACCTTCACCATACCGTGTGACTGCACTCTGATAATGGGGCCTTTACCGTACGGAGAGACATGCTGTGTTCTGATAATGGGGCTTCTACCATACGGAGAGACATGCTGCATTCTGATAATGGGGCTTCTACCATACGGAGAGACATGCTGCATTCTGATAATGAGGGGACATATCATGCTTCAACATCTAGCCTTGTGCTACAACTTGGTGTAGCTATCAAACAGCACCTGCTCAAAAATAACCTGCTTCGTGATGCCCAGTTTGTGTTCTGCCAGGCCCACTCAGCTCCTGACCTCGTTGTAGCCTTGGTTCAGACATGAGTAAATGAGCTGAATTCCATAGGTGAAGTGAGAGTGACAGCTCTTGACATCAAGGCTGCATTTGACCAGGAGTGGCATCAAGGAGCCCTGGCAAAACTGGAATCAATGGGTATTGGGAGCAAACTATCCGGTGGTTGGAGTCATACATGACATATAGGAAGATGGTCGTGGTTGTTGGAGTCAATCATGTCAGCTCTAGGACGTCTCTGCAGGAGTTCATCAGGGTAGTGTCCTTGGCCCAACCATCTTTAGTTGCTTTGTCAATGATCTTCCATCCATTATAAGATCAAAAGTGGGGATGTTCGCCAATGATCGCACAATGTTCAGCGCCATTCATGACTCGTCAGATACTGAAGCAGTCAGTGTTCAAATGCAAGAAGATCTGGACAATATCCAGGCTTGGGTGTACAAATGACAAGTAGCATTTGCTCCACACAAATGCCAGGCTATGACCATCACCAATAAGAGACAATCTAGCCACCAGCCTTTGACATTGCATGATGTTACCATCCCTGAATCCCCCACTATCAACATTCTGGGTGTTATCATTGACCAGAGACTCAGCTGGACTCTCGACATAAACACGGTGGCTATAAGAGCAGGTCAGAAGCTTGAAATACTGCGGTGCGTAACCCATCTCCTGACTCCTCAAAGCCTATCTACCATCCACAAGGCACAAGTCAGGAGCGTGGTGGAATACTTCCCATTTGCCTGGATGAGTGCAGCCCTAACCCTCAAGAAGCTTATCACCATCTCAGACCAAGCAACCCTCTTGATTCACATTACATCCATAAGCATCCATTCCCCCCTCCACCAAAGCACAGTAGCAGCAGTGTGTACTATCTATAAAATGCACTACAGAAATTCACCAAAGATCCTCAGACAGCACCTTCCAAACCCACGACCACTTCCATCCAAAAGGACAAAGGCAGCAGATATATGGGAACACTATCACCTCCAAGTTCCCCTCAGGCCACTCAGCATCCTGACTTGGAAATATATCGTCGTTCCCTCATTGTCACTGAGTCAAAATCCTGGAAATGCCATGCTGATGGCATTGTGGGTCAATCCACAGCAGGGGGACTGCAGCAGTTCAAGAAGGCAGCTCACCACCACCTTCTCAAGGGCAACTAGGGATGGGCAAGAAATGCTGGCTAACCAGTGACAACAAAACCCGCAAATAAATAGAAAAATAAATGGCTGCTTTCTGTGTCAAAAATGCCAAGAACTATTCATACAGCAACCCAAGGTACATAAGATTGTGGATTAAATCTTTTCATGGGGCTCTTAGAGTAGACCTAGTTGACTCATAAACACAAAAAGATTGGATGTTCCTATCATTCACCAATAGGACGATTGTTTCTTTTTCTCTTTTTTTCTCTTCTGTGTTCGTTTTTACCTTTCATCCTTCGGCTGTGTGACAACCTGAACTCTTGGCCTCAGCACAAGCTCAGACAGTCCTCCCGGTCTCAGCATGGACCTGGCAAGGTGTCTTCCTGGCCCGATGTAGTATGCCAGTCTCCATAATGGTGTGTTGTCATTTCGGCCTGGTGTGGCGTTCTCTCAGCCCAGCCTGGCAGTCTCCCAGTGTGCTCTCAGCCTGAAGAGATCTCCTCCCCACCCGGCATGGCAGACTCTTGGCCCGGTGCGGTCTCAGCCTCACAGTGATTCCAGAGTGGTCTCTTAGTCTCAACTGCCTGGAGATAAAGCCCAGCACAGTCGAGAGTCAAAGCCTGGAGCGGACTGGAGGCTAGGTGCCAGCATGGACTGAACTGGAAGGACTGTTGTTCTGAACTTTTTATTTCTCTGTTCTTGAAGTTATTCCTATAATCTGCAATGCTGGACTTTTTAATGTCCTTATCTTCCTATGTCTTTTTCCTCAGAACTTGTACTGAAAAATCTGTACCTAGGTTCTTCGTACGTAAGCTGGCACCATAAATGACGACATGTAAACATTTCACTATAATAATTCGAGTACATGTGACAACAAAGCTAATTCAATGCAATTCAAAGAGTGGCAAATTATTTGGGGAAAAGTAGCCAAAGCTACGTGTTAAGGAATCCATAAGCAGCAGGCCTATACATAGGAGGAAGAGGCAAAGTTCACACTTATTATATCGCCAGACTGGAAAGCCAAACATGCTTAGCGAAAGAACTGCAAAAACGTTAGAAAATTATTTTCAGTCTTACCTTTCAATTGCTGTTGACCGGGAATAATTTTCAGTTTGGAGTACGCCATTGGAAAATCTGGTTCATGAGTGCAAATGAGTGTCGATCAGAAGCTGACCAAGATGCATTTTTAAAAGACTTAGCTCAGAAGTTTACTAAGAGAAACAGTATTTTGAGTGTCTTGTAAATTGGTGACTCCTGAAGTTTGCAAGTTCTTGAGCAGAAAATAATATTGGATGTATTGAAGCACATGTTTTGAGTAACCCTTATTTACAGTTTTAGCATAATAGCACTTAAATGTCTTCAATACTTGTCTAATGTAATCTATGATCAAACACACCTGCATTTATTATTTATCTCAATGCAAATAGGATTGTGTTCAGAAAACTTTATGATCTTCATTTACAATAAAATTAAATGAGAACAATGAATAATGTGCAATGTGCATCTTTTACTGAGCAGAATCCTCTAAAGTTTCACGGAATCTTTAAAGTGATCTTCTTTTGATTCATTTCTACCCAGAGAACTTCAGCACACATTAAAATGCACTCTCTGTAGATCTCCTTTCCTTAACATCTTCCCCCTTTATTGGTGCCCATCCCCATTTCTGCTACTCTTTACTGCTGTGTGTGATGATTTGATAGGCTAATACCTTTCTTAATTAAAAGCAGCAGAAGGTGGGTTTTTGCAGACTCAGATAGATCTGACCCTATCGAGAACTGTTGAAACTTGCCCAGTGAAAGCAGACAAGTTTATCAACATGAGATTTGACTTTTCCTCTTGGTTAAGAGCCCAACCATCTACTGGAGCCAGTAAGCTGTCTTAAAGTATTTTATTTAGATATGCTTTCTTATGGAATCAGTCAAGATAGGCAAGGTTCATATTTAACATAGAAGTACTTACAGCTTATTAAGGTTTTATCATCAAAATATTGTTCCAGTGTTTATGAAACTGAGGGAGACTTTGCTGTAATACCTTTAGCCCAGAAGCTCTGGGCATTATTCCAAAATGAAAGTTATTTCTGTAATTCGAGAAACAATATTATAGCATTTAAAGTCAGAAAAAAATTATAGTGAATATTTGTTTTATTTTCCCATTTGGCTGAAGCCACATACAATATAATGATCATAAACATCATAAAGAGCACCGACAGTTAGCTGGTTCTGTCCTACAGCACAGCTGAACAACATGGCTGAAGCATTTCTCCATATTTATTGAATTTAAGCCCAAGGGTGTGACTGGTAAAACAGCTGGTCCTAATTAGATCAGAATACAGTATCTTCTGACGCATTCATTCATATCCAGCCCTGTCTGCACACCGATGTATTGCCTCTAGAATCAACTCCACACTACCCTTAATGATACCTTCAGGCTCCTAACTGGTATTGCTGGCTTATATGAATGCAAGTAGTATAAAGTAAATCCAAAATCAGGTTTCTGATTCAGTAACAATGGTATTTTGTTTTTTTTTTGCATTTCCATTCATTCGCTCTAAGACCGAAAATCTATTGCGTGGAAATTCCTCCTCCATTCAAACTTTTCACGCTTGCAAATGTTATTAAATCCCTGAGTCCTATATGCAAGGAGATAAAATGCTAATATTTGTCCCAACACTTATATTTTTGAACAGGTCGATTATCTGGCATTGACATGTTATAATTTTACAACTTTTGGCCAGTATTTTCACTTGGCAGTATTTTCAAAGGTGCTGCAATATTTTCAGCTTTTGCCAACAAGAGTCTATGGAATTCACATTGGTCTCCTGAGAGTGAACATAATACAGAAGAGGACAGTTTGTTCAAAGAGCAAATACCCAGCCCCCACTCATTGAAATATGAAAAGCATGTTCACTTTGTTGGAGTAAATCATTGATTCATTCAAGCACAGAATGAATAACTAGAAGTGATTGCGTTACTCATCAAGGGTCTGTACCCTGGGGCTTCGCACAAATATTGTGTCATGCCCAAATTTGAAGGGTGCCTAAGTAAAATCTATTAGTATTGTAAGAGAGGATGGTTGAAAGGATAGTGTTTGGTGGTTTTGTTAAGGGGCAACACTAATATTATCACAGTCCACTAGAGTGAAACTACATCTATCAAAGGATACGTGTCATACAGGGTTTACCATGCCGGAAAATGGCCCTTGGCTCATTGTGTCCCTGACAGTCAAAACAGCCGCCCAACTGTTCTAATCTATTTTCCAGCACTTGGCCCATAGCCTTGTATGCCTTGGCATTGCAAGTGGACATCTGAATACTGCTTAAATATTATGAGGGTTTCTGTGCATTCCAGATTCCCACCACCCTCTGGATGAAAAAGCTTTTCCTCACAACTCATCTAAACCTTCTTCTCCTTATCATAAATCTATGGCCCCAGTCAATGATCCCTCCACCAAGATATGAACATTTCTTCTTGTCCACCCTGTCTATGCCCTTCATAATTTTATCTATCTCAATCATGTCCTGTCTCCTCTGCTCTAAGAGAACTCCAGTCTGTCTAATCTCACATCATAACTGAAACTCTCTAGCCCGGGTAACTCCTGGTAAATCTCAGCAGGTCTGGCAGCATCTGTGCAAGCAAAAACAGTGTTAACGATTCTGATCCGGTGACCCTTCCTGATTTACAGCATCCACAGTTCGTTCAGTTTTTATTTCCTGGTAAATCTCCTCTGCATCCTCTCCAGAGCTATCGCATCCCTGTTATAGTGATAATGGGAACTGCAGATGCTGGAGAATCCAAGCACAAAAGCTCCTGAGATGCTGCTGGGCCTGCTGTGTTCATCCAGCCTCACATTTCCAGAACTGCACACAATACCCTAGCTGTGACCTAACCAACATTTTTTTACAGTTCCACCATAACCTCCTTGCTTTTAAACTCTATGCCCAGATTAATAGCGGTAAACGTACCAAATGCCTTCTTAAACACTTTATCCACTTGTCCTGTCCTGTCATTATAATGATTATGTACATGTCTCATCTGTCTTAAAGAAACCTTGGTACAGTGCAAATCAAAAATTCTATTGCAAACTAACCAAATTTGCCAATCAATGGCTATACACACCCAAACATCTGAGGTGACCTGCTCATATGAAAGTCTCCAGGCCAAATGAATATGCTCAAAAAAGTGCCCTGTATCCCTGCATCCTGCACCACTGCATTACAGTTTCAGTGTCTGTTGGTATTAACACTAACCTTGAGTTCTTAAGAATCAAAAATAAAACATAGAACATAGAACAATACAAAGCAGAACAGGCCCTTCAGCCCTTGATATTGCGCCGACCTGTGAACTAATCTAAGCCCCTCCCCCTACACTATCCCATCATCTATATTGCTGGAAAAGCTCAACGGGCCTGGCAGCATTGTGGAGTGAAATCGGAGTTAATGTTTCAGGTTGAATGGTCTGAGGAAGGGCCTCTCGATTCGAAACATTAACTCTGATTTCTCTCCACAAATGCTGCCAGACCTGCTGAGCTTTTCCAGCAACTTCTACTTTTCTCTCCGATTTACAGGATCTGCAGTTCTTTCAGTTTTTATTGAGCTCTTAAGAGTTAGACATTGAAGTCCAAAGTAACTCCAAAGTAAGGAGAGACTTCATTTTCAACTTTGCTCCTATATCATGTTGAACCCTGCTCAGATCCATGTTTTCCATTCAAACTTAGCTGCAGTTCATTCCTCCTTAGGAATGTGGGGTTGCCTGTACTTAATCATTGAGACAGCAAATCTCGTGATTCTCAAAGGGGACTCAAAGCACTGTCCAAAGGCGATATTGACAAAGTGGTAAAAGCAGAGCTCAGAGTGCCACGAAGTTTCATTTCTTTTTTTCTGCTTGAAGGAACTTGAAAATTACCCACTTCATGGAAATCATAAACATTAAAAAGGTTGTCAATGTTGATAATGTTGAGTATGTCTTTCACATGGTTAAGGTACAGATATTCGCAGTAAAGAGGGATAATTGAGTGGAATGTTTATTGAGTGATAATCCAGTCTAACACTACAAAATAAAACAGTTTGTATGCATCATACAGAGAATATTAGATGGCAATGATTACTAAAAAAACTAATCTTGTCAAGAGATTGAGATGAAGTATTAAACCATGAGATCAAATCCTAGCCAAATGAATCCTGAGATCAAATTATTTTCAGTTGCATACGCATCAATTGTATCTGAGACAGGAACAAAAAAAAATTAATTCTGATCTGTGAAAGTAGTTCCTGCTGACATCACAACAAATGTAACATCTCTTTAAAAAGCAAGAAGGATTTTATATGCAAAATATAAGCAAGGAAAATTTGCATCTATACAGAATCCTTTAAAACTCTGAGACTTCCAAGCCACTTTAAAGCAAGCAAAAGACTTTTGAAGTGTTCTAATTGTTGTAACACAGGAAATAAAGCAGCTGATTAGGACACTGCAAGATCCCACAAACAATGTGATTATGACCAGATATTCAAATGTTATTTTTAGGACATATTTTAGATGTTGGCCAAGGGGCACATATTGGGCAGAACAATTGGGCAAACTTCTCTGTTCTTCTTTGAAGCCATGTTGTGGGATTGTTTACATCAAGCTGCTAGAGCAAATGGGGTCTCGGTTTAACATCTCATCCAAAAGCTGACAATCAAGCAGTTGCTGAACTTAAAAGTTATGCAAAGTTATCTTCAGCCTTCATAGCTCAAATGAAATTTTAAATTTCTGCCATGTTTCATGATTTTTTTAAATTACCTATTTGGCCCACGGGGGATTTTTGATGAATTTTGATTACAGAGAAGAATTAATGAAAAACACACAATGTGTGTATGCTGAATTAATTAGTATCCTGTAACTGATCCAGTGATCCTGTAACTGATCCAGTGATCTGATCTGGGATTTTGTTTTCTCTCTTCCCTCTAACTAAACAAATCACCTTAACATCTTGGGTTTAACATGTTCTCTTCTGTTGTGGCTTGAGGTGAGACTGTTTGAATCTAATTTTTGTTTCATCAGGAATTCTCTCACAATTTGTTATCTTGAAACAATTATCTCTTGCTTTTTTTCTATAAATGTTACCTCTATAATAATACCTACAAACTCCTCACCAAACAGAACTGATTCACATGGATTGCATCCAGGTCTAATCAGAGCATCCAAGTTCAGAAAGCTTCACGTGTGCCTCAATTCTAAAATTTGCACTGAAATATGTTGATCAGAACTCATGAACAGAAGTTGGCTTATATTGATTTCTATTTCCTTACATGGCATGACCAAAGTAATTTTCTAGTTTAAAGTCGAAGCAGGTCTTTATTTTCCTCTTTAAAAGCATTTTCTACCTCTTCAGTTCATTGTGCCAGATATTGAAAATCTATCTGGGTGGGGCAAACTGAAATTTAGCCTCAGCTGCCTTAAATAATTCTGTAAGGATTCAGAAGCTGTAAAATCAGTCTAACTATGTTGAAATAGGGCTCTTCTGGAAATCTGCCATGTTTTTTCTGCAATGCTTGCTGGGACTAATGGAAAAGGCATGAGGAGAAGAAAACGAACTTTGGATACTCAGGCTCACAGGTTGCAATTTTCCAGTGTCTGTGATGACTTCCTTGCTGGTTAAGATTCCCACTTACCGTTGTGCAATGTCACCAGGCCTCAGCATCATGGGCAACTGGACACTATACCCAATATTGTTGGTGCTGCCACAAGCACTGGAAATGATCAACAGAAGCCAGCTGTTCCATTTGGTGCTATAGCTAATCATATTCCTAAGGGATAACTCTTTGCTTAGCTGATCTACTGGAAGCAGGCCAGTCAGAAGTTGAAGGGACCTCAAGACTTTTAACTCCACAGAGTGCGCAACAGGTTTTGGTTCTAGACCCCGACCCCAGAAGCCAGAAACAGCTTTGGGGGGGGTGGGGGGGTTTGTGAGGGAGGTCAGAGACCTGATGAGGATAACATTAGGCCTGAGGGGTTTTTAAAAACATTATTCGTTTATGATATGCAGGCATTTTTTTATTCATTCATGTGATGTGGGTGTCTTTGGCTAGGCTGCATTTATTGGCCATCCATAATTATCCAGAGGGCAGTTAAGAGTCAACCACGCTGTGAGTCTTAAGTCACATATAGGCCAGGCCAGGTAAAGATGACAGATTTCCTTCCCTAAAGGACATTAGTGAACTAGCTGGGGTTTTCCTGACGATCAGCAGTAGTCTCATGGTCATCATTAAACTCTTATTTCCAGATTTTTAGTTGAATTCAGATTCCACCATCTGCCGTGGTGGGATGGTAGGTCCCAGAACATTTCCTGGGTCTCTGGATTAATAGCCTTGTGATAGTACCATTCGGCCATTGCCTCTCAATTAGACCAGCATTTATTGCTCACCCCGGTTAACAGTCAGCTGCATTGCCGTGGATGTAATAGTAATCCAGAGTCCCAGGTGAATGTCTGGGGACATGAGTTCAAATCACACCCTGGAAGATGAAGGAGGTGATGATCTAGTAGTATTAGCATGAGACTTCTTCATCCAGAGGCCCTGGTAATGTTCTGAAGGTGTGGGTTCAAAGCCTGCTGTGGTGAGCGCTGGAATTAAGAGCCAAATGATATCCATTAAACGACTTGTCAATTGTTGGGGGGAAATCCCATATGATTTACTAATGTCTTTTAGGGAAGGGAATTGCTGTCCTGACCCAGTCAGGTCTACATGTGATTCCAGACCTACAGTTACGTAGTTGATTCTGAACTGGCCTTTGGGAATAGTGATGGGCAGTACATATTGGCCTAGCCAGCAATGTAACAGATTTCACATCAGCAAACCAGATGAGGCTTACAACAGTTAGCAGTAGCTGTATAGTTACCATTAGGCTAGTTCCTAATTTTTTTTAATTGAATTCAAATTTCATCATCTTCCAGGGTGTGATTTGAACTCATGTCCCCAGACATTAGCCTGGGACGCTGGATTACTATTCCAATGACATTATCACGACACCAACATCTCCTGGGGACACAAGGCCCTGAAAGAATGGTTCAAAGACATCATGATGAAGGGGAAATTAGTCATCTGCTTGGGAATTGGCAGATGAAGGACTGTTGGGTTGGTTGATAGAGATTTTAGAAAACCCCAGTGGAGCTGACAGATCAGAGGCCTTGAAGTATATTCAGAGAGCGGAGAGCAGGTTTTCTGATCACCATTACTCAAGAAAACATTTGGATCTAAGCAGTCAAAGTAAAGGCACTCACTCCTCAATCCAGCAAGTGGTGATGCACTGTAACCACTGGGCTTCTTGTAATTCAGGAAAATGACAGACTGGAGCTAAAATTGAAAACCTGAAATGACAATGAGACTTGAAATCCTACAGTCACATTTAAAGTTGCTCTCTATCTCTGTGTAGTGAGTTGGCTGCCTTAGTTAAAGTCAAAAATTGGCAAATGTGGTTTTACAAACATATCCCTAAACCAGGCAAGGTCCTTAGGTTAAAATTCCACCCTAAGCTTCCCCAAAAACAAGCCCTAACACACAGTGCCTAAATGCGAAATTAAATTGCCCAATTACCATTGGGCAAGATCATTATTCCATAGCCATTTTGCTATCGATTCTCCATCGCATGATAATCCAGCTGGATGGATATCATTCATTGACACTACAGCAGAACTGAGCAAAAGAAAATTAATGAAAGAACTTGCTTTCATTTAACTACCTTAGGACATCATAGAACACTTTACAGCCATGGATGTACGTTTGAAGTGCTGTGTTAAAATACTGACGTAATGTAGAAATGCAGCAGCCAGTTTGCATGGAACAAAGACCCACAACCATCAATGATAATGACTGGATAATCTGCAATTGTTTTTTAAATGATGTTGTTGAGGGATATCCCATGGCTATGACACCAGAATTCGTTTCTCTGTTTTTCAAAATTGTGATGTGGAATCTTTTATTCCACCTGAAACGGAATAAAGGGCTTTGTTCAATCAACTCATCCTAACCCAGGGCTCTCAGGAGACATTCCCTCAGTACTCTAGAATTTCAGCCTTGATTAGAATGGCTGAACCTGGGGCGCATCCTCTCCCATCTGCTTTCTTTCTTTTCTCTTCATGTTCTTTTCTTTACAGCATGGAGAATGATGGGTGAAGGCGAAGTCCCTGGTGGGAGCAACACCAGGATGAGCCAGACATGGCTCCACTCCAAGATAACGAAGTGTGGAGCTGGATGAACACAGCAGGCCAAGCAGCATCTCAGGAGAACAAAAGGTGTTGTTTCGGGCCTAGACCCTTCATCAGAGAGGGGGATGGGGAGAGCGTTCTGGAATAAACAGGGAGAGAGGGGGAAGCGGACCGACGATGGAGAGAAAAGAAGATAGGTACAGAGGAGATTAGAGGTGGGGAGGTTGGGAGGGGACAGGTCAGTCCAGGGAAGATGAACAGGTCAAGGAGGTGGGATGAGGTTAGTAGGTAGGAAATGGAGGTGCGGCTTGAGGTGGGAGGAAGGGATGGGTGAGAGGAAGAACAGGTTAGAAAGGCAGAGACAGGCTGGGCTGGTTTTGGGATGCAGTAGGGGGAGGGGACGAGCTGGGCTGGTTTTGTGATGCAGTGAGGGGAGGGGAGACTTTGAAGCTTGTGAAGTCCACATTGATACCATTGGGCTGCAGGGTTCCCAAGCGGAATATGAGTTGCTGTTCCTGCAACCTTCGGGTGGCATCATTGTAGCACTGCAGGTGGCCCATGATGGGCATGTCGTCTGAGGAATGGGAGGGGGGAGTTAAAATGGTTTGCGACTGGTTTATTGCAAACTGAGCGGAGGCGTTCTGCAAAGAGGTACCCAAACCTCCGCTTGGCTTCCCCAATGTAGAGGAAGCCACACCGGGTACAATGGATACAGTGCACCACATTGGCAGATGTGCAGGTGAACATCTGCTTAATATAGAAAGTCATCTTGGGGCCTGGGATGGGGGTGAGGGAGGAGGTGTGGGGGCAAGTGTAGCACTTCCTGTGGTTGCAGGGGAAGGTGTCGGGTGTGGTGGGATCGGAGGGGAGTGTGGAGTGAACAAGGGAGTCACAGAGAGAGTGGTCTCTCCGGAAGGCAGACAAGGGTGGGGATGGAAAAATGTCTTTGGTGGTGGGGTCGGATTGTAGATGGGGAAGTGTTGGAGGACGATGCGTTGTATCCGGAGGTTGGTGGGGTGGTGTGTGAGAACGAGGGGGATCCTCTTGGGGCGGTTGTGGCGGGGGCAGGGTGTGAGGGATGCATTGAGGGAAATGCAGGAGACGCGGTCAAGGGCGTCCGCGAACACTGTGGGGGGCAAGTTGCGGTCCTGGAAGAACTTTGACATCTGGGATGTGCGGGAGTGGAATGCCACATCCTGGGAGCAGATACGGCGCAGGCGGAGTAATTGGGAATAGGGGATGGAATTTTTGCAGGAGGGTGGGTGGGAAGAGGTGTATTCTAGGTAGCTGTGGGAGTCGGTGGGCTTGAAATGGACATCAGTTTCTAGCTGGTTACCTGAGATGGAGACTGAGAGGTCCAGAAAGGTGAGGGATGTGTTGGAGATGGCCCAGATGAACTTGAGGTTGGGGTGGAAGGTGTTGGTGAAGTGGATGAACTGTTTGAACTCCTCTGGGGAGCAAGAGGCGGCGCCGATACAGTCATCAATGTAACGGAGGAAGAGGTGGGTTTTGGGGCCTGTGTAGGTGCGGAAGAGGGACTGTTCCACGTAACCTACAAAGAGGCAGGCATAGCTTGGGCCCATACGGGTACCCATGGCCACGCCCTTTGGAAAATGGAGTCCAGATAGGTGGAGATGAGTTCGGTGGGGCAGGAACAGGCTGAGACAATGGGTCGACCAGGGTAGGCAGGTTTGTGGATTTTGGGAAGGAGGTAGAATCGGGCCGTGCGGAGTTCCTACAGACAAAGGGTGTGGCCATGGGTACCCGCATGGGCCCAAGCTATGACTGCCTCTTTGTAGGTTACGTGGAACAGTCCCTCTTCCGCACCTACACAGGGCCCAAAACCCGCCTCTTCCGCCGTTACATTGATGACTGTATCGTGCTCCCCAGAGGAGCTCGAACAGTTCATCCATTTCACCAACAGCTTCCACCCCAACCTCAAGTTCACCTGGGCCATCTCCAACACATCACTCACCTTCCTGGACCTCTCAGTCTCCATCTCAGGTAACCAGCTAGAAACTGATGTCCATTTCAAGCCCACCGACTCCCACAGCTACCTAGAATACACCTCCTCCCACCCACCCTCCTGCAAAAATTCCATCCCCTATTCCCAATTCCTCCGCCTCCGCCGCATCTGCTCCCAGGATGAGGCATTCTACTCCCGCCCATCCCAGATGTCAAAGTTCTTCCAGGGCCGCAACTTTCCCCCCACAGTGGTCGAGGACGCCCTTGACCGCGTCTCCCGCATTTCCCGCAATACATCCGTCACACCCCGCCCCCGCCACAATCGCCCCAAGAGGATCCCCCTCGTTCTCACACACCACCCCACCAGCCTCCGGATACAACGCATCATCCTCCGAAACCTCCGCCATCTACAATCCGACCCCACCACCCACCACATTTTTCCATCCCCACCCTTGTCTGCCTTCCGGAGAGACCACTCTCTCCGTGACTCCCTTGTTCACTCCACATTCCCCTCCGACCCCACCACACCCGGCACCTTCCCCTGCAACCACAGGAAGTGCTACACTTGCCCCCACACGTCCTCCCTCACCCCCATCCCAGGCTCCAAGATGACTTTCTATATTAAACAGATGTTCACCTGCACATCTGCCAATGTGGTATACTGCATCCATTGTACCCGGTGTGGCTTCCTCTACATTGGGGAAGCCAAGTGGAGGCTTGGAGACCTCTTTGCAGAACACCTCCACTCAGTTTGCAATAAACAACTGCACCTCCCAGTCGCAAACCATTTCCACTCCCCCTCCCATTCTCTAGATGACATGTCCATCATGGGCCTCCTGCAGTGCCACAATGATGCCACCCGAAGGTTGCAGGAACAGCAACTCATATTCCGCTTGGGAACCCTGCAGCCCAATGGTATCAATGTGGACTTCACAAGCTTCAAAATCTCCCTTCCCCCCACTGCATCCCATAACTAGCCCAGTTGATCCCCTCCCCCCACTGCATCACAAAACCAGCCCAGTTCGTCCCCTCCCCCCACTGCATCCCAAAACCAGTCCAACCTGTCTCCGCCTTCTTAACCTGTTCTTCCTCTCACCCATCTCTTCCTCCCACCTCAAGCCGCACCTCCATTTCCTACCTACTAACCTCATCCCACCTCCTTGACCTGTCCGTCTCCTGGACCGACCTGTCCCCTCCCTACCTCCCCACCTATACTCTCCTCTCCACCAATCTTCTTTTCTCTCCATCGTCGGTCCACTTCCCCCTCTCTCCCTATTTATTGCAGAACCTTCTCCCCATCCCCCTCTCTGATGAAGGGTCTCGGCCCAAAACGTCAGCTTTTGTGCTCCTGAGATGCTGCTTATCCTGTTGTTTTCACCTGGCTTCACACTTTGTTACATCAGATTCTTCAGCATCTGCAGTTCCCATTATCATATGGCTCCACTCCAGTCTGGCTTTCCCAGCGAGCAAGGAGACAGTAGTGTTTGTGCCGTGCCTCTCTGCTCCACACGAGCCGCATTCATATTCTCTCTCTCCTTTTTTGTCTCTTCCTTTTCTTCATCTTTCTAATAGAACATGGAGGCCAGAGAGGTTTTGGAGGGGACTCCTGGCTTCGTAGGCCCGATGCATGGACTCCAGGAATGGCAGTAGGGCATTGGCTGCAGGAATGTCAAAGCAGAGATTCCTGTCTGCAGCAGGCCCAGAGCGTAGATTCTTGGTGGCAGGAGAAGATCATCGACTGGAACGAGGACTCCTGGCTGTGAGAGGCCTAGAGCAGGGACCTTGCAGAAGTCCTAGATCATGTTTGGGACCCCAGCCTCTATTTAAGTCATTTCTTTTCTTCGTCTTGTACCTCAAAATGGCACTGGATTGTTAAGCCAAAACACTTTTTATCATCTCTCCCTAGATACATGTCAGATTTAATCATCCACTCATTATAGATTCCGCTCTCCAGCATGGGCTTTGAACTTCTGAGTTAGGATACCATGAATAATACCAAGCAGTTCTCCAAACACATGTCTCACCACAAGCTCATTCTGGAAATACGTAAAGGTAAGTTCCAACATAATCTTTTAGGCTCAAGCAAAAGTTCCATCTAATTAAAACTCATAATTTGCATCAAAATAAGAAAAAATGAACCAACCAGCCTAATCCTATTTTCTAGCACTACGAATTTAAACCAGATCTTGGAAAATTGAGTTGGGGAGAAAAACGTTGTTTTTTAGTTCGCGCAGATCCAATGGGCAGGGTGGCCTTCTTCTGGGCTCAAATGCTTCTATAGTTACTAAATAATCCAAATATCTGAAGAGAAGTAATGTGCAGCAGTGTGGGGAGAAGGCAATATATGAATTGAACTTAAGGAGGGCTAGCACAGTGCTCATCTTTTGTGCTTTAACAATTCTATGAGTCTATGCTATTTGACCTTGGTGGAAATGTTAATTTTCAACAAACTTAAACAATGCTTTGCGCAGATTAATAGCAGCATGCCTCAATATTTTAAGATTGTAGACAGTTAATTCAGTCACACTGGGAGCAAAATGTTTATTGCCATGTTTCTGTCTCACTCATTTCATGAAGGCATTCATTCCGTTTCAGTGTTTGGTTTCACAGTTTCCATACAATCCATATTATCTCACTGAAGCAACCACTGTTCACATGAGTTTTGACAGTGAATCTTCTAAACTGTTCAAAAGAATGATGAATCACTGCTAAACCAAAACTGTCATTAAATGATACGCAAGTCCTTCCAGGATCAATCGTAGTATCTAACAGCCACAAGCCTATCCAGTTTATACCTCACTGCAGGACAGCCCAGCTGAGTTTAACAAATGCAATACAAATTATACAATCTGAAACCCTCCTGATCTGTTCACTTCAGCCATTAACTTATTACAAAATCAAAAGGGGTTATTTTGACTTTATTACACATCTCTGTCAGTTTTTATTTCCAGTGGGTCTGGAATCACATGTAAGCCAGACCAGGGAAGGATGGCAGATTCTCTTCCCAGTTTCCATTCGGCTAGATTGGTAAAACCAGACTTTTAATAAATTCAAATGTCACATGGTGGAATTTGGACCCATGTCCCCAGAACATTAACAATCAAAACACAAATTGCTGGAGAAACATCTTTGGAGAGAAAACAAAGTTAATATTTTGACTTTCTCCAGCAATTTCTGTTTTTCTTTGTTTCAGATCTCCAGTACTTGCAGTTGTTTGTTTTATTAGAATATGAACCTAGAGTTCTAGGTTCCCAATCCAGTAACGTTACCACTGTAGTGATTGGAACAAGGTCAGCCAGGTGAATCTCATGAAATATGAGTTCTCTGATTGTGGCTGTTAACCTGGTACAATCAGGAGTCTTGGCTGACAGATATAAACAGGAGTGTCAAGGATTCTGTTCACTGTAGGAGCCAGCTCTGTGCTGGCCGGTTAATGTCATCTACTATGCATGTATAAATAAAGAACGGCTTGATGATGGGATGCTTGCTTTCGTGGTGTTATTTCAGCCGTGATGCCACCACCTCCCATTATAACGTTATGATGCTCCTTGCCATGCTTACAAGGAAGAGCTTATAATGTACCTAATTAAAAATCCTCTCTTCGATGGCTTGCAATTGGCCATGGACAAAAGTCTTTTCACTGACAAATATTCTCAGTAATATCTGCTGCTGGACATTTTTTTTTCATTGTGAGATTATGCCTGAGTCTTGCTAATGACATTCTGATCACAAATCACAAATTATTATGTCAACAATGTATGAGGGGATAATCATAGGGTATAAGTTTGAGTGGTGAAGGTTGGGGCAGAAAATTTAACCATTAATGCAGTGAGAGCATGCTGCTGAAATATGAAGAAAATGAAATGTTCAATTCAGAATTTACTTCAATAACTCTTCTTTTAAGCAGCACAAAAAATGTTAGAGGGGAATACTTTACAAAATCCAACACAAAAAGAGAAGTGATCCTTTCTTATGGATTTGTGTTTGTGCTCAGTGCTTCACCAAAGGAGAATTGCAGAATCAATGGCATCACTCACTAACATGATTATAAACTTTACTTTAGTGATTATCAAATCATCAAAACTTCTTCGACTAGTCCCAGATGACGAAAATGTTTGCATATAGCGCTGTTGAAAGCTGCTTAGAGCATTTAAAAAGTGATTGCTTTCTAGGTCATTGGAAAAGCAGAACATATCATTGGTATTTCAAAAGACATAGCGATAAGACATAAAACCTGTGAAAACATTAATAATTTAAAGAAAGATAAAAGGTTTTTGCGCAAAGAAAATAGTTTGCGATGATCCAACCAATCTGATAAAATCGTATAAACCTTGACCTTGCAGATATGCTAGGACAAGGTGTACTTTTTGGCAGTGATATTTGCAATGATATTTGTTGGACCATACATCATAACGGTGTATTTCTCACAGAAACATTTACTTGCCATGGATTTGTTCTGTGTTACATCACAACATGCTTTCTGGTTTAGAGTCATAGGTGTAAAAGTAAGCCTGAAAAAATATTTGACTGGCTATGTGCCATAAGACTACAAAACAAGGAAAGGGTTTGAAGTTGCCACTGCCAAATACCATAAGAATGCAAGAAAGAAAAGAAATGGAGATAATGGGAACTGCAGATGCTGGAGAATTCCAAGATAATAAAATGTGAGGCTGGATGAACACAGCAGGCCCAGCAGCATCCCAGGAGCACAAAAGCTGACGTTTCGGGCCTAGACCCTTCATCAGAGAGGGGGATGGGGAGAGGGAACTGGAATAAATAGGGAGAGAGGGGGAGGCGGACCGAAGATGGAGAGTAAAGAAGATAGGTGGAGAGAGTATAGGTGGGGAGGTAGGGAGGGGATAGGTCAGTCCAGGGAAGACGGACAGGTCAAGGAGGTGGGATGAGGTTAGTAGGTAGCTGGGGGTGCCCCCCACTGCACCACACAACCAGCCCAGCTCTTCCCCCCCACCCACTGCATCCCAAAACCAGTCCAACCTGTCTCTGCCTCCCTAACCGGTTCTTCCTCTCACCCATCCCTTCCTCCCACCCCAAGCCGCACCCCCAGCTACCTACTAACCTCATCCCACCTCCTTGACCTGTCCATCTTCCCTGGACTGACCTATCCCCTCCCTACCTCCCCACCTATACTCTCTCCACCTATCTTCTTTACTCTCCATCTTCGGTCCACCTCCCCCTCTCTCCCTATTTATTCCAGAACCCTCACCCCATCCCCCTCTCTGATGAAGGGTCTAGGCCCGAAACGTCAGCTTTTGTGCTCCTGGGATGCAGCTGGGCCTGCTGTGTTCAACCAGCGTCACATTTTATTATCAAAGAAAAGAAATACTTCACTGGTACATCTTTTCTGTGCACAAATCTTCCATCTACTGCAGACTCATCTCTGTCAACTCCTTTCTGCATCAAACTTTCTTCATTCGCTTATTTTGTAAGAGACTGTAAAGATTCTGAAGATATGCAGTGACACTTTCCCACAGAGGTGATGTTGTGATTAACATATGTAAGAAATGGAGTATTGAAACTATCACTTGATTTATCACCTTAAATTATCTATTGCACAAAGAATTTTACATTCTCATTCTTTTACCCCACACTTTATTGATTGTTTGGGATCACACAGAAAGGCAACAATACTCAACATCTTGTCTACATTATGTACAGCATCCCAATTACTTGAGACCATTTGAAGCCACTCACCTCATTGCAGAGATTCAATTGTCGCTGTAAATTGTGAAAGTTCATAAGTACAATTTGAACCTCAGCATGAGACTCCAGACTTGGTTTTCCTCTTATGTTTCCATTTTCTTTTGTTGCATGCTACCATTAATCACTGAATTTGTTCTCAAGTTGATGAGAGCATGTCAGATGTTGAGTACTGGGCTTAGATCAAATGAAGAAGTCCCACTGGTTGACGACTTACTTTTGGACAGCAAGATGATACTATGATGAGATGATTTGTCAGCTGCACAGCAAGTGCTAAAATAAATTATGTTTATCTCAAGCTTTAAATTGCAATTGGTTTATTATTCAACACCTTATTAGAGATGCGTAAGTGGTTAGGTTTCAGGAAAACATCAGCAAATTCAGTTGTAAAGCAACAACAACCAATTGATCTGGTTTATGTATATTGTAATTAAATTGTGTAAAACAAATGTCTTGAACATAAAATGGTTGGAAATGGACTTGTGCCTCTGATTTTCCATCTTGTGAGTTATCCATCCTTGCCCAGGCCATTAAAAATCATCTCCCTTTACAACACAAAATAAATATGTTGCATTTTACAGCAATAGCAACTTCAGCTGCAGTTTTAGAAATTATTGCTGCATTGGTGATCATGTCTTTTGATGTCTAGGTCCTGGAAAACGCTGGAATTTTCAAAGTATCCTTTTCACGTCTCCATCTCTGTCTTTTCTCCTCTACCCCTGCACTGCTTAAAACCCAACCATTCGACCGAGTCACCTGATCTAAAGTTGCCATCTTTGGCTCAATATCTGTTTCTGTCTCATTGTGCTCCTGCAATGTCCCTTGAGATATTATACCAAATTGAAAGTGTGAGAAATGCAAGTCGTGATATAATCGCTTAACAATGGCAGTAATCCTTAATAGAAGTAAAATAATTCATGAAGAAATGTTAAGAGCAATTATAAAAAGGATCTACAGTTTTATTAACATTAAAATGCATTATTCTTCTGCATCACACAAAATGCATCATCATTGCTTTCCATTTAGCTTTCCAACCTCCAAATCAGTGAAAGTGTGGTCACTGTAAGTACTGGTTTCCATGTGAGGGCCACTATAGTCACTAGCCAACTTGTGGGGCTGTGGAAACACACATGAATGTTGTAGGCAGACAAGCATGTCAACAGCTACTAGACAGTAACCCAAATAAGACTATTGCCAAGAGCTTCCAACCTGACATCATATCTGAGCTTTACATTTTGAGAGAAGATTTGTAAATCACCCTAATAGAGCATTTCGCATTTTTCAATGCACTACACTTATGAGGAGCGCATCCTCTTACGTCTCTGATTTTATGAAACTTTTACAATCTTCCAAAATGCCACCACGTACAGGCTTAATGTTTAAATATTACACTGAATAGGCAGGACAATATTAAATATTTGGTCAAGATGTGTAGTCCATGCAAGGTGTTGATATTTTATTCCAACAAAGTTAACCCATAGATTTATGTGGATTTATCTTGGAATAAAATTAATTAGTCAATATAGAATAAAACATTTGTTAGCCTGTCTCAATTAGGGATGCACAACATGTGCAATGTCAATAACATGTTCAACTAATTCTGCCCCTATCTTTGGAACACACTTAGGCATGTCATATTGTTAAAACTAACATCTTTCAGTTATAAGTATAATTAGGTTTGGTATGCTAAACTGGGTCCATGTAGGGACAGAGACATTAAATATTCATAAAGCTGAATGTATTTTGTGTCATGCTTCTTTTTTCCTTGGAAGATACTCAGAATTGTATTCACTCATGTTTCAAGCTTGGCAGTTGAATTATAACGCTGCTTCTAATGTACAGCATCATTTTTCTATTTTTATGCGAGGGAGTAGGGCATCTTTCAGCCAATGTTATGCTCCTGGTCTCCCAGGCAGTGCTTAAACATTCCTAGTCAAATAAAACGGTAGTTTTTGTTTGTCACTTCTAATAGAAACCATACAGATTTCTAAAAATTTAGAAAAAAAGAATCCATACCATGGGGATCTGGGTTTGAATCAAGACCAGAAAGTAAAAAAGAAATTCTCTCTCTAGTGGCTGACAAGGGTCACAAGGAAAATGAGTTCTGGCAGTCTCCATCCAGTTCCCTGTGGGCAAGACCACTGCATAAAATTTGCCCTGAATTCTGCAGCAATTTACACTAGCTTAGCACTGTTGCTCTAATGGGAGGCCAGAGGATATAAAGTCTGGAAATCAAACGTGCTATGATGGTGCACAGGGGGTGCCCTTGTCATTGCTTCATGCTGTCTGTCACTGGTTGCAAAGTTCCATATCTCCAACACCACTCTCTAACTGAGAACTAAAGATGCCAAATTGTAATATCTTTAGACACAGAAGGCCTGGTTTTAACCTTGCCAGTTCACATCGGGCGAATGGCTAAGTGGTGGCCGGGGGATTTGTCTCAGGTACAATGCATTCATGCCAACTAGAATTTTAACTGCCAGAGGCTGCAGGTTAATGAAAACATAAATGCCTGAAATGTGCAAAGGTCTAGTGATGCATGCCAATGCCACCAGGAAATACGTCTTTAACGTAAAATCATAGGAGGCTTTATAGTGACAAAACCATGGGTGAAAATTAGAGTAAGGCACTAACTAGGCTAGAATGGTATTTCAAAATTTATAAACAGATTCCTCAGAGGCCAGGTGGTGCAGGAGTGATGCTTTGAGCTCTGTAAGGAATCCTTGTGGTCTTTTCCTGCACCACTACCATCCAGCATCAGTCCAGCCAACAATATTTCTATTATCTTCCCCACCCCTGCCACCCTACGCGGGCGCGCACACACACACACACACACACACACACACACTTCCTCTCTTAGACCTGGAACCCCAACCTAGAAGACTGGCAACACAAAGTTATTAAATGAGACAGCGGTGCTAAAATAGCCTAAACCTCATGACCAATTAAATAAGAGCTCCAGAACTACAGTAATCTTGCCCTAGGTTAAAATCAGGGCTAGGATGAATGATACATTAGGTGTGTAAAACACACATCGGTACCACATGGACACTTAGCTACTATGGGAAAATCTGTGTTGGTAATAAGATGCTGTGTAGGCTAACAATCAAATCATAAAGTCATATCATACATCAATGGATGGTACAGTGGCTCAGTGGTTAGTACCGTAGCGACACAATGCCAGGAACCCAGGTTTGATTCCATCTTCGGGCAACTGTCTATATGGGCTTTACACATTCTTCCGGTGGGTTTTCTCCCACAGTCCAAAGATATGCAGGTTAGGTGGATTGGCCATGCTAAATTGCTCATAGTCTCCAGGGATGTGTAGGAAGATCAGTATAGACATGATGACCAAATGGCCTGCTTCCACACTGCAGGGATTCTATGATGATCTTTGGCGATAGTTCAATTGCAGGACCTGTGTCAGTATGATACAGGTGTAACATAACTGCAATTAATGGACTGTAAGTAACTCACTTTTTGAAGTAAGATGAGTCAACCTGGAGGAAGACATCTCATCCTATTTCATTTTACCATTGGTGCCAATGCAGCTATTATTGCTACAAAATAGAATACCGATTTTATTCTCCAGCATCACCGAGCCAGAAATGAGAACTTAGGACATGTACGCACTCTTTTGCATGTCTTTCTGTTGCCTGATCACAGAACAATAAGGAGATTGCATTGGCTCAGGCCACTCCAAGTGAAGTACTGGACACAACCAACTGCCATGCAATAATACTATCTGATCCATCACATTAGCAAAATGGCCAGCAAGTTAACAATCTGATTTCAGTGGTCCTGGAGTTACGTAACGGTTGTATTCATTCCAAATTGACATTCCATTGATCTGGTGTATGTTTTAACTGATTAAATCTGGCTGAATTTAAGAGGATTGTGACATGAGGAAATGTTTGAACACAAACCTGTCTGATCATCACATTGCACTGTACACTGATTCAATGTGCTTTTGTTGATTTACAAATAGGACAAGCACAGGAAGTGAGGTCTTACCTTAAATTACAACTCAGATTAGATGATGCCATGAGGATTGGTCTACCATTTTAGGTGCAGGCCAGAATGATGAGGTGGGGTCAATGACAACCTTTCTATCAAAACTTAGACAAGACCTGGACATTAACTTTGAAGGCTCTGTCTTAGATTTGCAGGGTGCATATCCTACATCAACTTCATCCCACATTGCTCTGCCCTTTTTTATTAAGGCAACTTTCTTCTCCCCTCCCAACATCTCAAGCCTCTACCTCACCTTCAACTCTACTGTTGTAGACAAAAGCTTCAATGCCTTCATCACCACAAGGCTAAATACGATCCTGTTGGAGCCTTCCAACCTCCATTAGTTACGACTCATTGAAAATACCAGAATCTTTGTAATCATTCACACTCTCACATTTATGATAAAATATATACTGTAAATGTTTGAATTTCATTGTTATATTTTGAAAGCTGGAATTTTTGTGAACTGAAATGGTGTGAAAAAAATCACTGCCTTCAGGATCTCCTGACTACAGGTTAGCTAACACAAAAAACCAATAAGAGAACAACAAAAGCAGTTTGGACCAAACTTAATATTTGGTCAAAAGGCACCGAAATAAGTATACCCAGCCAAGCATGAAGAAACATTCACTCATATTTTATAGAAACAAAAAGAACTGTGGATGTTGTAAATCAGAGACAAAAACAGAAGTTGCTGGAAAAGCTCAGAAGGTCTGGCAGCATCTGTGAAGAGAAATCAGAGCTAGTGTTTTGGTTCTAGTGATTTATCCTGTGAAGACTAGTCCTGAGGAAGGGTTACCGGACCTGAAATAATAACTGATTTCTCTTCACAGATGCTGCCAGACCTGCTGAGCTTTTCCATCAACTTCTGTTTTTGTTCAATCATATTTTATTTGATATCTGTGTAATAAGTTCCACAGATTGGAGGTGAATGACATAACTTGCAAATATTAAGCTTGGAAATAGGGAATTCTGATCTTTAATATTTGTCAAACTAGTTTCTGCTTCAAGAAACTCATTTTGGTACAAAAAAGAGCTGGATTTTTGATTGCAGATCTAACCAGCTACAGAAAGTACTCTCTTGTCCTTGAAAGAAGGTAAAGTGTCCAGTGATGAATATGAATAAAAAGAGACTTGAGGTTACTGAGAACTCAAAGGACATCTAAAGTATCCACAATTGCTAAGAATACAAGAGAGAAATTAAATAACTATGGTCTTAGGTTAAAAGCTTAGACCCTAAGGACTTTAAAATATGTACAAGTGATAATGGGAACTGCAGATGCTGGAGAATCCAAGATAATGAAATGTGAGGCTGGATGAACACAGCAGGCCCAGCAGCATCTCAGGAGCACAAAAGCTGATGTTTCGGGCCTAGAGCCTTCATCAGAGAGGGGGATGGGGTGAGGGTTCTGGAATAAATAGGGAGAGAGGGGGAGGTGGACTGAAGATGGAGAGAAAAGAAGATAGGTGGAGAGGAGAGTATAGGTGGGGAGGTAGGGAGGGGATAGGTCAGTCCAGGGAAGACGGACAGGTCAAGGAGGTGGGATGAGGTTAGTAGGTAGGAGATGGAGGTGTGGCTTGGGGTGGGAGGAAGGGATGGGTGAGAGGAAGAACAGGTTAGGGAGGCAGAGACAGGTTGGACTGGTTTTGGGATGCAGTGGGTGGAGGGGAAGAGCTGGGCTGGTTGCCCCCACACCTCCTCCCTCACTCCTATCCCAGGCACCAAGATGACTTTCCACATTAAGCAGAGGTTCACCTGCACATCTGCCAATGTGGTGTACTGCATCCACTGTACCCAGTGCGGCTTCCTCTACATTGGGGAAACCAAGCGGAGGCTTGGGGACCGCATTGCAGAACACCTCCGCTCAGTTCGCAATAAACAACTGCACCTCCCAGTCGCAAACCATTTCCACTCCCCCTCCCATTCTTTAGATGACATGTCCATTATGGGCCTCCTGCAGTGCCACAATGATGCCACCCGAAGGTTGCAGGAACAGCAACTCATATTCCGCTTGGGAACCCTGCAGCCCAATGGTATCAATGTGGACTTCACCAGCTTCAAAATCTCCCCTTCCCCCACCGCATCCCAAAACCAGCCCACTTCGCCCCCCCCCGCCCCCGACCACTGCACCACACAACCAGCCCAGCTCTTCCCCTCCACTCACTGCATCCCAAAGCCAGTCCAACCTGTCTCTGCCTCCCTAGCCTGTTCTTCCTCTCACCCATCCTTTCCTCCCACCCCAAACCGCACCTCCATCTCCTACCTACTAAACTCATCCCACCTCTGTGGCCTGTCCGTCTTCCCTGGACTGACCTATCCCCTCCCTACCTCCCCACCTATACTCTCCTCTCCACCTATCTTCTTTTCTCTCCATCTTCGGTCCGCCTCCCCCTCTCTCCCTATTTATTCCAGAACCCTCACCCCATTCCCCTCTCTGATGAAGGCTCTAGGCCCGAAACATCAGCTTTTGTGCTCCTGAGATGCTGCTGGGCCTGCTGTGTTCATCCAGCCTCACATTTTATTATCTTAAAACATGTATACTTTTATTTTCATTTTGCACCGGATAAAATTCTTTTTTAATGTTTTTGCAGGTTCTTATGTTTGATCTTTATTATTTTTCTTGTGGTTAGTACATAATAAAATTGCTCCTTCTTTCACACAAAAAAACCTTGCAATTGACTCCTAACTGCTATTGTAGAAGTTGTTATTACAGAGGTGTATAGCGTCATGTTAAAAAAGAATTTGAAAATTTGTTACAGCCAATAAAGGAGATTGAAGAGACAAGAGTTAATCCAAGCTTCCATATGTGGCCGTAACAACTCAGAATCAAAACTGAAATGATTCTCACCTTTCCTAACTCCACTGGCTCTCCAAGGAGGTGTATTCATGTATTCATGTCCTTATTTTTAAAGTCTTCAATAGCCTTATAATGTGTTCTTTCTTAACTACCTCCTCCAACACCAACATAATCCTCTAAAATTGAACTGCTACTTCAGCAATGCTCCATTCAAAAAATGATAAGTTACCCAGATGACCACTCTGACCATCACACCTTTGCCAGCACTTTGGAAAAGGGATCCAATTAATCCCACTTCTCCCTGCTGTTTCCCTAAAGCACTACTTCTTAAGCAGACTTAGCTATATGTTCTTCTATGCCATGCAGACAGTAAAGTGTTTTGATATGCAGGAATAACATTTTCCGAAGCAGAGGTTAATGTCCTGAAAATTACCAGTACTTGAAGTCATTGAGAATGCACCTGGAGAAGGCACCACAGATGGGTGAACATGATGGATTGAAGTATCACCACCTACCTGGAACTGTTGATATGGCTGTGATTTTGTTCGGCCAAAAGGAAGCTCACTCTCCAGTCATTGAAACAACAAGAAATCCTGTTAGTTCTTTTGTGGAGGCCAATGCATTCAGTTCCCCTTAATCTGGCCATTCAATTAAAGGGATTTTCTTTTGAAAAATGAATTCAAAAAGATACAAGAGACTAAGGAAGATATGACTGATGATAAAAGTGTAACAGTAAGGGGTAGAAAATATATACAGAAGAATGTAGCAGAAATTAGAACCAGAGAACATAATAATGCTTAAAAATCAAAGTGTCGGGCTCTTTATTTGAATGGGTGCAGTATGTGCAACAAGACAGATAGTACAAGTAGAAATAAATAAATATGACTTGATAACTATTATGGAGAGATGGTTGCAGGGTGACCAAATCTGGGAACTTGATATTCAAGGATATTCAACAGCCCAGAAGAATAGGCAAAAAGGAAAAGAAAGCTTTGATAATTAAAGAAGATACAAGTATGGTAGTGTGTAATGCTAAAGATGCAATAGATCATGCTGTAGAGTAAGAAATGCCAAGTGAAAGAAGTCAAAGGTTGGAGTAGTCTGTAGACTCCCAAAGAGTCACCTCAGAGCAGATCAAAGAAAAGATTGTGAAATAATGGAGACATGTAAGAACGGTGCTACAACTGTCATAAATTATTTTAATCTGCATGTATATGGGACAATTCAGATAGGCAAAGATAACATGGAAGACAAATTTGTAAAGTTCATCGAAGATTGCTTCTCAGAACATGTTGCAGAACATACCCAAGAACAGGCTATTTTAATCCAGTAATGTATATTGAGCTAGGATTAATAAGAGATTTCATAATTAAGTATCCTCTACGGGCTAGTGATCACAAAACAGTAAAATTTCCAATATAGTTTGATAGAGAGTAATTCGGTCTTAATATCATCAATTAAATAAGGGTAATTACAGCGGCATGAAGAAAAGCAAATGGAAAAATAGATTAAAGGGAAAAAATAGATGAGTAGCAGCAATCTAATAAGCAGATACTTAATAAAACTCAACAAAACTTTGTTTCAGTCAAAAAGAAGTAGCAATGAGAAGGTGAAGATGGTTAACAAATCACAGTCAAGGAAAATATCCAAAAAACTAAAGTATATGAAGTGGTAAGACAGAGGATTGAGAATTTTGTTAAGAACCAGCAACAGGTGACTAAAAAGCTAATAAACAGAAGATTGATTATGAAAGTAAATTAGCAAGAAATATAAAAGTTAGCAGCAAATATGTAAAAAGGAGGAGAGTAGCTAAAGTAAGTGTGTAACCCTTGGAGGATGCACCTAGGGAATTGATAATGGGAAACAAGGAAATGACAGATAATCTAGACAGGAATTTAGTTAATTTGAGTTCTCTACCCCTGAGATGTGAAAGTTGGAATTGAATCTATATAAAGAGGAGGTAGCTAGATTTTTGAAATATCAAGGAGTTGATGACTATACTGAGCTGGCATGAAAGACCTGGCATGATTATATAGGCCTGGCCAGCATGTTGTAATTACTTGGCAACTTCCCAAGTTATTTCATATATTTATTTCATTTTGACAATGTTTTGTAACATATGCATGTAATGGTGGGTCACATGCAGTAATGAATCAAAGTTTTGGCTCCAGGGCTATTAAGGGTGGGGAATTAAATCCAGCCCTATGTATCTTACATTATTCATTATTCCACCATTCTTATTCTTATTGAAAATCACCTTGAGAGATCTTTCTATGCACAAAGAACACTACAGAGGATGTACGTTACAGCCTGTGCCACATATGGAAAAGTTACTTTTGCGCATTTCAAATTAATCCACTCTTCAGTAGAGCACTGTTCTACTGTAGTCTTGGCTGTGGCATGGAAAATGCATCCAGTTGTACAGATTGGAGAAATCCCTAACTAATACTTTGTGTTTCTCCAGACTGCAGTGAAAAGTTAGAACCAGGACTAAATTAAACAATAGGTCATAAATCATTCAGGTTTATGTCTTTTAATAACTTAATAACAAAGCACGTGCTCTGTATAAAAAGAAAACTAAACCTTGACAAGTAATGGAATAGTCAGTGAACTGCATAAAATGTTCCCATGGGGTTTAAGGTAGTCTTCTCTGAGTTACCTTTTTTTTCTCTGGGATTATATAAAGAAATGCAGCTGTGTATAACAGACCATATTAATTATTCTAGATTCTACATTGCATAGCTTAAAGATGTTATTAATACCTTGGTAAAGAAAGCTATTGCAATTTGAGTCTGCACAAGATACCTGACACCAAAACAGCTTAGTCAAAGAACTGTTAGCAATGCATTTGTTGGGACAAGAGGAGATAGTCAACTGCTTTTCACTAACTTAACCAAAGGGATGAAAATTGGCTTTGTGCTATCAATAATGAAACACATATGGTCAGATAATATTGATTAAGAGCCATGAATAAACTCAATTCTGCCAAGTCTGAACCTGCAATTCATTAATTATGAATGTTATTGATGGAAACCATAATGAAAAGAGATGATGCTGCCTTGGTCACAGGTTCAGATTTTTTCCATTAAAGCAAGCACAAAAGTATCTATCATTAATGAACAATGTGGCTAGACAAAGAAAATAAGATACAGACCTATAATGGCCTTTATAACCTGCTGTCCATGCTTCTAACAAACAGTAAGAGGGAAAAACCAGCTGTAGCTTGATTTTAATTAAGTCTGTAAGATTCATCAATATTTGTTACACAGAATATTCTGGATCTTTCTTGGCAGCGTCTGCACATCAGTCATTGTGGTCACATTGCTCTCAGTGTAAATCAGAGTCATAAAGTCTTATGAACAGTCAACACTGGGTTAGTTTCAACATGTGGTCATTTAGCATAAACCAGATGCAGCTGGGATTGTAGCTAGTGGCTGCGAGCCTACATTAAGCTTGGATTGATTAAATAATAAAGAAATAACTGTTTTCATTACAACAGCAAAACAACTGCTGCTTGCGGATTTAAGTTACGTACAAATTTTGAAATTGTTTGTGTATCCTTCGGGTAAGTTTTCTTATTGTCCAGTATTCTAGGTGAGCAGCAAACTTAGCAACTTCCTAAGATATTATACAAATTAATTTAATTTTGACAGCTTTTTCATAACATAAACATGTAGTAGTGTGTCACATACACTAATGAATCAAAGTTTAGCTTGCATATCCAGGGCAATTAGAGGTGAGGAACAAATGCTAGCCCAGCCAGCAATACACACATTCCATGATTGAATATCTTTTTTAAAAAGATTGTCTGATCTTATCTATTTACCTCAATTTCTTGGCTGATTATTTCCACCCTTTATTCTATAAATGGATTAATTGCCACTAAAATAGTCGTCCAGTTAAAGAGCTGTCATCACCTTGTGAGAGAGTTTCTTTTTATCAACCCCACTTCTAAGAACAGTCGGTCCTAACATTCCCTTGCCTTGCCACCACATGATTTCCCAGGCAATGTTGGTGCCACAGCAGGCTGAATCTGTTATACCAGCCACTGTTGGCAAAACCACATTACTGTACCCAGCACACCACCATTTTGTATAAACAGTCTAAACTCTGTTGGATATTATACCTTTGACACAAAGCAGTTATGAAGCTGTTCAAATCTTTCCAGTACAAACAACTAGCTTCTTTCTGACTCTTGATATCTATATAGTAAAGGTGTTAGTTATAGTTTTTACTAGGGTGAAACTTCAACCTAAAGGTAACCAAAATGTGAATACCCCATAGAATTAAAATTCACAATCTAGAACTCATTTTTCTTTGTGAATTGACTTATTGTTTTTATCTGATCCTCATGCAGGGAGGTTTTGAGCTCCTGTAATGACTGTCACTGTGTTCTTGGTAGGCCCAATTAAAAGCTTGTTGTGAAGACAAAACTTTGTAGCAGCACTGGGCTGATAGGCCATGCGCCACTGGGATGTTAAGGCTTAACAGCTAGAACTCTGTCCTTCTTTTCTATGTGAATGAACTTCATTTCCTGATCAGACAACATAATAGCTGATTTTAATCATTTCATTCTGATAAATTTTGTGGGATAATTCAGAGAAGGTAAGTAAAAAATATTTTTATGGGCCTGCAAGAGTAAGAATGCTCCTCGGTGGCTTACACAAATATTATTAATGTTGAACATTCCTGCTCCATGCCCCATCATCCATGTTTTTGACATTTTGTCATTCTTTCAGATAACGTGGGCATCATTGATATAGCCAACTTGTGTCACCCATCCTTAATTGACCTGGAAAAGGTGGTGATGAGCTGTCTGCTTGAATCACTGCTGTCCTTGGGGTGTAAGTACTCCCACAGTGCTGTAAAGTGTGGGAGTTGCAGTTCCTTGGTGCAACAACACCGAAGGAACAATGATATAGTTCAAAGCCGCGTTGCTGGGGGGTTTGGAGGAGTGCTTGCAGGTGATGGTATTCCCATGCATGAGTCGCAACTGTTCTTCTAAGTTGTAGAGTCACAGGTTTTGGAAGATACTATTGAAGCAGCCTCTCTGAGTCACAGCAGTGCATCTTGTAGATGGTGCACACTATGCATATGTGTGGTTCTTTCCATCTTCCTCTGAACTTCTGTACCACCTGGTGAGGTTAGCAGAGAGAGAGATTGCTACTTTACTGGCTTGTAGCTAGAAAGTTGGCAAGGATATTTGTTCAGAATTTCCATTTGTTCATGGCATGTCAATGAGCCAAAATTCTCCCAGACCTCTGAAAGATGTGAGTGTCTGGTCCATTGTCCAGGGCTAGCCAATAAAAGTCAAAATCTGTCACAGAGATCAAACTGACGAGTGATATTTTAATGACAAAGCTCAACTGTAAGATATAAAATTCACCATCCTCATTCACTCTCTGTCATAAGCTAAGACAAAGTATTTGCACTTCTCCAAGACATATCTTGTGCTGAGCCATTTAAACCTTTAGCAAGATTTTGAACAGAAGATGTTCATTCCGCTTAACTAAGCCTGACAGCATGGGACTTAAATTAACATATGCAGTTGAATTGACAAGATCCCTGAAGTTCCCCAAGGTTAATGACTATCTGATTTTAATTCAGCTTCCACATATCAATACATCTGGCACTCCAAGTACTTGGAACTCACTGGGATTTCATTTGACATTCGTTGCTGTCAACCATTGGTTGCTGTGCAATGTGATTATCTCTTCTGTAGCCTGTTAGAACGGCAGAAAACTAACATAGTGTGATATGGATGGCTGATTTGTTGAAGCATTTTTTTTGTTCAACTTTACAAAGTCAGTTATGAAAATATGATAAAAGTCAGACCTTTGTTAACATAGAAACATAGAAAACACGGGGTACAGGAGTAGGCTTATTGGCCTCTTGAACTTTCTCTGCCATTCAAAACAATCATGACTGATCATCCAACTCAGTACACTGTTGCTGTTTTATCCTGATATCCTTTGATCCCTTTATCCTGAAGAAGTACACTTAATTCATATTCAATGTTTTGGCCTTACTTGTTTGCTATAGCAGAGAATTCCACAGACTCACCACTCTCTGGGTGAAGAAATTTCTCCTCATCTCAGTCTGAAATGGCCTACCCTGTAATATCCTTAAACTTTGACAGCTAGTTCTGGACTCCCCAGTCATTAAGAATATCCTTCCTGTATTTACCCTGCCTGGTTCTGTTAGAATTTTATATGTTTCATTGAGATTCCCCCTCATTCTTCTGACTTAAGACTTCACTTGATAGGCCCTGATCTATTTCAGGTAAGAATTCATGGAACAACAAAGCCTAGACAGTAAGTGGAAAGATTTCAAGATTCATAGAATCCCTACAGTGTGAAAACAAGCCCTTCAGCCCAACAAGCCCAAACCGCACCTCAGAGCATCCCACCTAGACCCATCCCCCTAATCTACACACCCCTGAACACTATGCGAAATTTACCACAGCCAATTCACCTAACCTGCACATCTTTGGACTGTCGGAGGAAACTGGAGCACCCAGAGGGAACATACACAGACACAGGGAGAATGTGCAAACTCCACAGACAGTTGCCCGAGGGTGGAATCGAACCCCAGTCCCTGGTGCTGTGAGGCAGCAGTGCTAGATACTGAGCCACCATGCCACCTCTTGAAGTGTAATCAAAAATCTATATTAAACAAAATAAACATTAGCAATAATAACTAAATTAGTATACTGACAGGTAAGCCAACATATTACCACAAAGGTGATGAGTGGGACTAACAATTCCAGAGATCTCTGGATGTAAGGAATTGGAGGATAGGTTATGGGAAGAAAAGAGAAAGCTTATGGCAGATACTGAGGGCTCAAAACACAAGCAAATCTTGTGTGGGTAGAAAGTGCAAGAAGTTGCTTCAAAAATTAAAATAGCAAAGTTTACTGAGAGACATGAAGAAATAGTGGCAGATAACGTAAAGGAAAATCCAAAGGCATTTTATAATCAGATGGTATCGGGAGGAAGGGTCACCGGTCCCGAAACATTAACTCTGATCTTTTTCTTAATAGAAGCTGCCAGGCTCGCTGAGCTTTTCCAGGAACTTCTGTTTTTCTACCTTGAGTGTATAATGAATAATCACAATAGAGAAAGAATGATGCAGGTCTGGAAATCAGGGAGGAGAACTGTGATATAGAACATAGAACATAGAAAAGTACAGCACAGTACAGGCCCTTCGGCCCATGATGTTGTGCCATGGATATGCTTGAACAAATAACAGTTGAGAGGAAGGACATATTAGTAGTTTTAGCAGGCTTAAATTTGGATAAATCCAGAGGACCAGATCAGACGCAACCCAGATTTCAGGTATCTAACATTAATTTTCAGATCCTTTCTGACCATAGGAAGGTGTGAGGAGACTGGAGGACAGCTGATGAGGTCCCAATCTTAAAGAAGAGTGGCAGTGATAAACAAGGAAATTATAGGCCAGTAAGTCTAACACCAGTGATAGTTAAACTTTTGGAAAAATAATCTGGGGGACATAATGCATTTCAGTTTGGAGAGGAAAAAATTATTCAGGAATAGTCAACGTGGCTTTCTCAAGGGGACATGAAATCTGACAGGTTTAATTGAGGTTTTTGTTGAGATGAATAGTTGTGTAAGCGAGGGCAGTGTAGTTGATGTAGTCGACAGAGATTTCAGTAAGGTTTTTGACACACTTTTGGGCAGACTGGTCAAGAAAGTCAGAACCCATGGGATCCAGTGCAACTTGGCAACTTAGATTCAATATTTCCTTCATGTCAAGAGGCAAAAGCTGACGATTGAAATGTTCTTGTGATTGAAAACCTGTGTCCAGTAGCATCCCATCCCATCAAAGATCTAGCATTGAAGAACATTCAATGCTCTCTCCAACTCAAACTAAATCAACAATTGCTCACATCATGATAATTAGGTTCATCTCCCGAGACCAGGCTTCCAGGGCTCCTGAGACTTCTCCTAAGTGTTTATAGTGTACATAAATGGTCTAGACATAAATGTAGGACATATGATCAATAAGCTCACAAATTATATGAAAATTGGTGGTGAAAATCATGCAAAGGAAAGCATAAGATGGCATGATGTCAGAAATGGCTAGTCAATTGTGTAAAACAGTTCAAATGGAATTTAATCCAGAAAAGTGTGAAGTAATGCATTTGAAAGGACTAATAAATCAAGGGAGTACACAATACAAGTTAGAACTCTGGGAAGTACAGAGGATCAAAGGGACCTTGCAGAGCAGCTCTACCTATCCTTGAAGACAGTAAGACAGCTGGACAAGGTGATTAAGAAGTTATATTGAATACTTGCCTGTCTTATTTGCGGTACTGAATTCAAGAGCAGCTGGGCTACAGTGTGTAACTCTGCTAACCGCATTAAGTAAAATGTGGTTACTGTAGAGGAGATATATTCAACAAGTATTGCAAAGACTGAAGTGTTTCACTAATGAAGGAGAGACTAGGTAGGCTGGGGTTATTTTCTTCAGAGCAGAGAAGACTGAAGGGTCACTTGTTTGAGGTATAGATTGTGCGGCATAGATAGGGTAGATAAAGCGGGGGCAATAGCCAGAAGGCATAGGTAAGAGGCAGGAAGGTTAAAATGGATTTAAAAGTATTCTTTTATCCAGAAGGTGATGGGTATCTGGAACTCACTGCCTCAAAGGGTGGTAGAGGGGGGAACCACCACAAAATTTAGGAAGTATTTAAAATAAACACTTGAAATGCCATTTCATACGATGCTATAAGGGGTTAAAAATGAGACGAGAATGATTGGTGAACACATAATAAGCCGTCAGGCCTCTTGCTATGCTGTGAACCTTAATGGTGCTAAATTATATGCAATGATATATGATTTACACTCAAGGCTCAGGATTATCCAGGAAATATTTACGGTTAGCACAAGGCACATATGTGTTAACCAATTGTCATCTAACATCAACAAATTTCACTTTAAATGGCTGATGTGGTCAAGACATAGCCCATTAAGATGGTAGCAACTCAAATCCCATTAAAACACTGTCTCTGCAAACCAAGATAATAAAATGTGAGGCTGGATGAACACAGCAGGCCAAGCAGCATCTCAGGAGCACAAAAGCTGACGTTTCGGGCCTAGACCCTTCATCAGAGAGGGGGATGGGGGGAGGGAACTGGAATAAATAGGGAGAGAGGGGGAGGCGGACCGAAGATGGAGAGTAAAGAAGATAGGTGGAGAGGGTGTAGGTGGGGAGGTAGGGAGGGGATAGGTCAGTCCAGGGAAGACGGACAGGTCAAGGAGGTGGGATGAGGTTAGTAGGTAGCGGGGGGTGCGGCTTGGGGTGGGAGGAAGGGATGGGTGAGAGGAAGAACCGGTTAGGGAGGCAGAGACAGGTTGGACTGGTTTTGGGATGCAGTGGGTGGGGGGGGAAGAGCTGGGCTGGTTGTGTGGTGCAGTGGGGGGAGGGGATGAACTGGGCTGGTTTAGGGATGCAGTAGGGGAAGGGGAGATTTTGAAACTGGTGAAGTCCACATTGATACCATATGGCTGCAGGGTTCCCAGGCGGAATATGAGTTACTGTTCCTGCAACCTTCGGGTGGCATCATTGTGGCAGTGCAGGAGGCCCATGATGGACATGTCATCAAGAGAATGGGAGGGGGAGTGGAAATGGTTTGCGACTGGGAGGTGCAGTTGTTTGTTGCGAACTGAGCGGAGGTGTTCTGCAAAGCGGTCCCCAAGCCTCCGCTTGGTTTCCCCAATGTAGAGGAAGCCGCACCGGGTACAGTGGATGCAGTATACCACATTGGCAGATGTGCAGGTGAACCTCTGCTTAATGTGGAATGTCATCTTGGGGCCTGGGATGGGGGTGAGGGAGGAGGTGTGGGGACAAGTGTAGCATTTCCTGCGGTTGCGGGGGAAGGTTATCTTGGAATCTCCAGCATCTGCAGTTCCCATTGTCTCTGCAAACCAATTCCAGTTGTTCTTTCAAGATCTAGCATCGAAGAACATTTACTGCTCTTTCCAACTCAGACTGTATCAACAATTGCTCACATCATGATAATTCAGTTTCATCTCCCAAGACCAGGTTTCCAGGACCTCTGAGACTTCTCGCAAGCTTCTAAATATCTGTATAATTTCAGTTTTTATCAAACAACTAGTTTCACCGAGCTGTCACTGTAATTCCCTAAACTTCAATATTTCAGAGTAGATATAATCTCAGCACAAGGTGGGCCATTTAAGACTGAGATGAAGAAGAATTATGTCACTCAAAGAGTGGTGAATCTTTGACAATCTGTATCCAGACAGCTGCAGGAGTTCAATCATTGGGCATTTCTGTAGACTAATGATATTAAGAGAAATTGAACTAATACAGGAAAGTAGCATTGAATTAGATGATCACCCATGGTCTAATTGAATGGTATTTCAGGCTTAATGTGTTATAGACCTATTCCAGCCACTGTCTTCTTATGCTCTCAACTGTATCAAACAAATACTGCTTTCAGTATTGCTTCAACCTACTCTCATCTTCATTTATCTGTCAATGGATCCTAGGGCTTCCTTTTAGCGCTAGTCTTTTTCCATGACATTTATATAACATTCTGAAGACCTCTGCAGACCTCTCACTGCCTGGATTTTGCAAACAGCAGCAGATGTGCTGCCTGGAGGTAATTCTTCTCTTCAATTCTCTCCCATTTCCAAAATAACAAACACTACGTTTAGCAAACACAGAGATAAACTGATACCAGAGAACCATCTTAAGCTGCACCTATGCCCATGACAATGTAATCTACTTCGAGCTATCCTTAACTTACCTTTTAGGTTAAGCTTCTCTGAGCTACAATGTCTCTTTTAATTTGATGAAATTAATGAGTTTTACAACTTTTTCAGAGGTCATTGTCTGCTTTTAACAAAGTTAACTTTAACTCGCAAAATAATAATCTCTCTGGGCTTTCATTACTGCAAGCAGTGTAAGCACAATGGCTTGAGATCACTTATTAACTTTGGTCCCAGCCTTTTAAGTGCATGAGACTTTAAATGCATTAATTGCCTTTCTTCTCTTTCTTCTTCTGCTGAACTTTATTTTTAAAATCTAAACATTATATATTTAACACATGAATCAGGAACTCCATATTCACAATATCAACAATGAAAGTTAAATTGATCTCACACTTTGCCTATGGCATTGTTCAGTGCTCAAGGTATCAGCGAGATTG
Source organism: Stegostoma tigrinum (assembly GCF_030684315.1). Lineage (NCBI taxonomy): Eukaryota > Metazoa > Chordata > Chondrichthyes > Orectolobiformes > Stegostomatidae > Stegostoma > Stegostoma tigrinum. The sequence goes on along the minus strand of NC_081369.1, from coordinate 44,253,345 downwards.
ATACAGAAAGTGCATTTGATTATGCATGGCATTTAATATCAATTTTAATATATATATATGAAACAATGTGAAAGAAGTCTTGGTAACTGTTTAATATGTAAAAATTGGAACTTTGTTAAATTGACTTTAATTTAATTTTAGAAAACAATTAAACAATGTTTTAAAGCCAGCAGTAGAACTGCATCACATCTTAATGCCAAAATTCATTCCTCCCATTCCAAGCTTTAATGAGAAATCAAGACTCCCATAAATTGCATCAAGCTCACATTTTGTTCCACGACCCTAAGTTGAACCCAACTTCTTCTGCAAGAAGAATGCCGGTGAGCATCTAAACTTCTGAAAGTCACCATATTGTCCCATTCCCGGAAGAAAGCTGACAAACTCCATTTGAATCCTGGAGCTGACTGGCAAGTGCACCTGCTGGAATTGGGCAGCTTACTCAAGATTAAATTTAAATAGGGGTCCTCCGAAATTATTAGAATCCAACATGATGTTTAGAAGTCTACTTAGCAACAAATTTACTTTGTAAAGTTACGTGGGATTGGCTTCACATTGCTGACTGATGTATATGACTGAAAGGACCATCAAAAAGAAATTATCCAGCATAGCCTGGACACTATGGTTGGGGTCATATTGCATGTAGTGAATTTCCAAGGCAGTTCTGAGTTCCTGCTTTACCTCCTTCTCATTCTCAACACATTGATTGGAAAGTATCAACTCATGGGATAAGCATCAACACAGCCTGTTAGAAGACTGCAAGTGAACTCAGGAGCCACTGGCCCAGAGCCCGTTCCTTGGACATTCCTGAGTAACAGTGCCAGAATAGACTGTGCTTCACCAGGCAGGATATTGTTGATTTTACAGCACGTTGGAGCAGGACTTGCTGCATGCTGAGCCAGGAGGATAGCAAGCATTGACGGTGGCTTTCAAAAGGAATGTCAAAAGGAATAAAAATAGCAATGTGGTGTCTCCATGTGTTGGAGACATCACATCTGGAGTAAAGTGCACAGCTTTAGTCTCCTTACCTGAGAACTGGCATAAATAAATTAGAACAATTTGGCTTAGGTTCACTCAGCTGATTGGATGATTTTATCAAGTGATATAAAATCCTGAAAAGAGTTGACTGGGTGGATGCTGAAAGAATTCTTCCTTTCGTGTGAGAGACTTGAACAAGAGGGCAGTGTTTAAAATGCATTGTCTCCTACTTAAGGCGGAGATGAGAAGACACTTTCTTGGGGGGCAGTGGAAGCAGCATCAGTGAATATTTTGAAGGAAGAGAAAAATTGAATATTGACTAAGGGCGTCAAAGGCTATGTGGGGATATATGGGAACTTGGAGCTGAGGACTCAATCAGATCAATCAGGTTTTATTCAACAGCGGAGCAGGCTAGATTAGAGACATCAAATAGTTTCCTTCTACTCCTAATTCATATGTCAGTAAAGTGACCACTATTCTACATTTTCTTACTGCTGGCTCCTTCCTGGCCAGTCGCATTGGGCATTACCCCCATCATCCAATTTGCAGCTCACGGCTGCTTCCAACAAGATGTCATTGATCCCTGCTACAGCAAACTAGATAATCCTCTTCATAATAGGCGCCAACACGCAAAAAGGGAGAACAATAGGAATTTTAGCTGTAACTGGATTGCGTCATGTCTGGGGCCGAACTCAACACTTTCATCTCTCATAAGGCATCACTGATGAGCAAGTTGTTCAGATGAAAAGTAAAGATTTCTATACCTTCAATCTGCAATTAGTGAGTGATCATCCTAAAAGATACACGTTTGCAGCTGTTAACACTTACAGCTAACTCAATGCCTTCATTCCACAACACATCCAATGCATCCCTCCAACTTTCCATCCATCCAGAAGTATCTGACAGTTGCACTTCCTACACAAAACGTTGATGAAAATTCTCCACAATAGAGCCATATATAGGCAGCTCAAGTATAATTTTGCCCAGAAAAAAATGGGTGCACAATAGTAGTTCTGAGCATTTTGTGGAACCTGGCAACGCAAAGTGAAAAGGCATCAAAGGAGAAAAATGTGGATTATATAGTGAGGATGTGGTGGCAACAGATCACATTGCTGCGAGACATGGCATGTGACCGTTGTTAGAGAAATGTTTTGCTGACGTCTGTAAGTCAGTAACCTAAAAACAGTCAGAACAGCTGCTTAACATTTCCAGTTTTTTGGGTACAGTTTCACCATTCTGTAACATAATAGATACTTAAAATTCAGCTGAAAGCTTTGCAATTTTGCTGTGTGTGAATAGGGCTACTGTCTGTGCCCACATAATCACAATTACAACACTTCCAAAGTGCATAAGGACATCTTTAGGCTGTGAAAAATATATAAATACAACTTATTGCTTTCTTCTGGAACTGTTTTGTAGTTCAATTGATGCAGTTAAGTGGTTTCTTTATGTGTGCGTTTTGTCTCAGACATTGGACTTATATCTTTTCTTACTCCTTCTTAGATATCCGGTGATTTCTGTTTAAAAGACAAAATTAAACATGTAAAATATCTTCAAGAATGTAGAACTTACTACCTGATCAGATTTCAGTGCTGTCAATTTAGCCTTTCAAATTAAAATTAATTGAATAAAGAATTGTCAACAGTTTGAGACACCGCAGTTCATGCCTCCAATGATATCATTTCCAAGAATGAGAAAACGTTAGCTTAAAACTGAGCTGTCAAATATTACCATATATATATTGGCCCACATGTTTTGTAAACTTTTAGTAGTGATTATCAATATCTCACAACAAAGTTTGGTAAGATTTTACAGATTGTTATTGTTATCAATGTTATTTCTTGCAAACACAAAGGGGCAAAACAGCCTAAGTCTGTCATCTATTTTAATTTAATAAATGCTATCAGATCTTTGCACATTGGCCTTTATTCACTCTGTGACATTGTGACCTCCTTATAACTCACCATCTTTCATATGATTACTTTATATGCCAATGACACTCCCCTTTATTTTAGGAGTCATAACCTTTACTCCTAATCCTATGTTACTCATCAATATTTTTCCCCTTTGATATTGAAGTATAATCAGTTCTCATTAGCTTTTGGTCTGCTTATAGTAGCAGCCTGGAATAATTCTGATTTCTATCTGCAAACTGCATCTAAGATAATGTTTCATGTGATAGTTTTTTTTGCATATGACTACTTAATTTGTTTCAAATTAGAGAATAAAGAATACAAAAAAATGTTGTTTTTGTAATTGTTACTTAGTTTTCTCTCAACTCTATATATTTTAAATTCACATGAATTGATTAAACCAAAGTCGCAGCAACACACATATGTCCTAAACTGAGATAGTATTCACGGTGAATTGCTTCTTGGGGTCAAGATGGTCCCAGCTCAATTATCTCATCCCACTTGACCTGGATATTCTCAGACAACAACACTGCTTTCAGTAAAGTAGAGGAGATGGCCACGCTGTGCATAATATGTCAACTCCAGTGTCTCTATTATGAAGGAAAAGATTGAATTGCAATAATTATACTAAATGATAGGGCCACTTTTCACTCTGGGTGCTGTGGCAATTTGTTCTGAGAAGGAGTGTCCCATTGGCTTATTTCGAGACAAAGGGGCAGTTGTGCACCATACCAGTGAAAGTGATATTAGAATTTTCCATGTAAAGGCAGTGGACTGTAACTGGACCAGGCTGTTTTAAGATTGGTGTGCCATTAATACCTAAGGGAAATCTAAGTAATGCAAAATTACCTCCAAATATAGAGACAGAACACAGGGACAGTCTCATCTCAAGAAATATTTTTCTTCTCATGAAATGAAGATTTATCCAAAGGAAATCCTATCCATGACAATGTTTCTGATACAGGTTAGAACCTGTAATGTAACACTACCCAGTAACATGTCACTTGGGAAGAACTACAAACGGGAGTAGACCATTCAGTGTGAGATGGACTGTTCTGCGCCTCAAGCCCTCTCAACTACTCAGCTAAGTCATATCTGATCCATTGATAAACTCTAATCACCTTCTTTGGTTTCATAACTTTTAATAAATGTGCCTAATACAAATTCACCTATGAATTTTTGACTCTCACAATGTTGGATCAAAGTGAAAATTGTTAAGCTATCCTGCTTATGTTCCTGCTATTTAATTTTACGCGAGAACATATAAATATGCACCTTTTAAGGTTTTTGCAAAGATCTGTAACTCAGATTGTGGGTGAGGTTGTTGCCTTTCTCGCTGAGCTGGCTTGTTTTCATTCAGGCGTTTTGTCACTATGCTAGCGACATCATCAGTGAAACCTTCAATGAAGCAACGTTGTTCTACTACACTTGTAATTTATCCTGTCTGGTCCGTTATGGCGAATACTGTCATTTCCAGTTTTGATCTATATATGTTTATATTTGTGGCCCAATTCTATATGTTTGCTGATTGCGGCATGGGTTGAGAACCATGCCTCTAGGAATTCCTGTGCGTGTCTATGTTTGGCTTGCGCTACCATGGTTGCATTGTCCCAGTTAAACCAATGGCCTTCATTGTCCAAGTGTACTGATAGTTGGCAAATGTTCATTGTGCCATTTTGCTGCTGGCTGATGTTCATGTATTCTGATGTGTAGTTTCCTTCCTGTCTGTCCAATGTAATGTTTGTGACAGTCGTTGCATGGTATTTTGTAAACTATGTTGGTTCTGCATATCGTGGGTATTGGGTTTTAATCACTTTAAGCACTCACAAGGATTAAAGACCCCATACCCACAACATGCAAAACCAACATAGTTTACAAAATACCATGCAACGACTTCCACAAGCATTGCATCAGACAGACAGACAGACAGGAAGGAAACAAGCCAACAGAATATACGGATATCAGCTAGCAGCAAAACGACACGATGAACTTTCCCTAATTTTGCTACTCAGACAATGAAGACCAATCAGTTTAACTGGAACAATGTAACCATAGAATCCCAAATCAAACATAGACATGCACGAGAATTCTGAGTAGCATGGTTCTCAACCCATAATGCAATCAACAAACTTATAGAATTGGACCAGATACAAACCCATACAGAACAGAACCGGAAATGACACAACTCACAATAACAGACTGGACAGCATAAATTCCAAGTGAAATATAACAACATTGCTTCATCGGAGGCCTCACTGATGATGTTACCTAGCATGATAACAAAACATCTGAACGAGAACAAGCAAGCTCAGTGAGAAAGTCAATAACCTTATTAAATATGTAGCATTTATATTAAATAACTGGAAATACATGATGTAAATTAACAATAGAATTATATAGCAACTGCAATGCATAAACACGCAGCTAGGCCCAACCAGCCCCTGTTTCTTTGACCTGTTTCTATCTCCTTTTATCCCTTTAACATCCGGTTACTTTTCCAACGTATTTCTCAACGTTGATATGGAGCCTTTTTCACTCATTAATTCCAGTCGCACATTCGGTAGCAATACAACCTTCAGCCTGAAAAGATTTCTACCACTCTCAGACCCAAATCTCCTGCATTAGGCTTGTAATAATCCACTCTTATTGGCACATCAACGGATACAATTAGGACAGAATTTTCACCTTATTGGAGTTAGCAATAGAGGTGGCAAAAGGGGAAATAATTTGGCGAGTTTGCGCTGGAGGGAAACAATCCCTTCTTACCACCTCTGCAATTAAATGCTGGGCAAGATGATCTTTCTCACCTCACCAGAAATTAAAGTGATCAATTAATTTTCACTTAAGAGCCTGAGCACACCATGTTCCAGTCCCCTGCCTCCCCATGATCAAGAAAGGTATAGTTTCCCTTTTCTTTGTTTACTCATGAATTATTGCTTGTTGCCCTTGAGGAGGAGGCGGTGGCGTGCTGCCATCCTGAATCACTGCAGTCCATGTGCTGTAGGTAGATCCAAAATGCCATTACGGAGGGAATTCCTGGATTGTGCCAGCAACAGTGAAGGAACTAAGTCAGGATAGTGAGTGGCATGGACGGTAAATTGTAAGTGATGTTGCTCCCATGTATCTGCTTCAGGGGAAATGGAGGCTGCAATACAGGCCAGGGGTGACCCATGAATGCCAACCCTTGCCTTTGCCTCCCATCCCCTACACACCTTTACTTGCAACCCCACTCTTCAACAAAAAGAAAATGAAGACTTTCCTTTATACAGTTGAATCCCCTTTGGATTAGGCCTCAAAAGACAACTTTCAGGACCTAGAAGCTATCCACTACATGTGGGCTGTCAGCTTCTGGCTTTCCATCCTCCTGATGGTGCAAGCTACTTACTCTGAATGTTAATCCTCAGGATATTGATAGTGAGGGATTTAGTGTTGGGAATGTGATTGAATGAAAGATTTTCCCTTGTTGGAATGATCATTGTCAGTGCTTAGGTGGCAAGTAACATTAGCAACACGTCAACCCGAGCCTGGATATTGTTCAGGTCTTCAAACATTTGGTCCTGGACTGAAAAGTGGGAAATGGTAATGAACATTATGCAATCACTAGAGAACATCCCCACTTCTGTCTCATGATGGAGAAAAGATCATTGATGAATAAGCTGAAGATTGTTGCGCTGAAAACACTACCCTGAGGAACGCCTGCAGAGATATCATTGAGCAGAGATACCTGACCTTCAACAACAACCATTATCTTTTATGCTAGGTATGACTCCAACCAGAGGAGATTTTCCCCCTAATTCCCAATGAATCCAGTTTGGCCAGGGTTACTGGATGCCAAACTCAATCAACTATTGCCTTGATGTTAAGAGTAGTCACTTTCACACATTAACCTCCACAGTCAGTAAGATTGATAAACTTACACAAACTGTGTAAAACAACAGTCCACAATACACTCATACACCATTTTAAGATATGTGCAGGAAATGGGATGTCCCAGATATGATGTCTTCTCCTCAAGATGATGTTCATCTGCAATGACAGACAGCACTGCTCAGAGTGAAGGAATATTAGCGTGTCTTTTTGGTTGTAGCAGTGCTAGATCTATAACTTTACGACATATAAAATGTCAAAATAAAACATTCACTTCAACATCAGTGCCCAGTCATCACAGCAACTCTAATAATAACAGTCTACTCGCAGTTACTGTGCCTGAATCTTCCTAGAAGTCAGCTGAGTGCCAATTATGGCAAGTTTCCCTGGGGGTTTCTCTGCATGACCCTTAATGACTTTTATTGCACTATCTTACCAAACTTGCCTCATTACCAATGCACCCATTCGCCATGTGGTCCCACTAGCCACAGGACAAAATATCGCCATTGCCAGGACCATCCAGGATTCCTGGCACCAATGCTATCTTTAAAGTCCAACTACGTAGCTCATCAAGTGCTGGTAGTCTGCAGCTGCCATACGTGGTATTTTTATTTGCTCCAAACATGTCAGAGGGTAATTGGCACCACACTTTGACATTGAGGATTCAAAGCCCTTGCTGGATGGGAATGGAACAGTTGCAACTCAAGGAGTGGGCATGAGATATTGGTGACTAACAGAAGGCTAGAGGACTGTGATTAATTCAATTGATCGGGGTACAAGCGCCCAGAGATTGCTTTCCTGTCCAGAATTGTGGCCATCAAGTTTCTATCTTATGGGTTGGAAAGTAGGAAACTGCAAATCACTGAGGTGAGACGGTGTAATCATGAGAATGTTAATGCAGGCTCATTAGTGTAAATAGGCCTCTCACTTCTCACTCACGAGAATCTTGTTTCACTGTTTAACATTTGGGTTTGGAAAATGCAACTTTTAGCTTTCAATACCAGTCTGACCATTCTGTCAGGTTAAAAGTCTGTTTTGTCTTGGCTTTTTTTTGAAGAGAAATTGTAAGGCTGAAACGCTGAACTCACTTGAGTAAACTGCTTGGGAGGCCTTGGGTTTTTTAACAGCCTGAATGGGCATGGTCAGCTATCTCAGATCTAAATTTCTGGGGTTTATTTCTGTAAGAACAGAAGATGTCGGGTTTCAAAAGAGTTGGAAACTTCAGTGAATATCGCTTGGCTGCTACTCTCTCTGAATCTTTTCTTGATTTTTTTTCATCATGGAGTGGAGAGTTGAATCTGAGAATCTGTGTTTGAATTTTCCTTTTTGTCAAGCGATGTGTTTACAGGATGCTCCTATTTTGGAACAGTTAATTAGTAATCATTACTGTGTCTATTATTCTGTTAAATTTCCAATCTATTAAGTTATTCTAAATTCCTCTTTCTTTGACTGTATTTTAACTACCATATTTAAATAAATTGTATTTTGCTTAACATCAAGTATTTCACCCATTTTGTTGCACCTGAGGCACTTCACATTTGCCTTTAAAATAAAATGTTTGGGCCAATGCTACCTTCTTGAATTAATTTTGAGGAGGTCTAGTCTGGTCCATAATAATCAGGAACCTCTCTTTGCCACTCTTAGACAATTATCCAACTTATTTCAAAAATGTCCCAATTGGTTAATGCTTGGGAAGATTCTGCCCCGTATCTTTGCTCTATGTAGTAGTAAACATAGACCCCACACTATGTGTAAGTCTTACATGTTATAGCAGTGTAATTCGTTAGTGTTGTTAGGAAACTTCACGACGTCTGTCTCATCAAGACATCTAGACTTCATAATATGTTAAAGGACTGATATGGCTCAAACCATATGTGATTGGCAGTGGTATTCCACCCGAGGAACTACATTTGTGGGTTTGCACACAGCAGCATTCTAATTGCAGCAATGACAAGATAATCTGTATTGGTGATATTAGGGTTGAGGGCTAAATATTAACATACACTTCACCTCTTTAGCAGTATCATGGGATTTTGCAGTCACAGTTCAGAGAATAGACACATCCTGATTTAACGTCCCATCATGAAAACAGCACATACAAGCAGAATGGTGTGTAAAATAAGCCCAGAATTTGTGCACAAGTTGCTGAAGTGGGGCTTGATCCACAAATACCTAACTCAAAAGGAGTCATAGTTGATATTAAAATGTACCACCTCCCACATTTCAACATCTTTTCATTGCTCCCTTGCACGTTCCTTTGTTAATAATGTGATTCCTCTTTTAGTATCATCTACTAATGGAGACAAGTTTCAAGATGATTATTCAGTATTTTTCCATGATTCCTTCTGGAGGTGGCTGTGACATTTTTTGCTGATGTTTTTGAACTGACTTGCTCAGTTATTTAAGTGAGTAATTAAGAGACAACCACATTGCTTCAGGTGTGGAGCTACATGTAGAGATTTCCATCCCTGAAGATGATTAGTGAATGAAATGGGTTTGTACAATAGAAGATGATAATTGTCATAGTCATAATTACTGAGGCTAATTTTAAGATATATGAATTGAATTCAATTTCCACCAGTTGCCTTTGTGGGATTTGAGCTCATGTCACCAGAGCATTGGCCTGGGCCTCTGACTTACCAGACCATAGATATTAGACTAGAAATTCACAGTCATAGAAAGAAAAATTGTAGGTATGATCTGAAATGAAGGTGCTGCCCTCATTTCTAACAGATCCCATTTTCAACAGTAGAGGAAAGGAGGTGAGGTGTGACTCACGCATGATGGAAACCTGGACACAACAGGATCATTTGAACTCAATGCTGGAGATGTGAATCTTTGTGATGGTTGGATATGGTATCTAAAACTGGCAGGTTATTTAAATGTCTAGCTCTTTAACATTAAGAAGAAGCCTTCCTGTTTTCAGTAAAGTTGAAAAAATGTCTCAAGCAGTTACATAACTTTTTGGACTTTCATGTGACTATGCAGGACACTTCTTCTCAAAGTTGATGTCCCAAGCCAGGGAATTTTCAAATCAAATTATCCTACTCAGGAGCAAAATTACCACCCACTACCACTGCATCAATATGTTCCAAAATGATGGGGATTTTCTGTGTTACTTCTTAAACATTTTTTAAATCAAAGGATTTAGCAATTTCCAAAACTTTCAAGAGGATTTAACATGCAATTTCCATTTCAGGTTAGAAAGTGTTAATGTTTGTGGACTTGATCATTTTTTAAACTTAGCCAGTGGAGATTTCAGCCTCTCATTCCCTTTTATACAAACGATCTGATGGGCTGGCTGGCAGGTTTTTGCAATGCGAAAATTATTCCTCAATTTCAAACCTATTCATATCAATGAGAAACAGAAAACAGATGTAATGTAATAGCAGATTATTGACCTGCAAATGCTTTACAATTCCCAGGAGGAAGTGAAGCAGGATTCTGCCAAAGTTTCAGTACATGCAAATACACGTTTAGCAACCTCAAATTTTCACTTTTTTTACCTTGTTTGTAAGTGTTCTGCTTTTGATATGCTAGATTACATAATGAATATTATATTCATCATGCATTGCCATTATGTGAATGTCTAAGTGGTATATTGGGATTTGAAATGACCATCACAGTTAAATTGGTTGGACTTGATATTCAAACATGCTCTCCTGTATTCTGAACTATTATGTTCAGCAATTGCATCCCATTTCCCTCTTGTACTTTCTAACACCACAGGGCTGAGTGGTCCTGGATGTGTGCAAAGCTCCCATTGGAGAATTTAGATTGCCATCTCTGGCTATACACATTCCCAGTAATTTGATCACGTGATATTAGTGGCTTTAGGAAACTTAATTTGCAAGTTAACAAGACTGGTCAACATGTTTCACACTTTGCAGTTAGCAACATCAGTTATCTGTCTTTGAACTAGCATCAAATCAATTTGTTTAAGTGCATTTTTTCATCCTTTAGTGTTACAATCTCTGAAAATAAATTAGTCTTTTCATATTTCATGCTGTAATTAAAATAGCACTAGCCACTTGTGAATGACAGAATTATATGTTCCTCTTATACTTTTCATGAAAATCATACGCCTATGAACTTCTTCTATTAAATAATAGTAGACCTCATAATTGTGCACCCAGCAACAAAACAGTGATCCCAATATTTTCTGTTCAACTCAGTAATATCTAATATATTTTCCACTACCAAAAAGGCTTAAAGATTAAAGAATATGGTATTCATTGTGATACTTAAGAAACCCAGACAATGAAGAATAGAACAGAAGCCAATCTTCACACACTTCGATAAGCATTTATTTATAGGCAGACATTAGGAACCTACTTACCAAGAACCACAGGTTCAAACTGTTCCTACGCATAAGATCTTAAATGATTCTATAGTTCAGGCTCAACACAGCAAGACAGAATTAATATACAGTTAATATCCACAGTTTATTCACCAGCATTGAATCAGCTTGAATCTCAAAGATTTTGGTATGGACTGAGAGTGCCCCTACTTTTGGTCTAGAGAAACCTAGTTCAAGTTTTACAATAACAAAAACCGACAGAACTGCGGATGCTGTAAATCAGGAACAAAAGCAGAAGTTGCTGGAAAATCTCAGCAGGTCTGACAGCATCTGTGAAGAAAACATCAGAGTTAACGTTTCAGGTCCGGTGACTCTTCCTCAGAACTCAAGTTTTATTAGCCAAAGCAGTGTCAAAACATGCCTGAACTGGTTGATTCAAAAATTATTTTTTGAATTAAATTGTAATCAAAATGAAGTTCCTTTAGGATCCATCCTGGTACTCAACAAAGAAAGATCAGCCCTTCTGTTCTCTGGTTTTGTTTACCTTTATTCAGGAAGTTAGTGATAGCCCTGGAAATTGCTGAGAGTCAGGATTACAAGGAGAAACTGAAATGAATTTTAAACTAAGTGATAGTGCCAAGTACAGATGTCACTAGGTGTACTTTGCTTATATTGGAGATAGAAGCATTAGCCTGCTTAAAACTTCTTTGCAGTTAGAGAACTTGGTGAAGGAAAATATCAGGGTAGAATCAGACAAACAGAAACTGTTCAGTTTTTTTTAAAACATCACGAGTCTGGGAATACACAGCTGATGTGAGACCATCTGAGTTACGTTAAATTTGATGATCCTTCATCAAAACTGGATGAGTTTAGAACAAAGGTTGGAAAATACAAAAGGTAGCTCTGATAGCGTTTAAGTCAAAATGCACACAGTGTTTGAGTAAGTGTTACAATGATTTAGCCTGAATTTTGTAACCCATCCTTACTGCTTCCAACTGTTCCACAAATTGGACCATATTTCAATAGAGGTCAGCATTCCAATCATAGAAACGTAGGCCCACTATTTTGTGCCACTGATTTTCATTTTGAGTCCTCAACCTCACGCAATTTTTGTAAAAGCCAACTCAGATTGCATTGAGCAATTGCTGCCAAATTAATTTTGTTTAGGGTTGTTAAGCCTAGTTTGCATGCTCACTTGGATTTCCAATTGGCAATGTAGGCAGCACTGTGATGGGTTTCTTGTGGAAACTTGGGGAAGGTGGTCACAATTATGTTGACATACCTGTCGTGGCCACTAGGCATAGCTGTTCTTTCCTCCATTAGAAACCTCCTGTATCTCCTCTGCTACAGATCAATGATCGGAACTGAAAGCTCTTATTCGGGTGGAGATTATATCATGTATGTCATTACACACCTCTGGAGCAGGTCTCCTGGCTTAGAGGTAGTGACTCTGTCACGAGAGTCCTCTAATTATTGACTTTCACTGGATGTAGACAGAAGAGGGTTCAGCTGTGATCTTGGCAGTCCAGCAATCTGCTGCCCTAAACTGTCATGACTCACAAATGAATAACGTATCAAACTGCACTTCTAACAAGGAATCAGCCAATCAGGAATCAACAGAATGGAGGAGATTAGTGAGGCAACAAACAGGTTACAATAGCTTGACACCGTGGTCCATTGTTGTTCCACAAGATTAGTGAGAGGCATTAGCTTTTAAAAGGACAAAAGTTGCCACTTTGATGAGAGTTTTCTTCTAATCAGCTCACCTACACTGAAAGAATCACTTTTTTACAACAGAGTTATGTTTTTGGCTTAATCTCTTATTCCTGAGACACACAGCTATAAATTCAAATTCCATTGCATTACAAAGCGCTACACTTACAGATGTTAAATCTGCCTGTTCTGCTGGTTGAGGAAGTGAAGGGTAGTTCTTGTACCCAGGCCAACATTCTCTCCTTAGTCCATATCATCAAAAAGATTTTAACTGAACAGTCATTATCTCCTTGCTGGAGTTTATGATGTATAAAATGTTTGCCAACATAATTGTTGCACTTCAAACTAATTCATTGTATGTGAAGTGTTTTAGGACATTCCTGAGACATGACATGAAGTGCAATACAAGTGTGCAAATCATTTTTTATTGTAGAACATAGTTATAAACATATTGTTGGCTTTCCAGTGGCAAAGATTCCCTTTAATGGCAATAATTAAATGAAGGAAATAAGTAAGAACGTTTGTTTAATATTGGAGACCAAAATAAGCAGGAAATTAGATCAGCTTAATCTATGCAGCTGATACTGCAACACTGACTTGCCAAGAATGAAGCAATATTTGATATATTAAACTTCAAAAACTCTGGCAGTTAAAAAAGTTAATCCCCAGGAGGCAAGTGATCTCAGTAGAGATGACCATAAAATTGCAGTAAATTGGTTAGCTTTTAGATGGAATCATAAAATCTTTCAAGCTAATATTCTGTCATGTGTTGCTGTCTGTTAGACTGGTGAATTAAATCCTTCTGAATATGAATTGTACTTTTGTTAATATTTTTACCAGAATGTAACCCTCATGATTTTGTTTTTACTTCTTAATTGGCTTTTTTTATTTTGGGTTTGGGTGCTGTAACTTAAAAGTTTCAAAACAAAACCATTTGTGCAAATACTAAATTTCTGTTCTAGTCATTTTATTTGAAGGAAGGTAAGATTGTAAACATTTATATTATTTAAGTATTATAAAGATCTAATGGCTAAATTTCAGGCAAAGGATTGTTGAAAAATGTAGACAAACATGGGCCTTGAAAAACATAACAAGCCAGGCAGCATGTGGAGGAAAGGAGCAGTCAATGCTTCAGGTATTAACCATTTTCAGGACAGTTGTTTAGGACCCTGAATGGAGGTGAGTGAGGTCGTGTGTGGGCAGGTGTGGCATCTTTTACAGTAACAGGGGAAGATACCAGGTGGGTTGGAGTGGCTGGTGGGGAGTGTGGGGCAAACTAAGGAGTGGTGAAGGGAATGGTCCTTGTGTAAGGCAGAGAGGGGTGAGGAAGGGAAGATGTTCTGGGTGGTAAGGTCTAATTGGAGTTTACAAAAGTGTTTGAGTTGATGCATTGGATGCAGAGGCCTGTGGGGTGGAAAATGAAGACAAATGAGACCCTATCTTTATTATGTTTGGAGGGGTGATTGGTTAAAAGCTGTGGGATGGAGGATGGTGGAGGGCTGTCTGGATGACAGAGGTGGGGGGAAGAGCGTTGTTCGAAAAAGGCAAACATCTGAGATGCTTGGGAATGGAACGTCTCCTCGTCAGACCAGATGCGCTGGAGATGGAGTAATTGGGAAAATGGGATGGAGTTTTTGCAGGATACAAGTTGGGAGGAGGTTAGTCTAGGTAGCTATGGGAGTCTGTGGATATCTAGTAAATGTCAGTCTGTAAACTGTCACCATAAATGGAAACTGAGAGGTCATGAAGAGGATGGAGGTGTCAGAGATAGACCAAGTGAATTTGAGGGAGCGGTGTCAATTATTAACAAAGTCAGTGAACTGCTCCAGTTCAGCCTGGGTGCAGGATGCAGCACCGATGCAGTCATTGATGTAACAGCTGAAGAGCTGGGGAACAGTACATACTAAAGAGGGACTGTACAACATAATTGACAAAGAGGCAGCCGGAGCTGGGGCCGATGCGGGTTCCCATGGAAATCTCCTGGATTTGGAGAAAGTGGAAAAAATTGAAGGAAAAGTTATTGAGGGCGAGGACAAGTTCGGTGAGGCGGAGAATGGTATTGGTGGGGGGGGGGGGTGGTTACTGGATGGGTCTGTTGGAGATGGAAAAAATGAGGGCCTGTATTCTAACTTTGTGGGGTATGGAAGTGTACAAGGATTGAATGTTCACAGCTAAGATGATGTGCTGGGGGCCAGGGAACTGGAAGTTACCAAAGAGGTGGAGGGCAAGTTTTGTGTCCCTGATGTAGGTGAGGAGGGTCTGAACCAAAGGGGAGAGGGTGGAATTGAGGTAGGAAGACATGAGCTTGGTGGGGCAGTGGCATGCGGAGATGATGGATCAGCAGGGATAGTTGGGCTTGTGGATCTTGGAGAGCAGGTAGAACCGGGCAGTGCCGGGCTGGGGGTCTATAAGGCTGGACGCAGTGGAGAATTGATGAGACCATCAAAAGTGTGGGAGACGGTGGCTTGATGGGCCATAGTGGGGTTGTGGCCAAGGGGGAGGTAGGACATGGTACCAGAGAGTTGACGTTTGGCCTCTGCACTATAGAGGTCTGTCCTCCAGATTACCACCACCTTGCCTTTGTCAGCAGGTTTCATGGTGGAACGGGGATTGGTGCGGAGAAAGTGGAGCGCTGCACATTCAGAGGGAGCGAGGTTAAAAAAATGTCCTCTTGTGCATTAACAACTATTATTTGACTATAATTCTGGCCCACGTATCCACAATAGACAATGAGATGCAATTCAAAATACACTAAGTAAATATAATTGTCATTGTATCATAAACTGACTAAACTGGAGTGAATGACTATAAATGACCAAGAGATTTATTTATTCTTGAAAAGGAAAAAAAAAGAGACATTACTAGGTTTCACTGTATACCAAAAATTAAGTCTTACGGGAAGTGTGATAGGTGATGTTGTGGCTACCTTTTGTTGAACTGAAATCTAAATAAAGGCTTCCTGTGAATATTTTTGCCTCAGTATACCTCTTCAACAGTAATCATACAATGTTAGCCATTACTCTCTAAGTGTTATCAAATAGAAACTAGGAACCTGATACAGATGCGCTACAGACATACAATTTTAGTTGTGTGCATTAATTTCAACAGAAAATTCTTTATCTACACTCTCATAAATATGCTTCAGGTGTATATATTTATATAACATATATCTATTACCTTTCAGTAGTCAAGGAACCAAACTACTTTCAACATTGAAAAACATAATCCCACCAGCTTTTTATCTTACAGTTTTACTAACAAACATACAGAAATGTCAAATTACGTTTGCATACAATTTGCAAAAACAAGTACTGTTTAGAGATCACAAGCCCAATTATTTTGTCCATTAGTCATATTTTATTTACTAATCAGAAGTGCAATTAGCCACATCTGGATTCCTAATTAGTCACATGTGGCTAGTAGTTAATGCTTTGAACAGGATTGCTCTCGGAAAGATCTCAAAGCCACAGTGAGGGCGCAGAAGAGATTCCCTAAGGTGATAAAAGGTGAAAGGTTTCCATCTACTCTGACCCATTTCTCTGTAATGTTAAACACTTTGATCCAATCACTTTTAGCCTACATTTTTCTCAGAAATATAGTCCCAGGTTTTGATGTCCTTGTTCATATTCAAACTTCGTCATGAACAAATATAATTGTAAAGTTTTTTCCAATGTAGTCAGCTATTAAGGCTCAGAATTCCAGATGCAGTGGCAGAAGTAGATTCAATTTCAGCATGTAAAGGAAATGGATTCATATATTATTAAATTGAAAGAAAAATAGTTGATCAAGGTCAGTAATTATTTCAGGCAGATGGTGCAGGTTAAATGTTCTGCATTGCCTCAGCAGTGCTGAATATTTGTGATTGTTTTGAATATAGCTAAAGATGGAATTTTATATCTCATGCTCCAGTTATGATGGGATATTCCACATGCTTTTGGGATCTTTGATCGTATAGGAAAATATGTTGCAGAAGCAACGAAGCAATACTACATGTGTTAGCAGTAGTGCCAAAAGCTGGTGGATATCTGCGGTAGCTCCTCCATTTAAAATTAAAATGAACTCGTCCAAGGAGGTATAGATTCTTGGCATCAATGGTAGGAATTATAATGGAAGCCATACGCAAAGTTTTAAAAGAAAGACATCCAGAAACTAAAAGAAACATAAATATATCATCAGCATGGATTCTTAAAAAGTTTTGATCAAGTTACAAAGGTCCTGAAAGGGTTAATATATTTCATTATCACCACGTGTTATGATGATGTCATTTGTATTTGTCTGTAAAGCAGTTCAGCAATTCAAGAGAGTGAGATCAAACATCTCGTCCACTTCAAAGTCTCTGAAACAATGCCTACCATAGAAATGTAAGCTGTAACTAGTTGCTAACAAGCAATAAACTGTCAGCTGAGTTTTCCCATTTACAATTAAAGTGTGGTGGCAAGCGAATTTCATGGCATCAACTCCACCATGGTCCAGGGCAAGTTATTTCACAAATGTCCCACTTCTCACCCATTATCTATGCAAGTGAGATTTTTGGTGTCTTACACAGTGCTGATGGAGACTGAGACAGAAGTACTTGCCATTGTTAGGAACATCTGAGGAACATCAAATTTATGAGTATTTTGTGCAATATTTAAAGCTGAAGTAGCTAAATTCAGCTGGTGAAGGTAGCCATGACTCCTCACTCTGCACTTCTCACCTCGACACTATGAACAACTATGTTCAAATAAGACAAATGAGCTCCCACATCCTAGACTAAAAACCAAGGCGCTGGTGGATACATGGTGGAGAAATGATTAATCCTCTTCTCAGCTGACTACAGAAAGAAACCATGTCACCAACCCCAGCCGCCTTGGACAGAGGGAGGAGGACAATGCTGTCTCTCATGCCAAAAGGAATGAAAAGCAGTACTGTAACAGAATAATTATCCTCTGTACTAGGCAAGGGTCACAAAGGACCAACTTTCACTCTAACTTAGCCACCACAGGTGACAAAGCATCACATTGATCATGTCCAGTCAAGAGTTTTGACCCACATCATCCTCCATAACTACAAATCCTTCCTGCCTTCTGAGCTTCCTTCTTCCTCACTAGGATTTCCATCCCACCTCTCTCACTCAAGCATGATCACTAGCTGTTCTTGTATCCACTTCACTTCTGATATGGAGGGCCGAAGGGCCTATACTGCACTGTAATGTTCTATGTTTTGTGTTCTATGGTCAAGCCTCCTCTTTTTCTCATTGCAGGAGAAACTGGCCCATTACCAGGCTAAGAGGGCCAAGACCAGCAGGGGTTGGGGGTGTCAGAGGTTCGAAGTGACCATCATGTTTCTCATTCCCAAAGTGGACGAGATAGTGGACATGACAGGGAAATATCGGGGGTGTTCATGGGTATCATGGCTGATATTTTTCTTAACCCCATTCTCCAGCCTTCTCCCTGTAACCCTTGATTCCTTTATTAACCAGAGTCCTATCTAGCTCTGTCTTAATTGACTTGGCATCAACAGCCCTCGTGGCAGAGTTCCCCAGATTAACCACTCTCTAGCTGAAGAAATTCTTCCTCATCTCAGTTCTAATGCATTGTCCCTTTCATTCTGGGGCTGTGCCCTCAAGTCCTAGTCTCTCTTACGAGTGAAAACATTGTCTCCACATCCACTCTGTCCAAGCCTCTCAGAATTATGTAAGTTTCAAATCAGATGCCCCCTCATCAGGTACAGACCTAGACTCCTCAACAGCTCCTCATTTGACAAATCCTTCATCCCCAAGATCATTCTTGTAAACCTCCTCTGACCTCCTCAACACCAGCATATCTTTCCTGAGAAACAGGGCCCAGAATGATGTTCTTCTGCCTCTGCTTCAGCTTCAGTTTGTCAGCATCTCAAACTCACGTCCAAATTCTGCCAACATTTATTTGGCTAGCGTTAGTTAAGCCAAACATGATGTGGTAACCAAAGGAAATAATCTAGCCATTTCAAGAGATAGGGCTGTTGCTATTTTATTTGACAGTTTGTTTTATTGTGGCATTGTCCTTGGGAAGAAAAATAGTAATACACTGGCTGAGCAGCAAGTGCCCTTTGTTCTACAGGAATTGTGACTGGGTTCAATGTTGATCACCATTTAGATAACTCAAGAGTCAGAACTACAGTTTTGATTTGCAGGTGACACAGTGTTGGATGTTGGCGGGGATGGGTGGTGGCAGGGAGGGTGTTGTTATTGTGTCAGAGAATTGGGACAAAAACAAAAGAAGTCTGACAGAAGTTTTCAAAATCATGAGAGATCCAGAGGGAGAAGATGGCAAGAAATTTCTTTCCCTCTCAAAATAATTGAGAACAAGAAGGCACAGATTTAAAGTGATTTATAAATGTGGCAAATGTGATGTGAAAACAGATCATTTTTACCCCTGGAAGGTACTGCCTGAAAGTGTGGTGGAAGCAGAGTCATAATAGACCTTCAAGAGGGCACTGGATTACCAATTGCCCAGAAACAATGTACATGGATATGGGGGAAGGACAGGTGAATGGGACTAAACCATAACACTCATTGGAGATCTGGTACAAATAAGCAGGACTGAATGGCCTCCTAGGTTTTTAAGGAATAAAAGAATGACGAAAGTAAGATTAGGCCCAATCAAGGATAGTAGTGGTAAGTTGTGTGTGGAGTCAGATGAGATAGGGGAAGCGCTGAATGAATATTTTTCAACAGTATTCACTCTAGAAAACGACAATGTTGTCAAGGAGAATACTGAGATACAGGCTACTAGACTAGGTGGGATTGAGGTTCACAAGGAAGAGGTAATAGCAATCCTTCAGAAGGTGAAGATAGGTAAGTCCCCTGGCCGGATGGGATTTATCCTCGGATCCTCTGGGAAGCCAGGGAGGAGATTGCTGAGCCTTTGGCATTGATCTTTAACTCGTCATTGTCTACAGGAATAGTGCCAGATGACTGGAGGATAGCAAATGTGGTCCCCTGTTCAAGAAGGGGAGTAGAGACAACCCTAGTAATTATAGACCAGTAAACCTGGCTTCAGTTGTTGGTAAAGTGCTGGAAAAGGTTATAAGGGATAGGATTTATAATCATCTAGAAAAGGATAAATTGATTAGGGATAGTCAGCACGGTTTTGTGAAGGGAAGATCGTGCCTCACAAACCTTATTGAGTTCTTTGAGAACGTGACCAAACAGGTAAATGAGAGTAAACCAGTTGATGTGGTGTATATGGATTTCAGCAAGGCGTTCGATAAGTTTCCCCACAGTAGGCTATTGTACAAAATGCGGAGGAATGGAATTGTGGGAGAATTAGCAGTTTGGATCAGAAATTGGCTTGCTGAAAGAAGACAGAGGGTGGTAGTTGATGGGAAATGTTCATCCTGGAGACCAGTTACTAGTGGTGTACCGCAAGGGTCGGTGTTGGGCCCACTGCTGTTTGTCATTTCTATAAATGACCTGGATGAGGGCGTAGAAGGATGGGTTAGTAAATTTGCAGACGACACTAAGGTTGTTGGAGTTGTGGATAGTGACGAAGGATGCTGTAGGTTACAGAGAGACAGAGATAAGCTGCAGAGCTGGGCTGAGAGGTGGCAAATGGAGTTTAATGCAGACAAGTGTGAGGTGATGCACTTTGGTAGGAGTAACCAGAAGGCAAAGTACAGGGCAAATGGTAAGATTCTTAGCAGTGTAGATGAGCAGAGAGATCTCGGTGTCCATGTACACAGATCCTTGAAAGTTGCCACCCAGGTTGACAGGGCTGTTAAGAAGGCATACAGTGTTTTAGCTTTTATTAATAGAGAGATCGAGGTCCGGAACCAAGAGGTTAAGGTGAAGCTGTGCAAAACTCTGGTGCGGCCGCACTTGGAGTATTGTGTACAGTTCTGGTCACCGCATTATAAGAAGGATGTGGAAGCTTTGGAAAGGGTGCAGAGGAGATTTGATAGGATGTTGCCTGGTATGGAGGGAAGGTCTTACGAGGAAAGGCTGAGGGACTTGAGGCTGTTTTCATTAGAGAGAAGAAGGTTGAGAGGTGTCTCAGTTGAAACATATAAAATAATCAGAGGGTTAGATAGGGTGGATAGGGAGAGCCTTTTTCCTAGGATGGTGACGGCGAGCACGAGGGGGTATAGCTTTAAATTGAGGGGTGAAAGATATAGGACAGATGTCAGAGGTAGTTTCTTTACTCAGAGAGTAGTAAGGGAATGGAACGCTTTGCCTGCAACGGTAGTAGATTCGCCATCTTTAGGTACATTTAAGTCGTCATTGGACAAGCATATGGACGTACATGGAATAGTGTAGGTTAGATGGGCTTGAGATCGGTATGACACGTCGGCACAACATTGAGGGCCGAAGGGCCTGTGCTGTACTGTAATGTTCTATGTTCTATGTTCTATGGTGCCATAACAATTCTTTTGAATCTGTGATTCATTCTATTGTATCCAAATTTTTAATAGCATTTGAAGTGGCTTCAGCTCTTCACTGGAATACAGCAATGTTTCTAGCTCTTGACTAGCAGGGGAAAGCAGGATGGACATGAGAGATAAGATACAGAGAAAATAGATGGAAATGGGGACTCTATCAAAGCACCTCTACTCCATCCTTGCCCTTCCCCACCTCACCACTCCCTGATTTGTCAGTGTCCCACATGCTGCCTGCTGTCTTGGCGAGCAAGTTTGCCCTTTAAACATATCTGGCCTTTCAAGTGGGCCTCATAAGGTAAAAAGTCTGATATTTGACCAAGACCAGACAAATAAATAAGGTTTGTTTCTGAAAAGCAGTAAAGTTATATGAAATTGATATAGCACTGAGTTTAAACAGCTTTAAAGATCAATTCTGGCATCCATCACGTAAATGGTATACATGGACCCTGGAAAGTGTAGTAAAATATTTGTTCGAATGAGAAGACCATAAGACTGAGCCGCAGAAGTCGACTATTCAGCCCATTGAGTCTGCTCCACCATCCAATGTGATCATGGCTGATCTGATCATCCTCAACTCCACTTTCCTGAGTGTTGTGTGTTAACCTTGATTCTCTTATGAGTTAACAATCTGCACATCTCAACCTTGAATATACTTTATGATGCAGCCACAACAACGCTACAGAATTCCACAGCTTCACAACCCTCTGAGAGATGAAGTTTCTCCTCATCTCTGTCTTAAATGTACAACCTCACATTCAGAAATTTTGCCGTCCGGTCCTAATCCCTCACCATAAGGGAAAATAACCTTTCTTTAATTACCTGTCAAGTCCTCTAAGAATCTCATATGTCTCAATAAGGTTGTCCTTCAGTCCTCTATATTCCAGCCAGCACAAACTCTAGCTAATTAACCTCTCCTCATAAGACAACTCCTCTATCCCTGGTATCAGCCTCATGATCGATCTGTGGGCTACCCCCAATGCCAGTATACATTTCCTTTGAAAAGGAAACAATAACCATTTAAATTATTCCAGCTGTAGTCTGATGAGTGCCTTGTATAGTTTTCCAAACCTCCCTAATTTTATACTCTGTTCACTTTAAAATAAAGGCCAACACTCCCTATTACTCAATAAACTTGGGTGCTAGCTTGCTGTGATTTTTGGATGAGTACTCCCAAAATCATTGTAGCATCCTGCAGTCTTCCTTCATTTAAATAATGTTCAGCTCCTCTATTCTTCCTGCCAAAGTGCTCATATTTCGCCACATTAAATTCCATCTGTCAAGTTTTTGCCCACTTGGTTACCTGCCTATGCCCCTCTGTAAGGTCTTTGTGTCATCCTCAATACTTGCCTTCCCATCTATTTTTGTGCCATCAACGTATGGCTATAGTACATTCACTTACGTCATCTAAGTCAATGATGCATATTGCAAATAACACAGGAAGCCCCACTTAGCCCAAACGTGGAAAGTATTGACAGACTGATAGGTCTTTCTTGATTCTGTGGGTTGCTATCTTCAATTGGTGGAGCAATCTAACTGATCAATTCCAATAACAAATGAGACATCTCTGTGCGACATAGTTACATGGCCCTCCGCAGCACTAAGCATCCGACGTTTTGCAGGGTCTGTTGCCAACCACATGAGATTGAGCAGTAACAGGTCTGTGAGGTCCTCACATGCCTAGCACTGCACTCACATTATACTGAATGATATCAGAAGTAAGAGGTTATATTTTTCAGGTGAGATTGAACAAACTGGAATTTATTTTGCCTAGAACAAAGAATGAGAGCTAATCTAATAGAGATTTAAAACTAGAAAAATATTTGATAGGGTATGCATATGCTGGCTGTTTTCATTTGTGAGGAGGCCAGAAGTCAGGGGAAATAAAGACCAGACAGTCACAACATTAAATACAGAACTCGGAGAATCTTCCTTCCCCAGTGAGTGGTTAGAATGTGCATCTCACTATCAGAAGTATTTGAGGCAACAAGGATTGATGGATTTAAGAACAGTTAAGCAAGGACATAAGGGAGAGAGGAATGGAAGAACATGTTGGTAGGGTTTGATGAAAAAGAGTGGATCACAGAATCATACAGTACAGAAAAGGTCCTTTAACCCATTCAGTATGTCCTACCCAAAAAACAAGGCGACCCACATTGTCCCAGTTTCCTGCACTAGGCCCATAACCTTGAATGTTATAATATTTCAAATGTTCATCCAAGTAGTTTTTAAAGGTTGTGAGGTTTCCTGCCTCAATTATCCTCCAAGGCAGTGTATTACAGTCCACCATACCCTACATGAAAAAGGGTTTGCACAAATCCTCTCTAAATTTCCTGCCTTTCACTTTAAAACGATGCCCCATTGTTATTGACCCTCTGAATAAACGAAATAGTTGCTTTTTATCCACACTGTCCATGCCCCTCATGATCTAATTTGCATCTATTAGGTTCCCCTTCAACCTCCTCTGCTTCAAAGAAAACAACCCAAGCTGATCCAGCCTCACTTCATAGTTGAGATGTTGCATCTCAGGCAACATTGTGGTGAAACTCCTTTGCACACCTTCTAATGTAATCACATCCTTCCTATGGTATGGTGACTTGAACTGCACTCAGTAACTCCCACTGTGGAAGGAGGCACATGTAGAACATAAAGGGGCTGAATGACTTGCTACTGCGTCATTAATGCTACATAATTTTATGTAATGTCTTACAATGGGGATACACCATATGGAATTGATTCTAATAAGGCTGGTCAATGTTACAGTCTTTATGATTCATATTCTAACATTTTAATTAATATACTTAAACACATAAATTTCTCTAAATAAAAGTTGTAGAACTGCGGACACTTTGATAGTCCCCCAGACCCGCACAGCTCGCTTCTACCTCCTTCCAAAAATCCACAAACAGGACTGTCCAAGCATCATCCGCCGACACATCCACCATCTACAATCCGACCCCACCACCCAAGACATTTTTTCCATCCCCACCTTTGTCTGCCTTCCGGAGAGACCACTCTCTCCGTGACTCCCTTGTTCGCTCCACACTGCCCTCCAACCCCACCACACCCGGCACCTTCCCCTGCAACCGCAGGAAATGCTACACTTGCCCCCACACCTCCTCCCTCACCCCCATCCCAGGCCCCAAGATGACTTTCCATATTAAGCAGAGGCTCACCTGCACATCTGCCAATGTGGTATACTGTATCCATTATACCTGGTGTGGCTTCCTCTACATTGGGGAAACCAAGCGGAGGCCTGGGGACCGCTTTGCAGAACACCTCCGCTCGGTTCGCAACAAACAACTGCACCTCCCAGTCGCAAACCATTTTAACTGCCCCTCCCATTCCTCAGGCGACATGTCCATCATGGGCATCCTGCAGTGCCACAATGATGCCACCCAAAGGTTGCAGGAACAGCAACTCATATTCCGCTTGGGAACCCTGCAGCCCAATGGTATCAATGTGGACTTCACCAGCTTCAAAATTTCCCCTTCCCCCACCGCATCCCAAAACCAGCCCAGTTCGTCCCCTCCCCCCACTGCATCCCAAAACCAGCCCAGCCTGTCTCTGCCTCCCTAACCTGTTCTTACTCTCACCCATCCCTTCCTCCCACCTCAAGCCGCACCTCCATTTCCTACCTACTAACCTCATCCCACCTCCTTGACCTGTCTGTCTTCCCTGGACTGACCTATCCCCTCCCTACCTCCCCACCTATACTCTCCTCTCCACCTGTCTTCTTTTCTCTCCATCTTCGGTCCGCCTCCCCCTCTCTCCCTATTTATTCCAGAACCCTGTCCCCATCCCCCTCTCTGATGAAGGGTCTCAGCCCAAAACGTCAGCTTTTGTGCTCCTGAGATGCTGCTGGGCCTGCTGTGTTTATCCAGCTCCACATTTTCTTGTCTTGGATTCTCCAGCATCTGCAGTTCCATTATCTCTGTCCAAGCAGATCCACTGTTTCAGCATGGTCCTGCCCCAGAGAATCATCTCTTCCTGCCTTGACTCAGTCTTCTCCCCTGGTCCAATCCCTGCCCACATACATTCGTGATTCCTCTGACACTTTTACGTCAGTTTCAAAGCCTTTAGTTTGCCGGTTCCAGCTGTCACCTCTTTACCACGGACATGCAATCCCTTTACACATCCATTCCCCACCAGGAGGGTCTTGGGGCAACTGCTTCTTCCTGGAGCAAAGATCTGAACTGTGCCCACCTACCACCACCCTCCTCCACTTTGCTGAACTCATCCTCACCCTCAACAAAATAAAAACCAAAAAAACTGTGGATGCTGTAAATCAGGAACAAAAGCAAAATTGCTGGAAAAGCTCAGTAGGTCTGGCAGCATCTGTGGAGGAGAAAACAGAGTTAACATTTCGGGTCCGGTGACCCTTCCTTAGAATTGTTCAACACTTTACCTGCTCTTCCCAGAATCTAATCTCCTGTTCTGAGAAAGGGTCACCGGACCCGAAATGTTAACTCTAATTTCTCCTCCACAGATGCTGCCAGACCAGCTGTGCTTTTCCAGCAACTTTGTTTTTGCTCATCCTCAACAACCTCTCTTTTAACTCCTCTCATTTTCTTCAGGTCAGTGAGGTGATCATGAGTACGTGCTTGGGCCCCAGTTATGCCTGTCTCTTCATCGGGTATGTAGAACACTCGTTGGTCCAGTCCTATTCTAGCCCCCATCCACAGCCCTATCTCTGACATATCAAAAATATAATTGGTGCTACTTCTCTCTCTCATCCAGAATTGGAAAAGTTCATCGATTTTGCTTCCAATTTCCACCCTGCCATCACTGTCCCCTGGTCGATCTCTGACTCCTCTCTTCTCTTCCTCAACATCTTTATTTCCATTTCTGGGGATAGACTGGCCACTAATATCCACTATAGACCCAGCGACTCCCACAGCAACCTGGACTATACATCCTCACACCCTGCTTCCTGTGAAGACTCCATCCCATTCTCTCAGTTCCTCCGTCTCCATCGCGTATGTTCAGATGAGGCCAACTTTGACAAGGGAGCCTCTGAAATGTCTACCTTCTTCCTCAACCGAGGATTCCCCAGTTCCGTTGTTGACAGGGCCCTCAACGGAGTCCCATCCAGCTCCCACATTTCTGCCCTCACCCCTTCTCTTCCCTCCCACAACAGCGATAGTGTTCCCTCTGTTCTTACCTACCATCCCACCAGCATCCACATCCAGAAGATCATCAGATGTCATTTCCACCACCTCCAGCGAGATATCACCACCAAACACATATTCTCCTCCCCTCCCTTGTCTGCCTTTCACGAGGACTGTTCCCTCCAGGACACCCTGGCCCACTCTTCCTTCACCCCTGACTACTGTCCCACAGCCCTACACCACCTTCCTCTGCAACCAATGAAGGTGCAACACCTGCCCATTTAACTCCTCCCACCCCACTATCCAAGGGCCCAAACATACCTTCCAAATGAAGCAACACTTCACCTGCTCTTCCCAGAATCTAATCTCTGCATTTGCTGCTCATAATATGGCCTCCTCTACATTTGGAAAACATAGCATAGTGACCAGTTTGCAGAACAGCTATGTTTCTGCTCATAGACAAGACCCTGAGCTACCCATTGCCTGCCACTTTAACACACCACCCAGTTCCCTGGCCAACATCTCTGTCTCTGTCTCTGCCTCTGTTTCTGACTCTGTCTCTGTCTCTGTCTCAGCGAAGCACAATGCAAGTTAGAAGAAAAACACCTCATTTTCCATTTGGGGATCCTGCAGCCCTCTAGTCTCAATATCGAGTTCAATAATTTGGGGCCTAAACTGTCCCATGTCTTAACCCCCTACCCCACACACCAGGCCTTGTTATCACATTGCCTGCCATTACACACTACCCATTGTTAGTTACTAACAGTCTCCATTAACAACTATTCACCCTCCTTGCCAGATCGTTATCAACTCCTCTGTCTATCTAACTGCTTTTCTCTCTCTTCGGGCTCTTCCGTATCATTCATCCCAACCCCCTCCCTATTTTATGCATGTAAACCAACATTTTCTGAGCTGCCATCAGTTCTGAGGAAGGGTCACCGGACCTGAAATGTTAATTCTGATCTTTTCTTCACAGATGCTACCAGACCTGCTGAGTTTTTCTAGCAACGTCTGTTTTTGGTACCAGAAGTTCTCTATTGTGTTGCACTATATTTAGATTGAATTTGGTTATTAACGGAAAATTGCTGCCATGGAAGCTTGTAATAAAATAGGGTGTAATCTTGTCTTTGTGGGATAACAAAGTCAATTGAATTAAAGAAGGATATACAATGAACAGCATATCAAGTAACAATTACTCTTTTACACTTTCAACTAATGTCAATGTTACCCCAGAGACCTTTACCTTCATTTACTTTCTATGCACTTTAGTTTTTTTGCTAATAAAGTCAGTTTTTGAATTTCTGTCTAGGCATACAGATTGATTTTACAGAATTGGTACAATTTTTAAATACTTGAATTTATATTTTTGTGATTATCAAATGTCTCAAAGTTCTTTAAAGTCAAAGAAGTGTTTTTGACATGTGGTTATTGTTCTAAGGGAGAGAAAAAGGGATGTTACAGCATAGACTGTGTCATTGTGTTTTATGCATAGTTTATGTGCACTCGATGCACAAATTCAAATGAAGAAATTTCTTTACATGTTTTTCACAAACAATTATCAGCTTTGTACTCTAATTGTCCAGTAACCTTCAAGTGTACCTTTTGGCAGTTTTAAATAGAATCATACTCATAACATGTAACAACCATACCATCAGTGACAATAAGTGATAATAAAAGATGCTAACTAAAGGTCACTCTGGGTGTAAAAATTCATCTAAATTCTCAAAGCAATTTTTTTTAACCATTCAACAATAGATTGGGATTTGGTTTGTGGTGGTGGCTTACTGAGCGCGAGAAGGAAGCAAACTAATTTGTTTTTAGTTTGAAGTCTCACAGTTTGGGACAGAAGCTGCTGCAAGGTCACAGTGTGATACATTTCACTGGACGTACAAAAAAACATAAGGAACATTCCAAGGATAAAAGAACTATAAATATGTCAATTTGCTGATGATTAAAATAGTGACCATTTATTTTCTGGCGAGCCCTCTCTCAAGTATGTTGATATCCTTCACTGCTTTCACCTCTTCCTCCTCACCACAATATATAACTACCCAGTGACAGGTTATGATGGGCCACCCAATATTGATACAGACAGAGCAGAGCTTAGATTTTGTAAACGATGTTGTTAATACGTAATGACTCAGCAGTTTTGTTTTACAAGTGCCTGGGTTTTGCAACAGAAATAGCAGTGGAAACTATTAGCATTCAACATTATTAAGATGTAAATCGTACAGTAACTTTCAGCAGTTGATATGAGGAGATCAGGAAGTTGCTGTCTAGGTTGTTCTGCTCCTCTGGAAGATGTACTATACATACCTCTTGCTATCAAACTCTTTTCAAATAGATGGAAGAGCATGAAGCTGTGGTACTTACTCAGTGGATATCCATTATGCAACCTGTCCAGCTTGTGCAGGTACCAACTTCCCCAAAGGCAGTCCCAGTGTCCCAGGAATTGAAAGCCTTCCCACCTGCACCATGTATTAAGCCACACATTCATCTGCTTTCTTTTTCTGTGTCTTTCCTCACTTACACATATCACTGCAAGGGAAAGGGATGACAAACACATCCAAAACATGCCACATGAAAAATGAGTTAAAATTAAAATAGACAAGTAAAAGCATGTTTCTGATAGGTGGTCAAGCGGAAAATATGTTTGAGAACCGAGAGGAAAACAAAATGTTCAGATCATAGGTGACAAAGCATGTGAGAGATGTGAAAAGGGTTTCAGAGAAAAGTTAATGGCTAATATGAAAGTGTATCCTAAAGCCTTCCACGTGCACTTTAATAGTAATGGGCAGCAAAACAAAGGAAGATTATTGTCGGGTGGTAGTGCCACTGGACCCGTAATCTAACAAACGCAGGCAAATGTTCTGGGGATATCGGTCTGAATCCCAGTTTAATAAAAATCTGGAACTTAAAAAAGCTAGCCCCTGTTAATTATTGTAAAAAAGCTCACTTGGTTCAGTAATGTCCTTCAAGACAATATGGTTGATTCTGAACTTCCCTTTGGACAGCTAGGGATGGGCAACAAATGTTAAACAGCCAGTGAAGTCCACGTCTCAAAAACAAAGAAAATGTGGTGTAGTAAGGTGAATTAGAAACCAAAGCATGGATTTAAACATGAAGACAAGCGGTTTGGCTGAGGTGTTAAATGTGCACCTTGTCTTTACCAATGAGGTCGATAATACGCAGGACATGGTGATAGAAGAGGAAGCTCTAACACTTAGAAGTGTTCAAAATTGATAACAAGCAAGTACTTCGCTACTTAAAAGTTGACAAGGCACTGCTACTGGATGAAATGCATCGAAGCATACTGAATGGAGTGAGGATGTCACCGATCATGACGTTTAACTCTTCCTTAGATGAATGGGACTGGAGAACTGTAGACATTGTACTTTTGATCAAAGGAGTTTGTAAGAATAAGCCCAAAATTACACTCCAGTCAATTTAACTTCAGTGGTGAACAAACTTCTGGAAACAATTATTTGGAATAGAGGTAGTTTTCACATGGAAAAGGATGAGTTGTTTATAAAGAGCCTGAATAAATTTCTAAAGTGGCTTAAGTCTTGCAGACACTGTCTTGGACTGTGGTGAAGGCAGAGCAATTGATGAAGTCATTAGATTATTATTTGAATAAACTTTATGGGTAAGGGTATGGTGGAGAAGGCAGACAAATGGGTGAGATGGTGGCTCAATGGCTAGTGGTGCTGACTCACAGTGGTAGGGACCTGGGTTCAATTCCAGCCTTGGACAACTATCTGTGTGGAGTTTGCACTTTCGCCCTGTGTCTGTGTGGGTTTTGTCTAGGTGCTCTAGTTCTCTCCCACTGTCTAAAGATGTGTAGGTTATGATGATTGGCTATGCTAAATTGCCCATAGTGCCCAAAGATGTGCAGGCAAGGTGGATTAGCTATGGGAGATGCAGAGTTGCAGGGATGGGGTGGGTCTGGAAGGAATGCTCAATGGAGGATAGGTATAAACTTGATGGGCCAAATGGCATGCTTCCAGACTCCAGGGATTCGATAAAGTCATGATGCTCATTGGACAGCACTGCAGATAAAATGGGCTATTAGGCCTCCTCATTGCCATAATGATTCTGTGTTTCATTGAACTGTAAGTGAAATTATAAGAGCATGCAAAATAATGATGTTAACACTTCACTGAAGTGCACCCTCTAGTTCTTGGCTAGCAGGAGAGCGAAGGACAGCCATTGGAAAGAAGATAGAGAAAGAGCAGATGGAAATGGGGACTCTGCTTGAAATGTTTATACTCTTGCACCCTCGCCCTCCCCTTCCTCTCCCCAACCCCATTTTGTCAGTGTTCATTTGCTTTCTCCTGTCTTAGTGACAATGTCTTCCCTCTGCATAATTTTGACCTTTCAAATCACCCTCACAGGCTAAACCCAAATCAGGTTTTCAACCAGGAGCAGCTGACTGTTTGAAACAGGGACATAAGCAGGCCAGCTCTAGTATGGTTAAGACCACAGGAGTTGCAAAATATTGGAAGACTAGAGGAAGAGGGAGCATTTATCATTGTACAAGGTTATTCACTTGGGTATATAACACCATGAGAAGAAATTTATGATAGGTGGGTGGGGGCCTTAAAATTACATAAGTGAGTTTTTCACCACCTACCATACACTCCATCTGTGCAACCCACCCCCCATCCCCCACCACCCAAAACCTGGCACTACTAAACACCCAACTCAACCCTGGCTTCAACTCAGTGGCTGATATGCAAGACCCTAGACAATCTGCCTCTTTTTGTACAAATTGAGGGCCTGAAATTGTCAATTAATAGACACATAAAGATTATTTCCCATATAACAGGCTAGCAACATATTTGCAGCCAATGGGAGAAGCTCAGCAATGGATGGGAAGCCCAGTACAGCAGAGAAGCCTGCTTTGGTCTTGGTTTTAGTCTTGGCTACAAAGTAGGATTGGGAAGGATTGCCCCACTGAGAACTCGCCCCACTTCACCAGCTATCCAGCTCTGGGCTCTTCTCTGCTGGGACAGGGAGACAGTTTCTGTAGTGATCTCTATCTCTATTAGCTCTGGGACCAACCACTGACACTGGTAAACCATCCACCAAAATTGTTGGAAATGATTACTCTGGTAAATTGTTCTCTCCTTTCAACACCAGGAAATAGTTCTTGAATCATTTTATCATTGTCAAGTGGATGACACAATGATCACATGAATTACCTCCCCTGATTTTCAGTCTTTCTGTAGATTTCAAGAAGATGAATTCTAAATCATTGAAGGCCATCACAGGATGCCATCACCTACCATTTGAGTCACTGTAGTTGGTTCTATTTGCTTTGATTTACCACCAGCCTATTTGATGCAACTACTGTGAAAAGACAGGCTTATTCTTGTCTGTTAATTATAAACTTCTGTATGTGCCAGATAGGATCAAATCCATGGTGTGGTGTTCCCAGTAGGAAGTCCGTCTTGAAGAATGCATTGAGTTGCAATGAGAGTGACTACCTGTCCTTCCGATAAGCATGGCTGCCAAGGGGATCTTTGATTGAACCTGGCAAATAAATGCGGAGCAACGGAATTGACATATCCTGTAGTTTTTGAGGCAACCAAATGTTTGTCTACTTTGTCAGTTTAGTGAAGAAAGGGTGGGATGAGTTGAGGGCAGGTGAAAGCTGTTCTAATCCAATAATGGCTATTTTCTTGTGTTGTTTCATTCTGTTTCAGATGATAAGTGTGAGAACAAAATGAAGCATGTAAACACTGTGCCAATTGGCATTGTGCAAGGTGAGGATGCAATGTGGATCTAAAGTTCATGTCAACTTTCTCTATGCTGCATGTGCT
This sequence comes from Stegostoma tigrinum, assembly GCF_030684315.1. NCBI lineage: Eukaryota > Metazoa > Chordata > Chondrichthyes > Orectolobiformes > Stegostomatidae > Stegostoma > Stegostoma tigrinum. The sequence continues at coordinate 44,221,244 of NC_081369.1, read as the reverse complement.
TCTCCTGTTGACACTGTCATTTTATACAGCGAAGCTGGACGAGTCAAGAGTTGTTAAGGCAGAAAAATGTCACTTAATGCTTCCAACGAACTCAGATTCTCCCTCAGGCTAGCTGATGGGAAATAGGAAATTGAGCGTAATTTACTATCCAGTCCTATCTTTTCTCTTCTGCTTATGGTACTCTTTTTATTCCCAGAGCTGCTTATAGCTGAGCCAAAAGTAAAAAAAACTTTGCCATAACTTCATTAAAAAGAAGTGCTTTTGCATTTAGTGCAGCAACTAAAAAGTCATGAAAATTTCTGCCAACAAAGAGCCTTTAGTGCTAACATTGTGTTGATTTGTTTATAACTTCAGGCCATTAGCACAGATTGGCAGAAGTTTGGTATTGTTATGTAGGTCTGTTCCCAGGTGTGTGTTGATTATTTTGTTATAATCACCTTTCCATGGTTCCTGTCAACCAGGTTTAACCAGCAATTTATTGTTTTATTTCAATTTGAGTCATTTAAGAACTTCTCTTGACACTTTTTTCATACTTATATGAAACACAGAAAGTTACAGGAAAGAATTTTTAAACCAAAGCTTACAGGGTAACAGAGAAACACTGAAATTCTGTGACAGTCAGGAGAAAAACACGTGTAAATGCATGTGCATTTTAAAGTTCCACAGATTTTGTGGATGCAAGTTAATTTCATGCAATTCAAATCTCTAAAGACCTCATCTATTTTATTCTGTACTGCTTCTGTAGCATGAAGCACAATTTAAAATCTGATAGAAAAGCACAACAAGATACACTAACATTTTCAGGCACCATGACACAGCATTCAATAGAATATTGCAAAGCATTCCTCATGTCATCTTTTCTGACTTTTGCCAATAATATTAAGAAGCTAAACATAGGCTCATTTAGCTACAAGACACAATTTTTTAAAAAATGACCTACATTTTAAACATAAACTAAAGAAAATCAATGCCATTTAAGAAATATGTATCCTGAATTTAGGATTTCTCACTGGCACTAGACATTAGACATGGGATTTGTGGCACGGTGGCTCAGTGGTTAGCACTGCTGCCTCACAGCACCAGGGACCCAGGTTCAATCCCACCTTCAGGTGAAGGTCTATGTGGAGTTTGCACATTCTTTCTGTGACTGCGTAGGTTTCCTCCCACAGTCTAAAGATGTGCAGATTAGGTGGATTGTCCATGCTAAATTGCCATTGTGTTCAGGGATATGTAGCTTAGGTGGGCTATAGGGGAATGGGTCTGGGTGGGATGATCCAAGGGTCGGTATGGACTTGTTGGGCCAATGGGCCTGTTTCCACATCCTATGATAATTTCCTGAATTGCATCATCTGGCCTTCAACTGAATGACATGCCAAAGGACCACTCTGTTATCACCAGTATTTTCAGAATGAGTTTGTGTTCAATAAATGGAAAAAAGAATGTTTTTCAATGACTCAATTTTTAAAATTTTCTTTCAGAGATTATTGTCTGAAAGGTTAATCTTTTATTTGACAGCAATCTCCTCTGCATCCATTCACATGTCCACCAGCTATGGACATGAGCCTGGTCTGGACTACATTGATTTCAGACCCGCAACAATGTGGTTGCTTATTAACTGCCCTCTGAAATGGCCTAACAAGCCACACACTTGGATCAACCACTGAAATGCCTCAAAAAAGGAATGAAACCAAATGGACTGCCTGGCATCAGCTAAGGCATCGGAAACAAACCCAACCCTGATGCTTTTGCAAAGTCTTCACTGTAAACATCTGGAGCCAGTGCCAAAATTAGAAGAGCTGTCTCATAGACCAGTCAAGCAGTCAAACCTGATATAGTCATACTAATGAAATCATATCTGACAGGCAATGTCTCAACCAACACCAATACTACCCCTATGAGGCAGTGTCACAGTGGTATGCAGTAGAGAGGGAATTGCCGTCAGAGTCCTGAATATTGATTCCAGAGCCAATGCAGTGTCGTGGCATCAGGTCAAACATGGGTACACTAACCTTCTGCTGATTACCACATACCACTTCCCTTTGGCTGACTCCTCCAAGTTGAACACAAGGAAGCAGTGAGGGTGAAAAGGGAGCAGTCAGTAACCCGGTTGGTTGACCTTATTCTCCATTACCAAGCCAATCTTAGCAGTACCATTACTTACTGAGCCTTTCAAGGTCTGCAAGGAAATACCTGTTGGACTGGTCTGTGGCAGGTGATGAAGAAAAGATAAAGAGGGGGAGATATGCTTGGCTACAACCGTACCAATCTGCCAGCAACAGATACATCTGTCCGCAACTGTATTAGTAAGAGTGAGCAATACACAGCCATTGAGGAGACAAAGTTCCATCTTCACCTTGAGCATAACTTCATGTTGTGTGGCATTGTTACTCTGCTAAATGGTACACACTTTATACATAATTAGCATATCTATGAGAGGAAGTGGGCCAACAGCAGCAGCCAAATCCTACTCCGAAACAAGAAACTACATCGCCTGGCATATCCCCCAATCTACTAGTAAGTCAGCGCATTAACCTTGATTCAATGGAAAGGGCAGTGGGCAACAAACATACCTAAAAAGGGACTGTCAATCTAAAATAGCTACAAAATAGGACTACTTGCTTGCAAAACAGCATTCACCAGCAAGTGATAGACAGAGCTAAGCACTTACACAACCAACAGTTCAGATCGAAGCTCTGCAATCCTGCTTGATCCAGTCATGAATGGTGGTGGACAATTAAACAAAACAATGGAGGAGGGATGTGAATGTTGCTGGCTGCCCAGCATTTGTTGCCTGTCCCTAGTTGCCCTTGAGAAGGTAGTGATGAGCTGCCTTCTTGAACCACTGCAGTCCACCTGCTGTGGGTTGATCCACATGTAATTAGGGAGGGAATTCCAGGATTTTGGCCCAGCAACAGTGAAGGAGCAGTGATATATTTCCAAGTCAGGATGGTGAGTGGTTTGGAGGCAAACTTGGAGGTGGTGGTGTTCCTGTATGTCTGCAGCCCTTGTCCTTCTAGATGGAAGTGATTGTGGGTTTGGACAGTGCTGTCTGAGGATCTTTGGTGAATTTCTGCAGTGCATCTTGCAGATAGTGCACACTGCTGCTACTGAGCATCGGTGGTAGAAGGAGTCGATACTTGTGGATGTAGTGCGAATCAAGAGGGCTGCTTTGTCCTGGATGGTGTCAATCTTCGAGTGTTGTTGGGGCTGCACTCATCCAGGCAAGTGGGGAGTATTCTATCACACTGCTGACTTGTGCCTTGTAGATGGTGGAGAGGTTTGGGAAGTCAGGAAGTGAGTTACTTGCTGCGGTATTCCTAGCCTCTGACCTGCTCTTGTAGCCATTGTGTTTATGTGATGAGTCCAGTTGAGTTTCTGATCAATGATAACTCCCAGGAAATTGATAATGGGGAGTTTAGTGATAGTGACACCATTAAATGTCAAGGGATAGTGGCTTGGTTGCCCCTTGTTGGTGATAGTCATTGCCTGGCATTTGTGTGGCGAGAATGTTATTTGCCACTTGTCAGCCCAAGTCTGAATATTGTTCAAATCTTGTTGCATTTAAATATGGTTTGCTTCAGTGTCTGAGGAGTCATGAATGGTGCTGAACATTGTGAAATCATTGACGAACATTCCAACTTCTGACTTTATGATGGAGGGAAGGTCATTGATAAAGCTGCTGCAGATGGCTGGGCCTAGGACCAGTACCTTATGGAACTCCTGTTGAGTTGTCCTGGAGCTGAGAAGATTGACTCCAACAAGCATGACCATCTTCCTATGTGTCAGGTACGGCTAAACAAAAGAGAGTTTGTTCCCGATACCCATTGATTCCAGTTTTGAAGGGGCTCCTTGATGCACACTCAGTCAAATGCAGCCATGATGTCAAGGGCTGTCACTCTCACCTCAGCTCTGAAATTCAGCTCTTTTGTCATGTTTGAACCAAGCTGTAATGAGGTCAGGAGCTGAGTGGCCCTGGCAGAACCCACACTAGACATCACTGAGCAGCTTATTGCTGAGTAGGTGCTGCTTGATAATGCTATTGATGACACCTTCCATCACTTTACTGATGGTTGAGAGTAGAGCGATGGGGCCGTATATGGCTGGGTTGGATTTGTCCTGCTTTTTATGTGCAGGACATGCTTGGGTAACTTTCCACATTGTCGGGTTGAAGTTAGTGTTGTAACTGCACTAGAACATTCATTCCTTTTTCAATGATGGAAGAGCTCAGCAGATCAGTGCAAAAGATAAGGCTGAAGCATTCTCAACAAACTTCAACCAGAAGAGCCAAGTGGATGATCCATCTCAGCCTCCTCCCGAGTCCCCAGCATCACAAGTGCTAGTCTTCAGCCAATTCAGTTCACTCCATGTGATGTCAAGAAATGGTTAGAGGCACTGAATACTGCAAAGGCTATCGGCCCTGACAATTTTCCAGCTATCATACTGAAGACCAGTCATGTGAACTTTCAGATTTCTGTGCAGGATTTCCTCAGCGTAGTTTCCTAAGCATAATCATCTTCAATTGTTTCATCAATGCCCTTCCCTCCACCACAAAAACAGAAGTGTGGATATTCATTGATTATTGTAAGATGTTCAGGATCATTTGTGATCCTTCAGATACTGAATCAGTCCATGTTCAATTGCAATATTAGATTTGGCCTGATTTGTGGGAAGGAGCATCTCTGCCACACAAGTGCCAGGCAATGGCCATTTCCAACAAAACAGAATCTAATCGTCATCCCTTGATATTCAGTAGCATTGAATACCAATAGCCGAACACTCCACTGTCAACATTCTGGAACATTGGCCAGGAACTGAACGAGACAAAGCATTATTTTTCTTTATTCATTCATGGGAAGCGGACATAGCTGGATAGGCAGCATTTATTGCCCATCCCTAATTGACCAAAGGGCAGTTAAGAGTCAATCACATTGCTCTCGATCTGGAGTCACATGTAGGCCAGACCAGGTAAAGATGGCAATTCCTTCCTAAAACGCATTCGTGAACCAGATGGGTTTTTCCTGACAATTGACAATGGAGATAACAAAGTGTGGAGCTGGATGAACACAGCAGGCCAAGCAGCATCTTAGGAGCACAAAAGCTGATGTTTCGGGTCTAGATCCTTCATCAGAAAAGGGGGTTGGGGAGAAGATTCTGAAATAAATAGATGTTCATCATTTAGATTCTTAATTATCGTCATTAGATACATAATTCCAGGTATTTATTGAATTCAAATTCCACCATCTGCTGTGGCAGAATTCGAACCTGGGTACCCAGAATTTTTTCTGGGTCTTGGGATTAACAGTCCAGTGATAATACCTCTAGCCATTGCCTCCCCCATATTCATATGCACATATTGTTACCACAGTACTGGGAATCCTAGTAATTCACCTCCTAATGGCCTGAAACCTGTGCACAAGGCACAAATCAGAAACACTTCTGATGGAACACTTCTCACTTGCCTAGATGCGTATGCCTTCAATAGCAGTCAAAAAGCTTGACAATGTCCAGAGCAAAGTGGCCCACTTTATTTGCACGATATCCACAAGTATACACTCCCTCCACTACCAGCACTTAGTAGCAATATTTTTTGCTATCCACAAGATTCACTGCAGATGTTCACCAAGGCTCCTTTGACAGCACCTTGCAAACTGGTGATCACTAATATCTAAAAAGGACAAGGGCAGCAGATACATGGGAACACCACCACCTGCAAATTCAGCTCCTAGCAACTCACCATACAGGCTTGGAAATAGATCACAATTTCTTCAGTATCTCTGAGTCAAAATCCCAGAATTCCCTCCCTAATAGCATTTTGGGTCTAAATGGACTGCAGTGTTTCAAGAAGTCAATTCACAAATGCCTACACAAGGACATAAGATAGGCAATAAATGCTACCTATGCCAGAGATACTTACATCTCATTAATGAACTTTTAAAGTGCTTTATAAATATGAGTTGTTGATGGAAAGAAAGTATGAAGATCTTTAAATGCAATGGCACATTGCTCAGTTTTCCCTGGTTTACTAAGCACCTCAGTCTGGAAGAAGGAATCATGTGTCCATGAGCTGTGTGCCTTATTGGCAAAGCGAGAAAATGTTACTCACGTGTTCTAATACTTGTCTCAGACACCCATTGTAATTGAATAAGCGCAGGGCTGGGAGTATCAGGTGTGCTCCTCCCCTCTCTGTCTATTAAGAAAAGCTTGCCACCAAGTCTGGAATTAACTTGCTGGAAGTAACAGATGATTTAATGTCTCATGCTAGAATCATAATCACAGTACCAGCCAACCTGCCTGTTTTCATCGGAAAAAAAATTTCAGAATAAACCCTGCTTTAAATCCAACAGCTCATCCAAAGGTTATTTAAACCTTGCTAAACATCTTGTTGGATCCTATATCATTAAATCCAATGATCATGGGCTTCATTGGGAGCCCGACCTGATATCAGAGAAGGTTGGGTGTTGTGCCAACAGCTGGCATTCCAGTTTCCACTCTTCCTCCTGTGCCCAGACTGGTTGTCTAGAGATTGGGTCATGGTGGGGCAACATGCTAAGTATGTAATTCAGCTTATCCAGGGCCTATCCAAGCTACTGGAAGGGAGACCAGTGGGATTTTCCAGTTGATATTATTGGAGGTGACAAGACTATTGTCTAGAGAGCCAGCAACAGCTCCATGTTGTTAACTTCTTCGGGGAAGGCCTGCCGTATTAAGCATAATCAAACCTATTCTTGGAAATCCACAACAGGGTCTACTTTTTGGACTCCCACTTGCGTATCCCACCCCTTTGCCACTCTGAATGCCAGTGGCTGGTAGGATAGGGTCTTTAAGTGGCAATGAATACTGACCTAAAGGCTTCAATTAGTGGAGGGCCTGGAAGGCAGTCCAAAAGCCCCCTAACCACGGACAAGCAGAGTCAGAACAACGGTGGTTCCCCACGTACCTTCCCCCCAATTCAGTGTCCCTCCCATACCAAACAGAGAGGTGGGCATTATGCCCAGGCATTCAGAGGAGCCAGTTTAATTGTTTGGGCACCGGGCCAGAGAGCTCTTTTATTAGAATACGCAAGGATTTATTCTGAGGCATGCCTTAAGAACCACCTAATATGATAATATTATGCAGATTTGGCAGGATCTTGCAGCAGTAAGACCCACCATCAGGCTCTACATTGTCTCTGCAACAATGTTCATCGTATTATTGTAGCTTATATGGTTGCTTTCAAGTAACAAATTGGATCTTGTGTGAGACAATAGCTTCTTCTCCTTTGGCTCCCGAGTGGTCTTCCTCTCCCACATTAAACCAAGCAGACTACATAGATCCCTATCAGGAAAGAGCATTTACAACAATAGAAAAAAAACTCATCTAAGAATGATTACAAACTGCACAAACTGTGGTTGAAGTAAGTGTTTTACATTGGGGATTCTCTATGCTTTGAAACTTCATACATTTTGCAATCTTTGACTCTCATAAATATATGGCCCAAGATAATTTGTGTAAAGCATGTGTATGAGGGAAAGCATTGAATGTACTTTGATTTCAGAATATTATCAGTAATCACAACTCTGCTATTTGAGTAATTTAGATTTCTTTAATGATTTAATCTTTAGATTAATTTCTATTCTGCATGCATGTTACTAATTAAGATAACCATCAGCAAATTGATTGAAGATATGCTTCTTAAAACAAGACAATATTTGCTTAAATTAATTCCAAAATAACTTTTTAAAAGAATCAAATGTGTTTCCAGCATCTTTTCAACTATATGTGACTGTCTGCTCAGCGTTAATTCTGATAAAACATTCCACCTAACCAGATTTGTATATTGTACTGCAGTTGCGTGTGTACTTTTCTGCAATCGATATCCTTTCTAAGCATGTTTCTAGCACTCAACAGGTAATTCAAGTTTTACCCATCACAAAAACTATTCATAAAATGACATTTTCTTATTAACTAGTTTGACAAATATAATTTTCTTTGTCAATTACGGCAATTATTTGTTAAAATTTATTGAATCAAATGTTCCTGCTCCAGCCAAAACCTATTTATTGCAGGCTGATTTAAAATTGTACCTCCATACAGCAATCCAGCTGACAAATGTTAGCATGCTTTGGTTCTGTGTTAAGATAGGAAACTTCAAATGGATCGAAGTACTAAGCTAATAAAATGTGAGGCTGGATGAACACAGCAGGCCAAGCAGCATCTCAGGAGCACAAAAGCTGACGTTTCGGGCCTAGACCCTTCATCAGAGACCCTCTGATGAAGGGTCTAGGCCCGAAACGTCAGCTTTTGTGCTCCTGAGATGCTGCTTGGCCTGCTGTGTTCATCCAGCCTCACATTTTATTATCTTGGAATCTCCAGCATCTGCAGTTCCCATTATCTCTGAAGTACTAAGCTATTGCCTAATGCTTAATCCCTTTACAGCAAGAGCAATAAAGACTTCCGCAACAGTATTTGAAGTAATTTGTTGTTCTGCATAACTTTAATTACCATAGCCTGTAGGTTTTTACATCTTGGCAACTAAAGAACTATGTGTTCTGACACCCAGATGCCTTTAAACAAAAATGTATCAAGTCAGTAAATGACCCTATTGATTTATGATCAGCTTGACATAACACTGTTGTTTTTGGTTTGTGTTCAAGCCTTTGATAAGAGAGTGTCTCAACAGAAAAGGCATGACCCTGCTCCCATCAGAACGACTTGAATACAGACATGACAGTAGCTAGTGCTGTAAAGCACCATTCTGAGTGCAAGTTACACAATATCAGAATGAAGTAGAACATAGCTTGTTCTTAGTTAAATCTACAAAATGCTTTAACTTGATTTGCATTTATTCATACGACTCTGGGTATTGTTGCACTGAAGTGAATATATTCAGCACTTTGTGTGCTGTGTTCAATCAGCTCCTGTCCTATCATTGTTCAAGTTTTGAGCTGCTGAGTTATGAAATTGTCAACTCAGCATAGTGAATGATTCAGATATGTAGAATAGTTGCAGGGCATTATTGCAGACAAAGCTCTCTACAATATGTTATGCCCTTCACAGAGCAGAACTTAATGCCCTTTCCCATGTCAAGTTGGGTGGCAGGGACATTGAATTGGGCTAGGGAGTACTGACAACCTGGCCACCTTCCCAGCTCCATCGCCATTAAATCCTTGGCAGAAAGGACGATGAACAACCTTTCTGCACTGCCACCAATTACAGTCTTAAAATTTCCTATTACTGCCCAGATATGGATCTCAAGCCACTGACACTGGTACTGGCACTAATCAGGCCTGAGACTTGCCAGATGGGAAACTCAATAAGCCAGCCATTGGGGTTATGTATAGGCTCCAGGGTAAGGTTCTGGTTCCCTCCTGCAAAGGCTCTCAGTATCTAATCGGAAGACACAAAATTGAGAAGCAGAAGGACTTGCTCAGAGTTGCCCCATGCCCTTGCTGCTAATACCCCCTCTCAGAAACCCCAGCCCACCACGTGACTCTCCACCAACCATCACTCACCCGTGGCCTGGGATCCAGCGATGGTGCTGGGCCTTGGGAGGATGTAGGAACAGTGCCAGCCATCTACTGCCAGTTGGCTCTTCTGTCCAATGTACTGCCAGTCTTCTGTCCTTTGGATCCTTGAAACTGGGGAATGTCCATTGCTATCCAGTTCTGAAGAAGCCAGACCAGACTTGAACATTGACACAGCCACACCTGCAGAATTTCTCCAGCATTGTCTGTGTTCATTCCATTGCTGTCTAGGTGACTGCATAAGTAGCATTTAATTCATTGGGTCTTTCACAAACAAGGCAATGTATAGGGTTGAAGCTGGCTCTGCAACCAGTGAGGGCCAAATCACTTCCGTTAAGTACTTCCTGCAAAGCAAATTCAACTAACTGGGACCAAGAACAGCTGTTGTAATCAAAAGTGTAACCGTTGTGTTTTAGGAAAAAATTCTGGAGGCAGGAGTGACTGTTTACCTCAGAAAATGCTGTCTGCTGCCATTGCACGAGGCACAAGTCAGCAAGAATAGTGAACGCTGAAACATAGTGAAAAGTGAGCATCAAAATTTGGCCAATTGCAAGAAAAGGTTTTCAGAAACTAACTCGCCCCATGTTGAACAGAAAGAATAATCCTCTTGTGAAATTCTGCATTATTGGACTGAACTTCAAAACTGGATTCATAGCATATGAGTTTGATGGATGAGATGTCTATTTTTTAATCATGAAAGGCTCTATATTGTTAATATTTCTTGATGGAATTTTGGTAGCTGGCTAGCTGGTGGCCACTTTCATTTATTTACTCTTTGCTGTAAAGGCAGGTTCCATGTGTGCAGCTGAAATACACTTTATTTGTATCATGTGTTAATGTCACTTCAAAGGATGGATGAGTCACCTCTGTCGAGGTGGACTACCTTAAAAGGCAGCTATGTGACAGAAACACTTAATATTATGACCTGGCTACAAGAAGGAGACAGAAATCATTTAACATCACTGTCCCACCAGAGGGAGGATTTTATTTGTGGGGAGGGAGGTAAATTGCAGGCAAGTGGGTTGAGGAGTCTGTGGCCCTTATGAAAAGTTCTCTCAAGCTAACGGTGACTTTGCATACCACTTTTGGTTATGAGGTAAGGGAGAAGGATTTTTTTTAATTCCTCCGCCCCTCACCCAGCAGAAACAGAGTGTAGGCTGTGTAGGTGGAGCGGGAGACTTACCTCGGCCATTTCCAGTAGAATCCAGCAAAGACCAGTTCAATAACAGTTGTTCCCAGTCAAATCTTGAACTGCCCTGAACTGATTTTGTTTTCCTTCTGAGATGCATTCACACCCATCCAACTACCTTCAATTTTAAAGAGCCCACCTATCCAAGACAACAGGTCTACATTGTACATCAAGCTTCAAAAATTCCATTTGGGGCACAATTGCTATCTTAATCCCCAAGGTCTAACAGGGATGCTATAATTTCCTACCAGGCCACTGCTGAAATCAATACAAAACTACTGGATGCCCAGCCAATGACATTATTCACATTTATCCATTCTGGGCCAGGTACAGCAGAAGTGCTGAACTCCAGAACAAAGCTATATGCCAATCCCAGGCTTTCTTTAGCACACAGTCCTCCCCCAAACCTCAATTAATCCTGAACATTAGTGCTGGACGCAATTGGCTTTCTAAGCACATGATGGTAAGGACCTTGAAATGAATCTCACAATCTTCCGAGAAATTCTATCAGTGATATGTTGATGACTGGCCATTTAAATTCAGACATGCAAGCTCATCAACACTCCTCAAAAGACCAGACAATTGTGAGGTCCAATTCTTGGCCAAAAATGAAGTTTGAGTCCCATAAAGTTTTTTTGCATTACGGAGATGGTTTTCATCAAGTCTATTTTTAGTGAATCCGTACTTTAGCAGATGGATGACAAACTGAAGTGAATGGAAATACTTCATAATTGTCTGATTCTGCAAGTGAATTTGTTTCTCTTGGTGTATGTTCCAATTTATGAGGAATACTGGAGTTTCAAACTGTTGTTGTTATACTGATTTCTTTTGGCATGTCTTCTCTTTCCAACTGCAATTTGAAATTTGCTCCTTCTGATTTTGGTTTATAACAAACCTGATTTCTTGTTTGTACCCTGAGATATATCCTCAGTCAGAATATGGCCAATCCAACATTTGAAAGAATTCAGGGTTCTTATTTATAGTAGGCTTATTAGGTGCCTGCAATGATTAATTATCAGTCCCAGCCATACATAATAATGAAATATTTTGCGCTAATGGAGATCTGGTGGTATATTTTTTATGGTGCTGAATCATCAACCCAGAGATTAGAAAATAAGTATAGATGAAGAAAGCTACAGTCAATTTTAATCCATCCATCCAAGGAAAGCTTAACCGCATTGTAACGTGTAATTTCTTTTTGGAAAGTGATTTCAGCATTTATGTCTCCGCTACACTCTTTGGAATTTTAATCCACACATTGATAACTCTTTATGTGAAGAAGCATTTTCTGTTAACCAGACCTGAAATTACCTTCTGCAACTTGGAACATGCGTCCCCTGGTTCTACTTTCACAGTTTAATTTGAAGTAATATTCCAGGGTAACTTTTTCTATACCCTTATCAATCTTATATACCTCTGGAAGATCATCTCTTACATGCTTCCCTCCTAGATTGAAAACCCAAGTGTTGCCAATCATTCCTCATTTTTCAGGCTCCATCTCATCATGGCAAGTTGTGTAATTGAATTCACTGAACGTGGTAATTGTGAGCTAGCATCATAAATTGCAGGTTGCCTTTAAAAAAAACTCAAGTGCTTCACAAACATCCATCAGGGAAGGAAGCCTATCACTCCTACCTGATCTGGACACTTCCTTCTTTTAGGGTTATAAGGAATGATAAAATATGGGTACATTGTCGACATGTCATTCCACCTCACATGGCCAAATCATAAGAACATAGCACTGTAGTTCAATTCAAGTAGAATAAAGATTTGCCCTTAGAAACGATCATTCTTATTAAACATAAAAAAAGCACCCAGTTTGAACCTGGATAATAGAAGTTAAAACTGAGAAGTGAATTTGACCAAACAGATGAAATATTGTAAAGTTAACATAACTCGAGACCCAATTAGTAAATGTGCACTATTTTAACAGAAACTTAGCAGCATTTTATAATGTTGTTACTGAAAGCTGATTCACAATGCTAGATTACTAAAACTAAATTACTAGTCACTGGCTCAGAGGTTAGCACAGCTGCCTGACAGCGCAAAGACCTGGGTTCGTTACCACCCTCGGGTGACTGCCTGTGTAGAGTTTACACATTCTCCCTGTGCCTGTGTGCATTTCCACTGGGTGCTCTAGTTTCGTCCTACAATCCAAAAATAAGCTGATTAGTTGGATCGGTCATGCTAAATTGCCCCTGAGTGCCTGGGCATGTGCAGTCTAGTTGGATTAGCCTTGGTAAATATAAGGTGGGGTGCTCTTCAGAGGGTCTGCACAGACACAAGGGCCCAGGTGGCCAATTTCTGCTATTTGTAGCTATTTAATGATTTTCCTGTGGCCTTGTGCTTCCCGAGTCCAGGCCAGGCCCAGTATTTAGCTCAAGTGAATGAGAAAGCACTAAGAAAACTGCAGTTGAGGGGAAGCAGGGGACAGGCACAGGAGGGGTGATGTTTTTCATTCATTCATAAAGTGTGGACACTAGTTAAACCAATTTTCACGTGATAGTAATTTTCTCATACACTTGCAAAGTTACATTCATCATTTAATCCAGCTATGCGAATACACATTGAATCACAGTGTTTGCTTTCCAATCTTTGTTTTAGTGTACTGTGATAATTATTTTCTGATTTTTTTTTAAAAATTGTGTCATCTTCACTTGCGTCTATCTTGTTTCTCCAGCACAATAACATTCTTTAAAGGGAGTAGATTAGGGTACATGCAGTTAGAGCAAAAGCTGTCATGTAATGTTAGATGATGGCCCATTACAATCAATTAGTTATAAATTGTTATGGTTGCAGTGTCACCTGCATGTGCCATACATTTGGACTCTTGAGATAACTCACTACTTCTCGTCTATAATAGTGTGTCAGAGTGCATTCTCAAAACTCATCTCCACCTATCTGAACTCCATTTTCTCCCCTTTGGTCCAGGAACTCCCCACATACGTCCGTGACACCACCCACGCCCTCCACCTCCTCCAGGACTTCCAATTCCCTGGCCCCCAACACCTCATCTTCACCATGGACGTCCAGTCCCTATACACCTGCATTCCGCATGCAGATGGCCTCAAGGCCCTCCGCTTCTTCCTGTCCCGCAGGCCCGACCAGTCCCCATCCACCGACACCCTCATCCGCCTAGCCGAACTCGTCCTCACCCTCAACCACTTCTCTTTTGACTCCTCCCACTTCCTACAGACTAAGGGGGTGGCCATGGGCACCCGCATGGGCCCCAGCTATGCCTGCCTCTTTGTAGGTTACGTGGAACAGTCCCTCTTCCACACCTACACAGGCCCCAAACCCCACCTCTTCCTCCGGTACATTGATGACTGTATCGGCCCCGCCTCTTGCTCCCCAGAGGAGCTCGAACAGTTCATCCACTTCACCAACACCTTCCACCCCAACCTTCAGTTCACCTGGGCCATCTCCAGCACATCCCTCACCTTCTTGGACCTCTCAGTCTCCATCTCAGGCAACCAGCTTGTAAGTGATGTCCATTTCAAGCCCACCAACTCCCACAGCTACCTAGAATACACCTCCTCCCACCCACCCTCCTGCAAAAATTCCATCCCCTATTCCCAATTACTCCGCCTCCGCCGCATCTGCTCCCATGACAAGACATTCCACTCCCGCACATCCCAGATGTCCAAGTTCTTCAAGGACCGCAACTTTCCCCCCACAGTGATCGAGAACGCCCTTGACCGCGTCTCCCGTATTTCCCGCAACACGTCCCTCACATCCCGCCACAACCGCCCAAAGAGGATCCCCCTCGTTCTCACACACCACCCCACCAACCTCCGGATACAACGCATCATCCTCCGACACTTCCGCCATCTACAATCCGACCCCACCACCCAAGACATTTTTCCATCCCCACCCTTGTCTGCTTTCCGGAGAGACCACTCTCTCTGTGACTCCCTTGTTCGCTCCACACTGCCCTCCAACCCCACCACACCCGGCACCTTCCCCTGCAACCGCAGGAAATGCTACACTTGCCCCCACACCTCCCCCCTCACCCCTATCCCAGGCCCCAAGATGACATGCCACATTAAGCAGAGGTTCACCTGCACATCTGCCAATGTGGTATACTGCATCCACAGTGCCTGGTGTGGTTTCCTCTACATTGGGGAAACCAAGCGGAGGCTTGGAGACCGCTTTGCAGAACACCTCCGCTCAGTTCGCAACAAACTACTGCACCTCCCAGTCGCAAACCATTTCCACTCCCCCTCCCATTCTTTAGATGACATGTCCATCATGGGCCTCCTGCACTGCCACAATGATGCCACCCGAAGGTTGCAGGAACAGCAACTCATATTCCACATGGGAACCCTGCAGCCTAATGGTATCAATGTGGACTTCACCAGTTTCAAAATCTCCCCTTCCCCAACTGCTTCCCTAAACCAGCCCAGTTCGTCCCCTCCCCCCACTGCACCACACAGCCAGCCCAGCTCTTCCCCTCCACCCACTGCATCCCAAAACCAGTCTAACCTGTCTCTGCCTCCCTAACCGGTTCTTCCTCTCACCCATCCCTTCCTCCCACCCCAAGCCGCACCCCCATCTACCTACTAACCTCATCCCACCTCCTTGACCTGTCCGTCTTCCCTGGACTGACCTATCCCCTCCCTACTTCCCCACCTATACTCTCTCCACCTATCTTCTTTACTCTCCATCTTCGGTCCGCCTCCCCCTCTCTCCCTATTTATTCCAGAACCCTCACCCCATCCCCCTCTCTGATGAAGGGTCTAGGCCTGAAACGTCAGCTTTTGTGCTCCTGAGATGCTGCTTGGCCTGCTGTGTTCATCCAGCCTCACATTTTGTTGTCTTGCATTCTCAAAACCATGATTTTCAAATCTTTAATGCGATCAAAGTCACATTTTTAATATTTCACGTAAGGTCCTATTCTGGCTGTAGTTGAATCTTCCTTCGATTTTTGGTCTCCTATTTTGCTTGCATTCACTTGACTTCACGAGTTGCGGTATGCGTGTGATTTACTGTATTGGTGAACAGTGCTAATTACTGTCTTACGATCATGCTCATGTTTTCCCAAGCCATTTCTGTGAACCATTCAAGTAAACCCTTTAAACTTACATAAGGCTGAGTGGTGACTAAAACATGATTAAACAGGAATAATAAAGAATGTTTGATGGAACTTCACTGAAAAACTTGTTAAGAAAGGAGATGCCTACTTGGCTGTTTCTAATGCATATCAATCACATCAGTGTGTCACTCCAGTTGACAGACAGCTCACTCTTTACAAGTAGTTTTATTTCACATACATCAAGGAAAAAGAAACTGATAGTTATTTTAGTTCTGAACATCTCAGTAATGGTTGTGTTATTTTTCTGAAGGAAGATGAGTGAAGAATGTACATCCAAGTTTCCAGCCATGTGATGCCGTTTTTAAAACCTGACTACAAATCTATGTAGGAGTCCTGCTTGGTTGAGAATAGTGTTTTGGACTGTGTAATAAGGTAGGACATTGGGCCTCCACATGTTGTGTAAAAGACCACTTGAAAGGGCACGTTGCTTTAAAGGTTCCCCATGTGGCGGGGTCGCTAATCTCAACTGTTGTATTAGCAGATAGAATAATGGCTTGACAGTTTCTCTGCATGTAAGGAGGGAAGTATACTAGTAACTGGGCACCTCGGAAGATCACTAGGGAATAGCAACAGAAATAGAAAGGAGGAGGGGATGTATGTGAGGAGGAGAAAGCCAATGTCAGTCCATAAGGAAGGATAAATAAAATGCAGAGTCATACATATACAGTGTGGAAGCAGGCCATTTGGCCCATTGAGTCCACATCAACACTCCAAAGAATATCCCACCCAAACACACTCCATCCCTGTAACCCTGCATTTCCCATGGTTAATGCACCCACTCTGCACATCCCAGGACTCTATGGGCGGTTTAGCATGACCAATCCCCTAACCTGTACATCTTTGGACTGTGGGAGGAAATGCACAAAGACACAGAGACAATGTGCAAACTCCACATAGACAGTCACCTGAGGGTGGAATGAACTTGGATCTTTGTTCTGTGAGGCAGCAGAGCTAAACACTGAAACACTGTTCCAACCCAAATATAATCAAATAGAGGATATTTTCTTTGTGGGAGTGTGCTGAGTTGATTCAATATACATAAAAGTAGGCATAATATGTTGAAAGGTAGACATTTTCGCTGCTGTCGCATTGTATTGTGACTGTGATGACTGAGAAATTGATATCCATGATTTATCTGAGATAATGGGAACTGCAGATGCTGGAGATAATAAGGCATGGGGCTGGATGAACACAGCAGGGCAAGCAGCATTTTAGGAGCACAGAAGCTGATGTTTCGGGGCGAGACCCTTCATCAGAAAAGGGGGATGGGGAGAGGGTTCTGAAATAAATAGGGAGAGAGAGGAAGGCAGATCGAAGGTGGATAGAGGAGAAGATAGGTGGAGAGGAGACAGGCAAGTTAAAGGGGCGGGGATGGGACCTGTACAGGCGAGTATAGGTGGGGAGGTAGGCAGGGGATAGGTCAGCTCGGGGAGGATTGACAGGTCAAGGGGGCGGGATGAGGTTAGGAGGAAGGGAATGGAGGTGTGGCTTGAGGTGGGAGAGGGGATAGGTGAGAGGAGGAACAGGTTAGGGAGGCGGGGACGAGCTGGGCTGGTTTTCGGATGCAGTGGTGGGAGGGGAGATTTTGAAGCTTGTGAAATCCACATTGATGCCCTTGGGCTGCAGGGTTCCTAAGCGGAATATGTTTTTTCAACCTTCGGGTGGCATCATTGTGGCACTGCAGGAGGCCCAGGATGGACATGTTGTCTAAGGAATGTGAGGGGGAGTTGAAATGGTTCGCGACTGGGAGGTGCAGTTGTTCATTGCGAACCGAGTGTAGGTGTTCTGAAAAGTGGTTCCCAAGCCTCTGCTTGGTTTCCCCAATGTAGAGGAAGCCACATCAGGTACAACGGATGCAATATACCACATTGGCAGATGTACAGGTGAACATCTACTTGATGTGGAACGTCATCTTGGGGCCTAGGATGGGGGTGAGGGAGGAGGAGTGAGGGCAAGTATAGCACTTCCTGCGGTTGCAGGGGAAAGTGCCGGGTGTGGTGGGGTTGGATGAGAGTGTGGACCAGATAAGGGAGTACTGGAGAGAGTGGGCTTTCCACAAGGCAGACAAGGGTGGGATGGAAAAATGTCTTCGGTGGTGGGGTCGGATTGCAGATAGCAGAAGTGTCGGAGGGTGATGCGTTGTATCTGGAGGTTGGTGGGGTGGTATGAGAGGATGAGGGCGATTCTATTTTGGTGGTTATTGCGGAGACGGGGTGCGAGGGATGAGTTACGGGAAATGCGGGAGACACCGTTGAGGGCGTTCTCGACCACTGTGGGGGGGGGGGAATGTTGCGGTCCTTGAAGAACCACGACATCTGGGATTTACGGGAGTGGAATGCCTCATCCTGGGAGCAGATGCGGCGGAGGCGAAGGAATTGGGAATATGGGATGGAATTTTTGCAGGAAGGTGGGTGGGAGGAGGAGTATTCCAGGTACTGTGGGAGTCGGTGGCTTGAAATGGATATCGGCTTCTAGGTGGTTGCCTGAGATGGAGACTGAGAGGTCCAGGAAGGTGAAGGATGTGTTGGAGATGGTCCAGGTGAACATGAGGTTGGGGTGTAAGGTATTGGTGAAGTGGATAAACTGTTTAAACTCCTCTTGGGAGCACGAGGCGGCGCCAATACGGTCATCGATGTAATGGAGGAAGAGGTGGGGTTTAGGGCCAGTGTAGGTGCGAAAGAGGGACTGTTCCACATAACCTACAAAAAGGCAGGCATGGCTTGGGCCCATGTGGGTATCCATGGCCACCCCCTTTGTCGATGGCCCCAAACTATGCCTGCCTCTTTGTAGGTTACGTGGAACAGTCCCTCTTTCGCACCTACACCGGCCCTAAACCCCACCTCTTCCTCTTTTACATCGATGACCGTATTGGCACCGCCATGTGCTCCCAAGAGGAGCTCGAACAGTTCATCCACTTCACCAATACCTTACACCCCAACCTCACATTCACCTGGACCATCTCCAACACATCCCTCCCCTTCCTGGACCTCTCTGTCTCCATCTCAGTCAACAACCTAGCAACCAATATCCATTTCAAGCCCACCGACTCCCATGGCTACCTGGAATACTCCTCCTCCCACCCACCTTCCTGCAAAAATTCCATCCCCTATTCCCAATTCCTTCACCTCCGCCACATCTGTTCCCAGGATGAGGCATTCCACTCCCGTACATCCCGGATGTCCTCATTCTTCAAGGACCGCAACTCCACCCCCCCCCCCCACCCGCCCCCCGCAGTGGTTAAGAACGCCCTTGACCGTGTCTCCCGCATTTCCCATAACTCATTCCTCGCACCCCGTCTCCGCAATAACCACCAAAATAGAACCCCCTCATCCTCTCATACCACCCCACCAACCTCCAGATACAACGCATCATCCTCCAACACTTCTGCTATCTGCAATCTGACCCCACCACCGAAGACATTTTTCCATCTCCACCCTTGTCTGCCTTCCAGAAAGACTACTCCCTCCGGGACTTCCTTGTCCAGTCCACACTCCCCTCCAACCCCACCACACCCGGCACTTTTCCCTGCAACTGCAGGAAGTGCTACACCTGCCCCTACACCTCCTCTCTCACCCCTATCCCAGGCCCCAAGATGACATTCCACGTCAAGTAGATGTTCACCTGCACATCTGCCAATATGGTATATTGTATCCGCTGTACCTGGTGTGGCTCCCTCTACATTGGGGAAACCAAGTAGAGGCTTGGGGACCACTTTGCAGAACACTTACGCTCGGTTCACAACAAACAGCTGCACCTCCCAGTCGCAAGCCATTTCAACTCCCCCTCACATTCCTTCGACAACATGTCCATCCTGGGCCTCCTGCAGTGCCACAATGATGCCACCTGAAGGTTGCAGGAACAGCAACTCATATTCCGCTTGGGAACCCTGCAGCCCAAGGGCATCAATGTGCATTTCACAAGCTTCAAAATCTCCCCTCCCCCCACTGCATCCCAAAACCGGCTCAGCTCATCCCTGCCTCCCTAACCTGTTCTTCCTCTCATCTATCCCCTCCTCCCACCTCAAGCCACACCTCCATTCCCTACCTCCTAACCTCATCCCGCCCCCTTGACCTGTCCATCCTCCCCAAACTGACCTATACTCACCTCTAAAGGCTCCATCCCCGCCCCTTTAACTTGCCTCCACCTATCTTCTCCTCTATCCACCTTCAATCCGCCTCCCCTCTCTAATAAGGGATTGGACACCCTG